>NC_048894.1:98940044-98985763 GCF_011077185.1 Oxyura jamaicensis | reverse complement strand
TTCTTTTCTTTTCTTTTCTTTTCTTTTCTTTTCTTTTCTTTTCTTTTCTTTTCTTTTCTTTTTTCTTTTTTCTTTTATTTCAAAGGCTACTTTTACTATTACCTGAGCTCAAAAATCATATAAATGAATATAAATGAATATAAATATAAATGAATGCAATCTGCATAGGGAGAATATTAAGTTTGTAAAAAAATATATATATCATTTAAGCTTTTAGATAGCTTCTGTTACTATATATATATACATATACATATATCAACAACAACAACAAAACCTCCACTAAATTATTGGCTTAAAATTATCTGATATGTGTTTATTGATATATGCATTCTGGCATATGAACAAACATATCCATCATCTGTGATAAAATAATCATAAGGTGTTTTTCAAGTTCCCATCATTGTAAGATCTAAAAAAATCAAAATCATAGAAAAGGATTAGGCTTGATAAAATCCTTCAGAGCTGTATTATTTTCCAATTGTGTAAAGGAAAACTGAGAGAGTGGACTAGTATCTTGTTAAGTTGTGGTCATTGTGACTAGCTATATCCATCTTCTGTCTCTGAATCCTGTGCTCTACTTACTTTGTTACAAATTATTGCACACTATGCATGGATTTAAACTGTTCTGGTGATTTACATAGCTTGTTCAGGAGTATCCTTTAATGTTACTTATTCATCCTTACTCTGCATGAAGAAAACATTAGCAGTTTGTGGGACTAGTGTCACTTAACAAACTGAAAGGTGGACACGTTAATTAAGGTCTTACGTTCTTGGAAAGATGTGAAGAGCATCTGGAATCGGCTGCTTCGACTGCCTTCATCTGCCCACATGCGGATCACACCGAGACCTGTCCGCAGCATCACATCGTTAGCAACAGTGCTGCAAAACTTCGCTTTTAAATCCTCCACAGAGCTGCTTCCATCATAAACAGCGACAAAATTCCTTTTGCATTCATTGGAATTCTGCATCTCATAGTCCAAGAATCGCAAGTATATCTGATGCAAACAAACAAAAAAGGCAACATGTAGACACATTTGAAAATGGCTAAACAAACATTAAACATTAAACAAACATTAAAATCAGCGTTGTGAGAGAAAGACTACACAACAACATCAAAATAATTTTTCTGGACATGGAGATCCAGAATTTTCATTTCTTGGTCGTTTTCCTGGATGGGCATTAATACAGGAAGTGAGCACAGTTTATTCTTCCTTGTATTTTGCCTTACTTCAAAGTAGAATCTAGTGGAAGATCAAGATTTTTCTTTTTCCATGAGAAGTGTGTACAACAGTCCTTCAAGCTGAAGGGCAGACAAGCTAGAAATTTATTCTTTCACTGGCACAATATTGCTCTATTACTTCCCTGACA
The DNA here is from genome assembly GCF_011077185.1 of Oxyura jamaicensis. Classification (NCBI taxonomy): domain Eukaryota; kingdom Metazoa; phylum Chordata; class Aves; order Anseriformes; family Anatidae; genus Oxyura; species Oxyura jamaicensis. Next base: position 98,984,395 of record NC_048894.1, on the reverse strand, counting down.
TGGAAAATAATAAGGCAAATGATTGCTGCTCCCTCCCCAGAGTCAATATGTGTCATCTTTGTGATATGTCTCAGCTACACTGATTCAGGAAGTGAGAAACTGGGAGCCAGGCAGAACTCAATCATTAATCTTTTTATGTTTCCTCAAGCAATTTGGCTACCATTTCAGCTTTTCTAAACAAAGCCTGTATGGTATATTTCTTCATAATTTAACAGGGATGAAATCAAAAGTATTTCATGGAAACTGCTAGAAACCTGGAAAGTTTCCTAATGAAATGTCTCTTGTATACCAATTAAGTTATCCCGTAAATCTAGTAAATGTCTTATCTTTTACAAAGAACTCTTTAAACCTACCTAAAAGGAAGCGTGGGTGAGGAGAAAATGATATTATTTGATATACAACTCAATATGGAGTTTAATAGGAAAACACACTCATTTTAAAAACAATTGCTAATACGAGCAACATCAAATATTCCAGGAACAGAGAAACTGGTACCCTTTTCAGTATACATACAGTACATATTCAAACTGTTAAGGGCACCGAGGGGACCTCATGAGAATGATACAGAAAGGTGAAGGAGGGCAGAAATAGCATGAAAAGCAAATATACTCAACATCCAGCTGTATGCATCTTGAAACAATAACAAAAAAGGACTCCACTGTATTAGAGATCAGATCTACTTCTTTACAAATGGTCTTATTAACTTCAGGTAGCTCTTTACATGCACAGAACAGTAGCCTAAAACTCTTCTCTGGATTTGCATAAAGTACACAAACAGCATACCCTAGCAGCATACAGGGCTCAACACTTTACGTTGTTGATATATTAGAATTCACATGGTTTGAGAATTATGTACTATTAAGAAGTCTGATGCTGCTTAAAAACAGCTCCGATTTTTAAATGATTTTTTTAAGATACTGTATAATAGTACATTTTTTTTCCTTGTTATGCTTTTCAGCTGGTCTCTCTGAAGTGAATATTTGCAAGACAATTTTTACTAGCATATGAAATTTAGTATACTAAATTTCATTTTTCCTGCTTTGACCTTTCTCTAGCATGTTATTTCTTACAGCAGATCTTAATTTTGTTCCAACATTGCCATCCTCCAAAAGAACTGTGAGAAACATATTTTAATTAAATTGTAGTTATGTGAATCCTTCATTCATACTTCTTCCACATACACACCCTTTAAAAAAAAAAATATATATATATATATATAAATTAAGGAAGCTGCTTGTATTTATCACTACAAAATTGAATGAAATTGAATGTTTAACAGCAATACATAAAGTAATAATTTTCAGATAGCAAAAATCATATGGGAAGAAATACTTTTTACAGTGTTTATTATTATTATTATTTTATTTACCACTTGTTACACCCCTGCAGTGGAATGAAAAATTATGAATTCTGTCATCCAGCATTGCTGAAATTTTCTCATAGTATCCACCAATTTTATAAATGTATTGTCTTGAAAAATCTTGCAATTTTCTCTCCTACTGGGGGGCATACAGTTCCACTCCTATTAAAACAGGTCACCTGCTGCCTTGGCAAAGTCATACTTAAAATCTGTCGAGTACAGGGAGTGTAGTTCTGAAGTTTTTCTGCACTGGCTATAACCCTTTGAAAATCTCTCTTTCATTCTCTATTGTCTTCCTCCCTTCAATAGGTGCTCAGGAATTTGACCCTTTTCTCCTTCTTGTGCTCCAATTCTTGTTCTTGCTGTTCTCTAGCTATTTATAGCATTATGTCCTACTGATGTCTATTGACTTAGCCCCTCGGGTCATCCCAGTATTCAACGTGTCTGCTGCTCTTTTCCATTTATACAACATCAACCACTTCCATGGCCACCAAGCATATGGCTGAACTTCACTTCCAGCAGCAAAAGTCCAGTGGGATATGTTCAAGAATTCTGGACCAGTGAGAGATTCAAATGAAGCCATGCAGAACTGGGATGGGCAGTATGAAAAGAGCTTTTACACCTCACTCCACTGGTCTGACAGGGCCCTCTTGTTTTAGTGGCTCCTAGTATCCAGCTGGTACATGCACATCATTGTCCTGCAGGGCAAGATTTTGCAAGAGGGAGGGATGTATTCCCATACAGGGAAAGCAGAACCATGCATACATCCATCAACGGGCCATAACTGGGGCACTCTGGAGAATAGCTTCCTGTGTTGTAGACACCAGTCACTCCTGCTCAAACAAAAGTCTAACAGGTACTGTGAAACCCTGGCTCCTAGCCTCTCCCGTGAAGCTGCTGAAATAGTCCAACTCTGCATAATATTTCACTTAGAATGGAGACTTAAATTTGCATGCTATTTTTCTTTCTTCTACTTCCTGCTTCTGAACCCGGCAATTCAGTTCTTACCAGCTTTGTCACCAATAATGCAATCACAGAATCATAGGGGTTAGGAGGGACCTCTGGAAATCATTGAGTCCAACCCCCTACTAAGAGCAGGTTCCCTACAGTAGGTTGAACAGGAAAACATCCAGGCAGGTCTTGAATATCCCAGAGAAGGGAGATGCTTCTCCACAGCCTCTCTGGGCAGCCTATTCCAGTGCTCTGTGTCCTTTTCTATAAAGTATTTATGCATGTTTGTGTGGAACTTCCTGTGTTCCAGTTTTCGGCCATTGCCCCATGTCCTATCACTGCACACCACTGAAAACAGTGTGTCCCATCAATTGGCCTCTTGCACTTTAGATATTTACAAACATTGATCAGATCACCTCCCTGTCTTCTCGTCTCCTGGCTAAACAGACCCAGATTTGTTAGCCTTTCTTCATGTGGGAGATGCTCCATGCCCTTAATCATCTCTGTGGCCCTCCTCTGGACTCTCTCTACAAGATCCCTATCTTTTTTGAACTGGGGAGCCCAGAACTGGACACGGTATTCTAGAGGTAGCCTCACCAGGACAGAGTAGAAAGGGAGGATAATCTCCTTGAACCTGCCGACCATGTTCTTTCAATGTGCCCCAGGATGCCATTGGCCTTCTTGGCCACAGGGGCACAATTCTGGCTCATGGCCAACCTGTTGTCCACCAGGACCCCTAGGTCCTTCTCTGCAGAGCTCCTCTCCAGCAGGCAGTCCCTAACTTGTACTGATGCATACAGTTATTCCTACCCAGGTGCAAGACTCTACAGTTGTTCTTGTTGAACCTCGTCAGGTTCTTCTCTGTTCTGCTCTCCAGCCTGTCCAGGTCTCACTGAATGGCAGCCTTCTGGTGTGTCAACCTCTCCTCCCAGCTTTGTATCATCAGCAGACTTTCTGAGGGTAGACCCTTTCCCTAAGTCATTGAATAAAATTAAATTGAATAAAAACCTTCAGCAGCTGATTATGTGCAATATTGCATACACGACTGTTTTCCAAGTAATGAAGAACATCTGTGTATGTACTCTCAGATGAACATGTCTCATGGGAAAGCACATGTTTAATAGACCATACAGATATAATGTAATGTACATAGATCATACTTTTATACCACTATTCAGGAAAACTCTTAACTTACTGCAGGAAAAAAATAAAATAAAATAAAATAAAATAAAATAAAATAAAATAAAATAAAATAAAATAAAATAAAATAAAATAAAATAAAATAAAATAAAATAAAGTAAATAAAATAAAAAATAAACAGGGCAAGGATCTCTCACTTTTTTTTTTTCTTGTTCTCTTTTTTTATCCTGAAGTCTTATAAATATACATTTATATGTATTATACATAAATAATACATTTATAAGTATTTGTGCATATATATATTTATGCACATATTTATGTCTGTACATGGTGTACTATTTCAGTATTGATATGTAATTTATAACAGTTTTCATTCTTACAAGAAATGTGAACAAATCCTCACTAAATACCACCTCTCACAATTGCCAGCATTCATCAGTTATTCCTGATCTGTTTAAATAGATTGTTTTTATAACAGTACAGTCAAAGTCTAACTTTTGGCTTATCCTTTGACATTCTTTAGTTTCTGGTGGCATGCTAGCCTTTAAAAATAATAAAATATTTCTCAGAGTAGGCAGTTATATGTTGAGAAGGAATAAAGAGGACAACAGATTAACATTTCACTTTGATTCTTTCAGTGAAGAAACAAACACTTTAAGCTCTTCCCAAGACTGAATTCTGAATTTGGTGACACCAGTTAATTTCTATGTGTGATAAATTCAGATAAGTTCATTATATGTAGATCGATTTGATAGGTACTGGAAATGAATAGTTGGCTTAAAAATCTATGTCCATTCTTCAGAAGACAGATGGCATCTTCTACAATGGCATGAAGTTTCATTAAGTAGAGAAAATAAACTTGTGATATTCTTAGTTGAGCTGGAATTTAATTTATTAATTTATTTAATTATTTATTTTATTTTTACTTTATTTTATTTATTAATTTATTAACTGTGCCCAGAATTTTATATAAAACAATGAAGAGTTGATCCAAGGCTACCTGGAATACATTTAGTTAAGTTTATTTAGATAGACCTATGGATCAAGGCTGGAGTACATTTTTTAAAACTGGGAACTGATAATACAAGCTAAGACCATAATACTGAATCAGATTTTGTTTTAAAGAGCTGAAAGTAATTTAATTGCATCTGCACACTTCTTCCAATTTTTACGGTCTTATTACAATATATTTGCCATTGTTGCTGTCAGTGGGTGTAAAACCCGCACTGGCAGAGAAAATTGCTAATAAATTGGGATCCACAAGGAAATAATAAAACTGATTACATAACAAAATATTATGAAATGCAAAATATTCCTGATGCACATTTTTTTGACAGCAATGACAAGATCCTCATTACTTTCACTGGCATGTGGATCTCACTAAAAGGAATTAAACATAAAGTGAGAGAAAAAAAAAATCCATATGGATATGGATAACCATTCTGGTTATTTCATTTCTATGGACTTAGTCATTACTTCTACCAGCAGTAGATAATCAACTTTGTCCACAACAAAAGCAAAGAAATGAACAAAAAAGAGATCATAAATTCAAATACCATCCATTGCCTTCGTTAAATCTTCTTCCATTGATACTAATGAGAGCTTTTGGAATGTTAATATTTCTGTAGGTACTGACACATCATATTAGCATAACAAGTATTTTCTTTTTGAAGAGAACATTAAAGTTTGTATTGTCATCATAATAAAGAAAAAGGAAATGTTGGATAAGTTTTACTATTTCATTTAAATTTGAAAATTACAGAAAACTCTGCATATATTAGAGAGGAAAAAAAAAAAAAAAAAAAAAAAAGATTGTAAACCATGAATAATGCTTCTCTTCAGTAAAATAGTCAGATTATAATCTCTTCATAGTGAATCACTTTTGATGAGTTCTGCTTTTTAATCAATCTCTGAAGGTTAGTGCTGACAATGTGATTGATCAGACCAGTCAGGAAAAGCTTCAAACCATATCCTAGCATATCAGACTTAATATATGTGTACAGACATCCAGTCCCTTATATTGCATCAAAATAAAACAAACAAACCAAAATAAATTAACAAAAAGCCATCGTTCAACTGCCAAAAGTATTTAAGATGTGAGACAAAAATGTTCAATAGAGCCTTACTTCCAGATTTTGCATATTAAGCTTCTAGGTTCAGTCAATTTTTTTGCAAGCACAAGACTGGGATAAATGATTTTATGTACTTCCCTACTGCTCAGTGACCAGTTACAGTGCTTGCTTTATTCTGTGTCTTGTTCAGCTCTATGTGATTTGCAGATGATACCTCCAACGTGTTGGCCTAGGAAATCTTTTTTTTTTTTTTTTTTTTTAAGCAGATTGTGCAACAATAATTATTCTTCAGAGCAAAAATATATATTATATACAGTATAAAAGTATACTAAAGTATACTGTATATAAGTATAGTGGGAAAAAAATAAAAAGTAAAAAAATAAAATAAAATACTAACAATTCTGCTTTAGTCTTCTAAAGTCATCTCTCCTGTTGCTTGGATCCTAAACTTTTTTATTGAAGATCAGCTTTACCTTAGCTGAAAAGTGTTAATGGTACCATGTTCTGGGGTGGGGTTTCTGGTCTTTTGTTTGTTTGTTTGTTTTACTTTTGCTTTGTTTTGCATTTTGACATTTTTGGGCCATTTTTTACCAGTCTGGGACCATTCTGTGAAAAGGGTCTATACTTCATATTTTCCTCTCTGCTGGGGCTTGGAGAATACTACCTGTCTAAGATGACAACTTTATAGGCCATTTCTAACACCCTGTGATTCACAGCCAGCCTTAGACATCAAGATATTGTCTTCCATTATAAGTGAAACTCTAGATTTCTTTATTTTGTTCTATTTGTTTTTTCAGACTTATCCAAGTTCCCAGTAACTGACATTTATTCTAGCCATCAAGAGTTCTTCATTTTTTTTTCTCTTGTTCAGTGGAAAAATGTTGGCAAGTGACAAACTTTAAGTTCCTTGGTACTGTTCTGCTTTTAACTCTCAAAACTGTAGATCAGATTCTGATTCTGCTGCTCTCTTTGGTAGATGTTCTATTACTTTAATTGGTAGCCTTTTTATTGTATTTCCTAACAATTTTTTGGATTGAGAGTTCTGAGGTTGGTTATATTTTTATACCTGTACAGAGTATGTTAACTTAACAGCGTTTTTTTTGCCAGCACCACTCAGGCATGCATATTATCACATCTGCTAGATAAGATTCTACACACATGCTGGTCTTGCTATGTCATCTGGAAAAAAAAAAAAATAAAAATGTTTCAGATAAGTGATTTTAATATTTTAACATAGGTAAACAATATTTTCTATTTGTTTAAACAAAATTTGTCCACCATGTTTCAGGAAGAAAACTTAATATGCTATCAAAATTTACAGGGTTTCTCATTCATAATATTATTTGCATTATCTGTATGTTAAAAATCTCCAGAGCTTCTTTAGAGATGGAGCCCATCTGAAGCTAGCAAACATGACTCTGTCTCTTATTTTCTTCAATCTCTAAATTCCTTTTTTTTTTTTTTTTTTTTTTTTCTGTAACATTGGAGAAACCACCATCCAAATGTCTCCTATTGAATTTTAGTGTCCCACTTCAAGCTTCTTTTCTGCATCTGATAAAGAGTCCAAAAATTAGGGTTATGCTAATTTATTAGAGTTGAAAGTTTAAAATATTTTCCTTGTAGGTCTCATACCAGAGCATAAATTTCCACTTTGCATATGAGAACAGAAAATGTTTTGTCAGACTGGTTTATACAAAACTGTAGCTTTGGAATTTGCTTCACATCCTGTTTCTTTCTACTGGTCCAGAAAATGCATGGGCAACAACCACGTCTCTCTCAAATTTTCATTCGATCTGAAAGTTGGAATCCTGGAACCAGAAGCATATTTGTGTTTGGTCAGGTAAGAGGATACAAGATCAACTGTGAAAATAGTAATAAATGATTTAGAACCTCTACCTGGTCTGCAGCAAGAAGTACTTATCATTTGTAAATAAGTCAGTGTCTTGAAACTTCCTTCCTGACTTCACTGGCATGCCTACATGATCAAGCAGCAGTCTCCCACTCTTAATTCCCCTGCCAGTGTCCTGGGTGCAAGGGCAGGCTCCACTTGGTTAGGGTTCCCCCGTACTCACAATTGGCTGAATATGGTACACTGGTGTTTCATGCTGTGCAGTGGGTGGCTCAACCCAAGCATGGGCCCTCAGGAGCCTGGATGGAGGTTTTTAGCCCCTACTTAGCTTTACTGCCCCCACCCTGATCTCACCAAGTGGCCACCTTGGTTCAAGCTGGCGCCAACTCTGACACAACCAGCCATAGAATAGTATTGTAGAATGGCTTGGGTTGGAAGGGAACTTAAAGATCACCTAGTTCCAACCCCCCTGCCATAGGCAGGGACACTTCACACTAAACCAGGTTGCTCAAAGCCCCCATCCAAAAAGGCCTTCAATACTTCCAGGGATGGGGCAGCCACAACTTCTCTGAGCAATCTGTTCCAGTGCTCCATCACCCTCAGAGTAAATAATTTATTCCTAATATCTAACATAAACCTGTCCTATTTTGGCTTAAAACCATTACCCTTTGTTTCATCAGTGCACTCCCTGATAGAGTCCCTCCCCAGCTTATAGCACCCTTTAGGTACTAGAAGGCTGCTGTACGGTCTCCCTGATGCCTTCTCTTCTCCAAGCTGAACCAGCCCAACTCTCTCAAACTGTCTTCATAGGTAAGGCGTTCCAGCCCTTTGATCACCTAATAGGTCCATGTCCTTCTTATGCTGGGGGGCCCAGAGCTGAATGCAGGGTCTTATAAGAGCAGAGCAGAGAGGGAGAATCACCTCCCTTTACCTATTAACTGTACTATTTTTAATGCAGCCCAGGGTACTTTTAGCTTTCTGGAATGCAAGTGCACATTGCTGGCTTGTGTTGAGTTTTTCAGCCACTGGCACCCCCAAGTCTTTCTCCTCCAGACGTCTCTCAAGCCAAGCCTGTCTGTCACCATGCTGTGGCCACCATGGATAGGTCTGCCCATCTCTCTTTGTTGGCCACATCCCAGCACTACAGCTGTCTTCGCCTTCACCCCCACAGTAATCACCACTCATAGACAACCCAGGTTTAAGGATATTGTGATAACAGGTCAAAACTAGATCCTTCTTAATTAAGCTTGCAGTTTCCAAAGCTTGTTATTAAGTCTCACATCTTAAAACCTGCAGAGAACTCCTCTTTACCTAGTAGCAGACTCAGGTGGGGTGGCAGAATTAGCATCACTTTGTGTAATTAGCTTACAACTTAATATCATTTCTTGTGGTAGGTGTACAGAAGGCAGCCTCAGCATTTTCCCAGTATAAATGTACTTCTTTCTTGCTCCTCCTGAACAGGTTGCTTCCACTGGACTGGACTGGATCCAAATGAATGCTTGTCTGTCTGTGCTCTGGACACTTGTCTTCCTTCCTGTGCTGCCCAGAGTTTTTGATTATGAACACTTCTTGTTTTGTCCCAGAATCAGAACATCATCTTTGTAAATATTTTATTATTTTTATCATCAAATTCTACTATTTGTTGTTTCTTTGTGTGTGTGTGTGTGTGTGTGTGTGTGGTTTTTGTTTGTTTGTTTGTTTCGTTGGTTAGGTTTTTCCCCTACAAAACCACTCAAGGACTAAGCACAATATGATGGTAGCTTGCTGGGGAAGCTACCACCAAAGGGAGCACCATATGATCACAAAAATACATTTTCTTTCTACGTGACTTTGTCAAATTCTACTGACGTATCCAAAATAGAAAAATGTTTCCTGTCAATCTTTTCCTCTACCTTTTCACCCCAAACAGAAAGTAAGAGAATCATAGACTCATAAAATCATAGAATGGCTTGGGTTGGAAGGGACCTTAAAGATCATTTAGTTCCAACCCCCCTGCCATGGGCAAGAATAGCACCCACTAGATCAGGTTGCCCAGGGCCTCATCCAAACTGGTCTTGAACACTTCCAGGTGTGGGGAATCCATAACCTCTCTGGGCAACCTGTTCTACTGCCTAACTGAGTGAAGAATTTCCTCCTAACATCTAATAAAAATCTTTCATCTTTTAGTTTAAAACCATTCCTCGTCCTGTCATTGTCTGATTGAGAAAGTTGCTCTCCATCTTTTTTACAAGACCCCTTTCAGAACTGAAAAGCTGCAATAAGGTCATGCCAGAGCCTTCTTTTTTTAGGCTGAAAAGCGCCATCTCTCTCAGACTTTCTTCGCAGGAGAGGTGCTCCAGCCCTCTAATCATCTTTGTGGCCCTCCTCTGGACCCGCTCTAAGAGATTAACATCCTTCTTGTGCTGGGTGCCCCAGACTTGGATGCAATAGTCCAAGTGGGGCCTCACAAGGCCTGAGTAGAGTGGGACAATCACCTTCCTTGACCTGCTGGCCACTTCTCTTTTGATGTAGCCCAGGATGCAGTTGGCCTTCTGGGCTTCTAGTGCACACTGCTGGCTCATGTTGAGCTTTTTGTACACCAGAACCCCCAAGTCCTTCTCTGCAGAGCTGGTCTCAATGAGATCTTTTAACAGTCTATACTCATGTCTGTGATTGCCCTGACCCAGGTGCAGAACCTTACACTTAGACTTGTTGAACCTCATTAGGTTCATGGGGGCCAACTTCTCAAGCTTCTCTTTGGATGTCATCCCTTCCTTCTGTTGTATCAACTGCACCACTCAGCCTGGTGTCATCTGCAATCTTGCTGAGGGTGCACTCGATCCCACTGTCTAGGTCATTGATAAAGATTATAAACAGTACCAGTCCCAGGACAGATGCCTGAAGGACACCACTCATCACCAGCCTCCACCTGGACATAGAGCCATTGACCAACACTCTCTGGTGCAACCTTCAAGCCAACTCCTCATCCACTGAATGGTCCACCCATCAATCCATGTCTCTCCAATCTGGAGATCAGGATGTCATGTAGGACTGTGTCAAAGGCCTTCCAGAGGTCGAGGTAGATGATGTTGGTCAGTCTTCTCTTGTCAACTGATGAAGTCACTTTGTCATAGAAGACCACAAGATTGGTCAGGCACAATTTGCCCTTGGTGAAGCCATGATGGCTGTCTCAGATCACCTCTTTGTCTTGCATGTGCCTTGACATTGCTTGCCATCATTATTTTACATTTCTAATTTTCTATTCACAAACAAAGGATTATTTGTTTATCCACAGATGTAGCCAATGGTGATTCCAAAATTTTTGAAATCCCAGTGCTATAAAATTATCTAATTTATCTTTTGGCATTTGTTTTGCAGTGAAGGGACAAGTATCTTGGAATGGAGATGTTCTTTTACTTCTATTGTTCTGAGTAGGTTGGCACATTCAGCCAGCAGCTCACTTCTTTATTTGCCAGTCTTCTGTATTGATTGAAATCTACTTCTACATGTAGTACAGAACCTCCAGTATTTCTGAACTCCAGGTTCACAGTTATCTTACTCAGCAGGAATTGACTTCAAATGAATGTACTAATCACATGCTTTGCAACCTGTCGCTATCAAAAATAAGGCTGCAAGTCTGCATAAAGATTGAAATTGTGTTTTAGCTGTGTTCTACTGTCTTCTGCACTTCCAGAAAGTTTTGGTTCTACACACATTTTCAGCATTTTAATTTTTGTGCTACAAGGTGATCTGTGATGATTCAGTATTTTAATCATGTGCAAGAAATGTACTGCTCTCTATCCCATTCTAGCTTTCTGAAAGTAGCAGCAATATTACACCCAGACTGTCAGGTTGAAGTTCAGGCTTAGAGCTCTCAAGTTCATACACCCTGACTGATCTCATTGCATATATTTTGAGCTCAGACTTGGCTTGAATCTGAAATTGCAAACCATGGAAGTTATTTGTATCTTCCTTCTGCAGACAGTTTAGACTGGATGAGCTTAAGCCAAATGAAATTGCAAACAGCTCACACTCTGGCACAGTTTAAGAAACTAAAACGTAAGGATCCAACTCAAATTCTGTCTGAGAAACACTGACCTTTTAGGCATAGTTCCCAGTAACAAATTGTACAGCTCAGAGTACAGGAGCATGTAGATATAGACAGTTGTTGAGTTGTTAATGTTCCTAGCTGGAAAGCCTGTTTTCATAGGTGGAAGCTGCTATAAATTAAAATGATGTCACTGACATTGTATTGAGTATGTGATTAATTCAAGGGTAGATAAGCACAAAGGAAGATGACTGTAAAATATGGACAACAGAATTCAGACTTATAAACAATATTAACATAGATCTTACTTCTTACATGATTTTTTCAAAAATTATCCACTAATTTGTTCCATAATATCTGAATATTTTTCAAACATTCCCAGTGTGGACACATGTCCATCCACTATGGACATAGATGTGTTTGCGTATATAAATACACATATATATATATGTATATGAAAAACAGACTAATAAAGTTCAAATGCTAAATTAGTTGTCCTTCAAACTGAATCAAGGCTTCAAAATTGGCTTTTTTTTTCCTACCTTACCAAAAAAAGCTTTCATTTTCATGTTAAGAAATGCTGATTTATGTTCTGTTATATTGTTCTATGTTGTTACCCAGAGAATTCTGTAGGACGGGAACAATAAGATTCTTCAGGAGATGACCTAGCCCACCCCTCTTTCTAAAAGTAAGATTAGTAATGTTTGTCTCATATTTATTTGTTTATTTATCTTTGTTTATTTATTTTACCTCCACTTTAACAATGTTAGCTATGCTGGCTGAACAAACCTCCTTAACCAATCATTTATAATCCACTCCCAAGGTTTTTTTTTTTTTTTTTTTTTTTTTTTTTTTCCCTGACATTTAACCAGAATCTATCTTTTTCCAGTGCAGAACCATGACTTCTCTGAGCCATGGACATCATCTGAGCAGCCCTTCCTCATTATTAGAACGTTTAGGATACTGTCTCATAACACCCTCCTTCACTAAAACCTTAATGTTATATTTAAAAACTTTCGGTCTTTCCTCATGCCTTTTACAATTTTCTCATTGCTTTCCCTTCCAGATACTCTTTAGCTAGTCTATGCTTTTTGAGATGAAGTACAGTTAAATCCAAGTATACAAATTCACAAACTAACCTATTCACAAGGAACTAACCCTCTACTGACAGTGGTAGTGTGGCATACTTCTGTTACACATTGGGGTTATATATATTGTTCATTTTTATCAGGACTAAATTGTGGATAACTCCTATAGATAAATAAATATGACATTTCTAGGAGGACTTTAAATCATGTGGCACTTTAGAGTTAGATCAAGTAAGAATGTCATGATGACATTATCTGACCAACTAAGCACAGACTGGAATTAAAACTGTAGGGCAATTTTATTAGCTCATTTAATTGTACTGAATCTATATTTTAATAATGTGTTTATCAGTTTTCTTACCAACTAATATCTAAGTATATATAGTGTGCAATATTGATAAATTAGTCCAGTCATTTCACATATATAGTCGCTTACTCTGGAAACTTCATCTACTTAATTGGAAACCTTTATGAATATTGAATTTTCCAAAAAATAAAAAATATGAGACTAAAACATATCCTGGAAATAATTTATCTGTAGTCTTATGAGCCAACTGTTCAACACCTAAACTTTCACAATAGAAAAAAATAATAATAATAATAATAAATGATACTAATGTATTTTTCTCTACTGGAAACGCTTCACGTTGCTTATTCAATGTTCAGTGCTGGAACAGTCTAATATATTCAGTACAGTCTTCTCTGGGATCACACACAAAACCATACCTGTTTAAAGATCCAGAGATTAGTGGATATAAAAATTATACCTTGTAAAACTTTTCTAGTCCAATAAAAGACAGATAGTAAAAATATACTGGGGAGTTGTCTTTAGCAGAATAAATGAAAGAAGGTGGGAGCACAGAGCTGTTCCGACTGCAGAGAGGAGAAACAGTAGTATAGCCAGCAACAATTAATCAAAATAATAACTGATAAGCCATGGATAAGAGACGAACTCAAATCCAAAAAAAAAAAAAAAATCATTCAATTCATCGCAGCACTTTCCTGTGTGTGTGTGTTACAAAGACCTGTTCTGCTGATTGTGGTGGGAGAGAAACAAGAACACTATCTTTTTTTGTCAGTGGTTCTAAAACAAGGGAACTAAAGACCTTGTACATAGGAACATTAATTTACCTTGCTTCCATTTTCACCATTCCTGGATGAGAAACAGCGATGATCTTAGGGACCCAGCAGTTTTCCATTAATTGTCTCTATGTTAGATACGATCACCTCCCACTTAACTAAACACACTGATTCTTTAAATATATGAGCAAAATTAAAGATTAATTTAAGAAAATTACTTATGGCACAAAAAGCACCTTAATGCTGCCCACATCATTATTCATAGAGAAAGAGAGTTGTTTTGATTGAGGTGACAAATTACCTTTCAACAGCAGAAAGCAAAAACAGTTTACAAGTTCAAGCTGTAAAGTTATTAAATAAGAGCTGTCTGTACTAAGAAATGCACAGCATATTAGAAAAGTTAATTTCTTAAATTAAGTGGCAAATCAGCAAGTGGACAAAGCACTGACCTTGGATCTGGGTGGTGCTCTGATGTACCATTTACAGTCTACTGCTTCAGTTTCAGAAGCTTTTCCTTCTTTGACAATTTGTACAGATTCCACAATTCCTTCAGGTCCTCCCATCTCAAACTCACAAACTAAATAACAAAATAGCAGAAAAATGAATCCTGAACAGCAAACAAAAATATTTTCTACAGCAGAATGCAAAGACTTCCAAGTCTTAGGAAGAACCAATATACCAACCTGGCAATGGTTTCAAAACTCCAAGGTCCTTAAAATCGGGATCTTGAAAATTGAGAAAGAGAAAATTAGTTTTGTTCAATATCTTGGGTATAATATCAATGTATTAAGATTGGACACTTCAGTGATATAATTATACATTTATTTCTTTGGAATGTGACTTGTTTTTTTTTGTTTGTTTGTTTGTTTGTTTAAAAACTATGACAACACACTAATTATTAATGCAGAAAGTGTTGGTACCATCATGCAAAGTTCTTACATTTTTCCATTATGAAATACTGCTTTGAAAAATTTTGTCACAATTTTCTCTGTCTCACTCTCTTTCAGAAGAATGAATTAAAAAATAAAATCTGTACACACTAGAAAGCAAGAACATCACACAGCTACCCACATGATATTTTACCATCAGTTAAATTAGACATATCAGTCTAATGAAAAAGATATATTTACAAATCCATTCAGAAACCCTTTGCTTATTTTACAGCATTATTATAACACAACTTCATTCTTTGGTTATGAATACTCTACCATCTCTACCAACAATGAGGAGTCTCTTTTTTTCTCAGAGAAATCCATCTGGTATTCCAGGAATAAATATCATAAGAATTTACCATGGAATTTATTGTGTTAACAAGGTAGTAAGTCTAATATGTGTTATTTTTGATAAGATAAATATGATAATATTTATTGTCTGAGATGCTTTGTATTATGCCTTTATAGCCAGATATAACTCTTATATGAAATTAGTTTGGTCATGGTTCTATGCCTCGATAAACAGCTATCCATAGACAAATCAACATTTCATAAAATTTTGCTGCAGCTTGAATATATTGCCCCAAAACAGAAACGTGAAAGGGACTAAATTATTTCAATTATTTTCTCAAAATAGACTAGTTTTGTCTGGAGTTTTTATCTCTTGCACTATTATGCTATTTAACATGAAAATTCTGTGTTATTTTCCCCATCTTCATGGGAAAGAGATCAAAAAAGAAACCCACTGCTTTTTATTTTATTATTTATTTTATTTTATTTTATTTTATTTTATTTTATTTTATTTTATTTTATTAAATTTGGCTGGATCTGTTGTCTGAAATCAGTGTTAAACATATACATGCACTCCTCATCAGGCTTCTCCTGAGCCACGTTCCACCCAGGCCTCAAAAGGATTTCGCAAAAAGAAAATCAAGGTCAAGATGGAGCTATATAATCTATACAATATATTCATGGAACTCATTTTATTGTTTCAGGATTGACTAAATGTATCCAAAGCTATAAAAACAATGAGTCTGGCAGTAGGAAATCAACTGGAGTAAAACCAAACCAAAACAGCAAAACCTGATGTTCCCCTTTAACCTTTGTTTAGTCTGCACAGTAACAATTATAACCAAATAATATAATGAAAAACAAAGTCTTATGAGCAAGAACAGCAATTTTAACCTGAACAATGAGTATATGCTGTCAAAAGCAGAGTTGTAAAATCACCTTTTAAAACTGTCTTGTTATAACCAGGCTGCTACATTTTTATTTCCCAGTTTTCCTCTTACAGTGGCACAATATAAGTCTTGGCTAATACTCATTAACTTAAGAGACTGCAAATATAATTGAAAAGGCAATTAGTATTAATTGTTATTCAGTTTTATATACCAGCAGCTGTTATTCAGTTTTATATACCAGCAGATAGATATGATAATAAACAACACTAAAAATAATGAGATATTTCTGTTAATGTACTCAGATATTGATATCTACTGCTGAAAGTAAGGTGTTTAAAGGAAGTACACTTCACTGGTTCAAAATAATATCCAAACCATGTCTAGTGTATCCATCACATTTCTTCTAGTCTGAGTTTACAGGGATCAGTCTGATCTACTCAAAACACTCCACCACATTTACAAAGTAGAGAGGAGGGAAGAGGGAGAAAAAAGTTCTGACAGGATTTCTCCCATATGAAAGGTTTTTCATAGATAAGAGTGTTCATAGCAAGGATCCTTGCTGATTTACTGGCCTTACTTGACATTATTAGAAGTAAGGATTAGAAATAAGGATTGGGGGTGGGATGGTAGGGATGTGGAGAATGTTGGAGGCAGACTGTATGTCAGAAAGAAAACATGAATGACTTTTTTGCTCTGAGGTTTCTAAGTCTGAACATTGTGGGAGTGTGGCTATGGGGGTCGACAAGCCCCATGGTTGGTGATAACATCAGACTCTTAACGACGAGGCCATCAGGAATGTACAGAGGTTAGAGGAAACAAAGACAGGTGATTCAGGAGATGCCTTGTCGTCTCGGGTTGCTTCTTTTCCAGCCGTTAAGGCATGGAAGTTGCTGGGTGTTTGCGGTTGCCGGGCAAAGTTGTTAACCAATGAAGAGTTAGTGGAAAAGTACTGCTGTGGGGCGAATAGTTTAAGAAGGGAGCCTGTCCTCAGGATGGGCTTGCAACAAGGAGAATGAAATTATGCCCTCAATATGAGAGATAAAGCTAGGCCCTCAGTAAGATATAATGAAGATATGTCACCAATAAAGTAGCAGCAGTTACTGATCCCAAAAGAACCCTGGTGTCTGTGTGGTCATTACGCCACAGAGCATATCTTACAATTAGTGTACATTAACCCTTTACCAAGGTGTGCAATCCAGACAACTCTGAAAGGTTTACACACAGGAGATAGGCTTGTGTCATTACACAGTGCTTGGGGAGGTAAGTCTATGTACAAAGTCCATGAGAAAATGTGGCTGCCCACCCATGTTCCCTAGAGAGTTGAGATGATTTGTATTAGAAAGCTTCCTTCTCTATTTTTGGTAAAAATAATGTCAGAAGCAGAGGGGGAAGCCTTTTGCTCTCCAGGACTGGTAAGAATATTTTGGTAATAATAATAATAATAAAGCAATAATTTTGAAAACTAGTAATAAACTGGAAATAAACAGAATTCATAGAAGTCAAATTAAAAAAAAAAAAAAAAAAGCGGGGGGGGGCGGGGGAGAGGGGGAAATAAATTTGTGTTCCAGATGCAAAACTCATTCTAGCTGCTGTTTTACTATTTACAACTAATTTGCAAAACATCTTCCTTCAAGAAACTTAATGTCTGAAGTGCAATCATGTAGTTTGACCCACAAAAAAAATCTGAATATATGTTCCCATTTTTTTTAACAATACAGTTATAACAAAATCACACAGAAGTACAAAAATCTGTTAACATTCTAGAAATATGGTAGATCTAGAAGTGGACATGCAAGTACTCAGCTGCATTTACAATCATTCAGCATTTGCAGAGGGTTCTAGACAGGCTGGATTAATGGGCAGAGGCCAATGGGATGAGGTTCAATATGGCTAAGTGCCATGTCCTGCACTTTGACCACAACAACCTCATGCAATGCTACAGGCTTGGGGCAGAGTGGTTATACAGAGGAAAAGGATCTGGAGGTGTTGCTTGATGCTCACCTGAGCATGAGCTGGCAGTGTGCCCAGGTGGCCAAGAAGGCCAACGGCATCAGGGGTCGGTGCTGGGTCTGGTCTTGTTCAACATCTTCATCGACGACCTTGATGAGGGAATAGTGTCTGCCCTCAGCAAGTAAGCCGACGACACAAAGCTGGGAGGAGTGGCTGACACGCCATAAGGCTGTGCTGCCATTCAGCGAGACCTGGACCGGCTGGAGAGATGGGCAGAAAGGAACCAAATGAGGTTTAATAAGAGCAAGTGTAGAGTCCTGCTCCTGGGAAGGAACAACCAGAAGTATCAGTACAGGCTGGGTGATGACCTGCTGGAGAGGAGCTCTGCGGAGAAGGACCTGGGGGTCCTGGTGGACAACAGGTTGACCATGAGCCAGCAGTGTACCCTGGTGGCCAAGAGGGCTAATGGAATCCTGGCATGCATTAAAAGGAGTGTGGCCAGCAGGTCAAGGGAGGTGATCCTCCCCCTCTACTCTGCCCTGGTCAGGCCTCACCTGGAGTACTGTGTCCAGTTCTGGGCTCCCCGGTACAAAAAAGACAGGGACCTCTTGGAAAGAGTGCAGTGGAGGGCCACAAAGATGATACGAGGCCTGGAGCATCTTTCCTATGAAGAAAGGCTGAGAGACCTGGGTCTGTTCAGCCTGAAGAAGAGAAGACTGAGAGGGGATCTTATCAATGTGTACAAATATCTGAGGGGTGGGAGACAGAAGGATGTAGCTAACCTATTTTCAGTGGCTTGTGGGGATAGGACAAGGGGCACAGCCACAAAATAGAACACAGGAAGTTCCGCACCAACATGCGAAAGAACTTCTTCACAGTGAGGGTGACGGAGCACTGGAACAGGCTGCCTAGAGAGGTTGTGGAGTCCCCTTCTCTGGAGATATTCAAGGCCCCTTCTGGACGCCTACCTGGGCAGCCTGCTCTGAGGAACCTGCTTTGGCAGGGGGGTTGGACCCAATGATCTTTCGAGGCCCCTTCCAACCCCTATAGTTCTGTGCTTCTGTGATTCTGTGATCCTGGCTTGCATCAGGCATAGTGTGGCCAGCAGGACCAGGGAGGTGATCATTCCCCTGTACTCAGCTCTGGTGAGGCCA
The DNA here is from genome assembly GCF_011077185.1 of Oxyura jamaicensis. Classification (NCBI taxonomy): domain Eukaryota; kingdom Metazoa; phylum Chordata; class Aves; order Anseriformes; family Anatidae; genus Oxyura; species Oxyura jamaicensis. The sequence goes on along the minus strand of NC_048894.1, from coordinate 98,965,611 downwards.
CACCTCAAGTATTGTGTTCAGGGTCCCTCAATACAAGAAAGACATCGAGGCCCTGGAATGTGTCCAGAGAAGGGCTACAAAGCTGGTGAAGGGCCTGGAACACAAGTCCTATGAGGTGTGGCTGAGGGAACTGGGGTTGTTTAGTCTAGAGAAGAGGAGGCTCAGGGGTGACCTTATTGCCCTCTACAACTACCTGAAGGGAAGTTGTGGGGAGCTGGGGGTCAGCCTCTTCTCACAGATAACTAGTGATAGGACTAGAGGAAATAGCCTCAAGTTGCGCCAGGTGGGATTCAGTAGGAAATTAGGAGAAATTTCCTCTCAGAAAGAATGGCTAGACATTGGCACAGGTTGCCCAGGAAGGTGGTGGCATCACTGTCCCTGTGGGCATTTAAGTAAAGGTTGGATGTGGTACTTAGTGATATGGTTTAGTGTGTAATATTGGTGGTAGGGTGTCATTTGGACCAGATTATCTTGAAGGTCTTTTTCAAACTTAATGATTCTATGATTCTATGATTTTGAGAATGATAATGCAATAAAGTGTATAACATGCTTTATTACACATTAATAACCAGTATTGTTATAATAAAAGTAACAATTTGTAAGTAAGGCATTATGAGAAATACTGAGATTTCTACCATGTTTAAGCATATTGCCAAAACAAATGTCTGGTTTTGAAATAATCTACCATTAAATAGATTATACTTTAGCAGCTCTTCTGTATGTAATTCAATCAAATTGTTATTATTGATTTGGCTGAGTCAGAAACCTTATAATGATATCTAAATACTGGCTGTCTAGATCTTCTGATAGTCAGATGCTCTTTTCTTTTGCACCTAATGAAAAGTATGTTCCATTAGGAAGAATCCCAAGTCAGAAAAATTTTGTTGTGAAAAGTAAGATTGATCACCTATAATGAGAGAGAGAAAAAGGAGGTAATAAGTCTTGAGAAGACTGTAGTACATGGATTTATTTTATTTATTTATTTTTAATGGGGATCTCTCTCATTAAATGAAATCCGTAAAACAGAGGATTTATATAAGAAATGTGTAAAAGTTATGTAAATGGAAGACCTTGCAGACAAAATAAATTCTGGCATTCTTTGCTTCAACACTGAACACCTCTTTTAAAACAAACAAACAAATAAACAAAAAAGGGTATCCAGAAATTTCCTTTGGTGATATATTACAACCCATTCTACAAATAATAGATTCCTGAAATGTTTAGTTAACACAAGTTCTCCTGTAAAGTCTCTGTGAAGCACAGAATTACATTTGAAAAATATTATGAGATGTAAAAACGTGTGCCAGGTTATTTAGAGTTACTGACAAACAAGCAGAACAAGAAAATTCAGTGTCACGAGAAAAAAAAAATAATAATAATAATAAATAAATAAATTATGATAATCTATATATTTCCTTAACTTGTAAAAAATGGGCTAGATGAGGAAACAGAGGTGGCTGAACAGCCAGGCCCAGAGGATGGTGATCTGTGTCACAAAGTCTAATTAGAGAATAGTAACTACTTGTATACCACAGGGCACAATATTGTCTGCAATTCTGGTCAACATCTTCATTAATGATCTGGAAGATGGTGCAGAGCATATGCTCAGCAAGTTTGCAGAAGACACAAAGCTGGGAGTAGTGGATACTCCAGAGTGTCAATGGTGCCATCTAGAGGAACCTTGACAGGCTGGAGAAATTGTCCACCAGGAATCTCATGAAGTTCAACAAGGTGTTCATGGACCTTCATCTGAGGTAGAACAGCCCCAGGCACTAGTACATACTGGGTTCTGGTGGACAACAAGTGAACATGAGTCACTTGCTACCTTGAGCTTGGTAGCTCTTGCTACCAAGAAAGCTTTACTCAGCATTGGTGAGGCCACACCTAGAGTACCGTGTCCAATGTTAAATTTCCCAATACAATACTGCTACAGAGATGCTGAAGAGAGTCCAGAGAAAGGACATAAAGATGGTAAAGGGACTGCAACATCTCTCATATGAGGAGAGGCTGAAAGACTTGGGGCTGTTCAGCCTGGGGAAGAGAATGCTCAGGTGAGTTCCTCTCCAAGTATATAAATAACTGGAGGGAGTTTGCAAAGAAGAGGGAGCCAGGCTTTTACAAGTGGTGACCAATAGCAGGACAAGAGGCAACAGGCACAACCTGAAGTATACATACTGAAGAATATGAACAATTAATGTATGGTTAGAAGTCAAGATGAAGGCAATGTGTGCCACAGAATCCTGGTGCGGATGTGAAACCTGTTTTGTAATTAATTTGTGAGATATTTTGATAGATTTTTTTTTTTTTTTTTCTATAAATAAGAAGAAGGAATTATTTGACCAAACTATATGGTATAGAGAGCTGATGTTTGAAACATAAGCAAGTTGATGTTGTTTTTGAATACAAAAACTACATTTTAATCAAAAATATTCACAGTATGTAGAAACCTTATTTGCTAAATAAGGAAAGTATTCAATTTCATTTATTGAACAGACGACTATAGATATATGTTTTCTTTTTCTTGTATTTTACTAACTAGAAATAGACATTCAGGCTTTGTTCTATTAATATTTAAGGCATTCTAATGCATACACATTGTTGCCTATCATAGAATTTATCAAAGACTTGATTTTACATGCAAATGCTTTTGGAAAAGTAAGGAGAACTGCAATATTTAGCAAGCCACTAGTTATTTATCTTCAAGTTTATGAAACCAGGTAAATTTTACAATTATTTCTGGGAGCTTAAGTCAGTCCTGCATTCTTGAGTGGTGATTTTCTGTAAAAACAGAGCCTTCAGAGCTCAGAAAAAAAGGAAGGGCAGGATTGTTCTAAGTTGTTTTATGTGGTTGTCTTCTAGTATTTGATGATGTAATGCAAGGACTAGATGATAACCAAAAGATTTTAAAAGTATTGAAATAGGCTAAAGAATCACAAAAATAATTATAAAACAGGAAAAATATCTACAAGTAAACATATTTTGGTGTACAAGCAAGCGGACTTAAATGTTCTGCCAAGAGAGTGAGGGAAAAGTGTAAACTAGTACACAAGTACTAAGTGGTGTAGACATATAAAAATAAATAAAAAATGCTGTCTTGTCAACTGAAAAGGAAATTTGTTCCAAGGAATATTTTCAGCTCTGTAGTCTTATTGAAACATCAGATAATATGTCTATATCTGTATTAAATATACAAGATCTTAAAAGAAAATATATAGTTTGCTAGACACCCTGAAAAAAACAGTTCTATAATAATTCTATCAGGAGAGAGTATGTGTTACATTTGCTATTTGTTTTCTATGTACTTATTCTTCTTATTATTATTTAATATTTTGAGCAATGACAGATGTTTTGGAGGCTACATATTTATAATCTAAAGCAATGTTTTGTATATTCACTCCTCAGTACAGTCATGAAAGTATTTAAAAGCAATAAGTGTTTATGCAGAAGTGACTAAGACTCTTAACTTTTCCTTAAAGTCCTACTTCGGAAGGAAGTCATGTGAAACCAAGTAAGTTGAAAGAATACTCTGGAGAAGTTCTCTCTGTTTTTGAAGATGTAGTTCCATCAGGAGAGAATACTTTGTCTTGTGTTAGGTGATCTGATTCGCAGTAAAGTACACAGCTACTATTTTTCTTAGGAAGAAATATTATAAATGAATGCTGCAAGCAGTATGGGATGTTACATCATAATTTTAAAAAAATCACAGAAAAATACAATCCACTTACTCTAGCTATTTTAATTTGATTCCTTATACTAATTGTAGTATTTTTTAAATAACACAGACTGCCTCCCAGAGTTCTTTGTTTGTTTTGATTTTTTATACTAAAAGTTAATACTTGTTTCTTTGACAAAGAAACATTTTTCATTTTGGAAATGAAAAAACAGTATAATAATAAAATCTATATCTTTATGTAGCTTCTTGCTACGATTGGTCAAAATGCTTAGACAAGAAATGGCCTGAATGAACTTTACTAGAAAAGAATACATGAATACAGAGATTGAATTTAGATTTCTCTTTTTGTGTACACAATGGCAGGCTAGATATTTTGCTTGATATCTTGCCTGCTTTCTTCCCCTGTCTGCTCTGTCACCTATTTAGAGCAGATTCTTTCTCCACTGTAAATTTTTTATGAACAGGAACCAAGGAACCGTGCTGGAAGGTGAGAGGGTTCATAGGTCACATCTTCAAACAGTGTTTGGGCTGTTCAATATGTGCAGCTAAATTCCAAAATTGGAAAGTACTTCTTGATACTGCATTATAAACGTACTCTATGAAGGAGAGCAGAAATGGGCAACAATGTCATACTCTGAGACTGCTCAGTGGAAAGAGGAAGTTTCCTGTTGACATCCTTGATGATCTGGGTGGGATTATTTGGCATATGATATTTATTATGTTAAATATTTGCACTAGCTCCTGGATGCCCCAGTTGGGAATCAGATTCCCTTCATGCAGCACAGTGGCTGCATATATTTCAGAGGCTGCATATACCTATAAAGGTAACTGCCAGTTTCCCAGAAATGTGTGAAACAAGAATGAATGAGTTCACTCCCCCTCTCTATCTGAGAATAGCAGCCAAGCAATCTCTGCTGACAAAGTGTGGCAGAACCATGAGGACTGACTGTCAGTCATCAAGGGCAGTACTGCATATGTGTCATTCCAGTACAATATCTCAGTGGCTTCCTGTGATTGACTAATTGTGTCTTAGCTTCACTAGGAAGAAAGAGGTACAACATAAAAGTGCCACAGAACCTTTCATGAGTGATGTTGAATACTAAATATGGCCCAGTTATGCAATTTCATCATAATAATATTAAGGCTTAGGGTTTGTTTCACTGATTTGTTAAAGATGACTCTAACAATCCAAGAAAATTATACTTTCAGTTCACTCTGCAATGCATAGGAAAAAAGAGACTCAGAAGGTTTAGCCACAACTGGTTGCTAAGCATTACTTTTTCAGATTGAATCAATTTACAAGTTTTTTGCTTGCTACCACTGCATAACTGTGCATAATCTTTTCAAAGAAGCTGTTCATGGTACAACAGTCCATTGTGTAGATTTACCAGGAGAGAGAGGGAACTTAAAGGAATAATTTTGCAATATAAAGAAACCATTGTGAATTTATCATAAGGGAAAGGGCTTCCTTATATTTAACCTTTTTTTTTTTTTTTTTTTTCACCAGAACAAATACACTCAATACATCATTCCCGATTATTTTGAAGAGCTACTCCTTTTTCAGCTATTGTATTCAACAGAATATATCATTTGTGTTACTTCAACTAGTGTTACTGTGTAGCTGACCACACAGTAAGACACATTTCCAATACAGACAGAAACATCAGCACAATGTTTACATTACCTGACAACCGCTTGCTGTAGCTGTCCAGGCCAGCTATGCCATATATGTTATGTCATTTTTGTGAAGATAACTTCAACTTTCATGAGAACCACAAGTGTCTCCTCTAGTTCTCATGTGTGAACAATTCATCTTCCACTTTAACAGATCTCTTTCTGTTTCCAAATATTTTTCTCTTACTGCCTAGCAAAGCACCAGGTGTACTTTTGTTAAAGTGAATAAACTTATGAGAATGGGAATCAAGCTGTGTTTGCAAAAACAACAGATTGTTTAATCATCTGGCCATATAAGATACTAGAAAGAAGAAATAGACAAAATACTCTTGAAAATATGATCCTTAGAATGGAAAGTGAAATAGCCATAGTACAGAGCCTTTAATTAGTTCACTGTGCAGCTTCAAGATTTTGGGAAGTTATTGGATTAAATGTATTGTAGAACTCTCCTATAACAAAATATTTTTATGATTCCAAAAGCCAATGTGACAGTCTTCTGTCCTGTCCTTCCAGAACACATAACAATATTGCTTTCAGTGATATCAGTTTTACTTTTCTTTCAGCTGCTTTTTGAAGGTTTATTGCCTAGAAATCATTTTCCTTCAGGGAGTACTGAGCTATTGAATCCAGCAGTATTCCCAAATTTACACAGCCCTCTCTACAGGATCTGAAGATGCGTTTTCATGAGCTTTAGATGCAGAACATTCTGAGGAGATGCCTTGGAGATATTCTTTCACTGTCTTTTCCTTCTTCATCTTTTTAACAGCACCGTGTAGAAGTTTTCTCTAGGGGGAAGATTTTCAGGATAGTCCAGTTCTCAGAGAGAAGGCTGTGTGTGTTAAATTGTGAATTCCTACTTAAATTACCCAAATAATTATGAATTTTACTTTTCATTATACAGGATAAAATCTGGATATTTAAAGGATATAAATAATATATGAGAAGAGAGCTCTTCCCAGCATTATGAAATTCAACTTCTCCTGAGATTCCAGGAGGAAAACACTTTGATAAGTCTTTACCTAAGGATTTCTAGGTTTTCTCCTTAGAGTTCAGCTGCTTTCTGTTGGTTACAACTTCATGAGTGACATTCTCTTTTGTTTGAATAGGTCATTTTGATCCCACTTCAGGCAATTAAAGTGCCAGAGTAAAATCCAAACCAAAACTGCTAATAGTGACATAGCGTAGACATAGTCTTTTAGAAGCAAGACACCAGGGCAGTTGAGACTTCTATTATTTTGATGAGAACCCTACTGTATGCTTTACTATGTATTTGACTAAAACAAACATAATTCATATTAGTCCTATCCCCAAATGGTTTCCACTTAAATTAGTGAATAAAAAGTTTTGTGCATCAGTAACAGTAAGCCATGTTTTGCTATATATCCACATGAAAAAATAGCAAGGTGATAAAGTTGAAACAGCGTGGCCAGCAGGTCCAGGGAAGTGATTGTCCCCCTGTACTCAGCTCTGGTGGGGCCACACCTCGAGTACTGCGTTCCGTTTTTGGCCCCTCACTACAAGAAGTACATGGAGGTGCCTGAGTGAGTCCAGAGAAGGGCTACAGAGCTGGTGAAGGGTCTGGAGAACAAGTCTTATGAGGAGCGGCTGAGGGAGCTGGGACTATTTAGCCTGGAGAAGAGGAGGCTCAGGGGCAACCTTATTGCACTCTACAGGTACCTGAAGGGAGGCTGTAGAGAGGTGGGGGTTGGTCTATTCTCCCATGTGCCTGGTGACAGGACGAGGGGGAATGGGCTAAAATTGTGCCAGGGGAGGTTTAAGTTGGATATTAGGAAACACTGTTTTACTGAACGGGTTGTTAGTCACTGGAATAGGTTGCCCAGGGAAGTGGTTGAGTCACCATCCCTGGAGGTCTTTAAAAGACGTTTAAATGTAGAGCTTAGGGATATGGTTTAGTGGAGGACTTGTCAGCATCAGGTCAGAGGTTGGACTCGGTGATCTTGGAGGTCTCTTCCAACCTAGACTATTTTGTGATTCTGTGAAAGTTCTAAATCAAAGTGTCCTCTGTCCTCAGCCTTTCAAACTTTTTCTTTAAACAAGATCCTTGTAATGGATTGTCAGTTCTGAGTATCATTTATGCCACATACTCAATGTTCAATAAATGATTCCAAAACTTATTTGTCATAAACATGAAGGGAAAAAAAAAAAAAAAAAAAAAAAAAAAAAATCTGTGGATAACTGGAGATCTGTAATCTAGAGGTTGAATAGACTTAGATTTATGTCTGATTAAAAAAAAAAAAAAATTACTTCTGGTTTTCCTTACCACAGAAGCCCCACTCTTAGTCAGGCTAAACAATGATTATATTGAACATATCTTATTACATAATTTAAAATTAAGTTGTCATAGCTTGGGAATTTGGATTTTAAAAAGTATAATTTCCATGAAAACAGATTTTATGTTTTTCTTAGTTCTTTAAAGACTACCAGTCTGAAGCAATAATTTGATTACCATTGGATTTGCTAACAGTTTTAATATTCATTCTAACATAAACAGGTTTAGGCCCACAACCTGATATGAATTTAGCAATTGGTGTACTGAATATTAAATTGATTGACTAGCTCAGTATCATGCAAAGAATGAACTGGTTTTCTGCATTGCATTCAATATTAAAAAGCCATTGTGACATTGTGATCCTTTGAAGGACACTTTGGAGAGGCAGTTGTTGTGGTTTAACCCAGCAGGCAGATAAACACCACACAGACATTTGCTCACTCCCCTCTACCCAGTGGTATGGGAGAGAGAATCGGGGGGGGGGGGTGGGCTGGGCGGGGGGAGATTAAGGTTAAAACTCTTGGGTTGATGTAAAGATAGTTTAATAGGATGAAAAATGAAAGGAAAATAATAACAATAATTGTTAATTATAATGATAAAAGAATCATAAATTCAAGTGATACACAATTTTCACCACCTGCTGACCAACACTTAGCTGGTTCCTGAGCAGTGGATGTCTGTCCCAACCCAGCCAACTCCCACAAGTTTTATTGTTCAGCATGACACCATTTGGCCAGTTTAGGCCAACTGTCCTGGCTGTGTCCCTTCCCAGCTCTTGGTGCACCCCCAGCCACCTCACTGGCGGGACAGCACAATAAGCAGAAAAGTCCTCGATTAAGTGTAAGCCCTGCTCTACAACAACTAAAACATCAGTGTGTCATCAGCATTATTCTCATCCTAATTCCAAAACACAGTACCATACCAGCTACTAGAAAGAAAATTAATTAGCTGAAAATTAATTAGCTGAAACCAGGACAGCAGTGTTCATAGGCCCTTGAGTCTACCTCATACAATGTTCAATATTGCCGTTAACTGGATGAAGAGACTGGGAAAAGAACAGCAAACCAGGTACTGATTAGAAATTCTCCAGTTCTTCCCCTAATATGGTAATAAAAAAAATATAATAAAAAAAAAAAAAAAAGAGAGATATCAGAGCAGTTTTATCTGTCAGCAACAGGTCAGATATGATCATAAGTCACAGTACTCAGGATTTTTATGTATGGGTCAGCTGCTTATCCAGGCAGGCAATAATTACATTTCATTTGACCAGATCAAGTTTCTGGGTGCCAAACAGCAGGATTTTTCCTAGCTTGATTTGAAAGAGTCATTTAAAGCTTTAGTGAAACAAAACAAAACAAAACAACAACAACAACAAAAAAACAAAACTCTAAATAAAACATTTAATTTAAAAGCACTTGGTAGATAATTGATATAATATACACATACTGGAATATCACTGACATGAAATATTCTAGAATACAAATAACTCTAAATAACTCTATTTAAATAACTCTATAACTGCTACAAATTGTCATTGTGGAGAGAGCATAAAAAATTAAAGAAATTCAAATTATACAAATCTGATTTTTAAACTACTACACCAGTATGTATGTTATTAAAATAAATGAAAAACAAACAAACAAACAAAAAACACCTCATTATGCATAGTTTTAGCATGAACTTTGTAGTTGATAGCAGTTAATAACCATAATCCATAAAATCAGATCACCATTAAAGAACAAAATACTTTTGATAATAATTTGCTGCATTCTCTTTTAATATTATTTTCAACATCGAGTTTAGAAATGAGTTACAGGAAAGAAAGGAACGGAAAAAATCAAGAAATGGTATCATATGATCTTTTATTAACCCACATACTGAAGCCAGCAGATTTGATAACATTGTCTCTTGAGCTTCAACAATCAGATAACATCTGGCAAACGATGTTTGTAAGTCCTGTTACACAACATCTTCTGGCTTCTCAGTGTCATCTAGGGGACTGATATGTGACCAGAATAACACATTTCACACTGTCTGCTTCTGTCATGCTACCACAAATTTTTAACAATGGACGTGCTATGGCATCAGTTTTTTTTGAATTTGATTCTCAGAAAATATTTTGCATTTCTGTTCTCATCATCTTTCTCATGACTCGAGCAATCCTTCTTAACACGAATCACAGTGTAGTCTTTCGACATCAAAGTATTCAAATAACCTTTCTGCATCTCTAACGTATAATAATATCTGAAGCAATATTTTAAAGTCTTGGTCAAAAGCATTTGCTTACTTCTTTGTACAGTTTTGCAATGATTCTCCTTCCTTTCAGATTGTATTCTCAGTTGTTTGGTAGATCTTACTATCACAAACATTACCAATTTTCTTTAATAGAGTCCGTTTTAGACTGTGTGGCCCAGACTGAGACATTTTGTCTCAATTAATTTAAATTTTCATCTGCAAATCTATATGAGGAAACACTATTGTCATACTCTCATTTATCTAGTGAGTTACAGACTGTGCTTTTTTCTTGCTAAGTACATTTGACATAACTGAGTGGAGTCTTCAGAGCAAGAATAATTTGAGAGCACCAGATCTCTTGATTTCAAAATATGTTTGTCTATTTGAGTATTTGTGGTATTTATTTCTCAGTCCTTACAAATACTCCTGGATTAGATTGGGAATATCATAGGAGAGCAGAATACCAGACTAAATCTAACACTCTGACCCTGTCTCCAACATCAATGATATGATCAGAATGTCATCTTGAAACTGGAAAAGAATTTGATCCATTAAACTGATTTTTTTCTGTATTGTATGAAGTTGTAGACAATGCTTTTATGCATAAGATTATACTAGTTAAACAAATACAGGACTGCAGTGGAACTACTTTGAAAAACAAATTTACATTTTAGGAAGACATAAAGAGTTAAGGAATTCAGTGATCTTCATTTAGTCATCATAAATGCCACCTTTGAAAGTAGTTTTAAGTATCACCTTGCATTAATAAATTAAAAATATATTTTTATAAATAATATACAATTTCCAGCAAACAAGCTATTTTTGTTTTGTTTTGTTTTTAGCTAAAGGGGAAAGGAAAGACAGACGGTGCAAATGTATAAAATCTAATTGAAAGATAATGAATTGCCAAGTCAAAATAATCTTTTAAAATTAAAATCTTTCTAAATCTAGTTTTGCTTAAATTCTGTTTACTTCAATAAACATCTCAGCATCTAATGTATTTATATTTGTTCCTAAATGTGCTAAGAAGATAAAAGAACAGAGATTGTAGGAATTCCTAGGTGTCTCCAGATTAATGAACAAACAGATGAGGTTACTAAGGAGTAAATAAATTAGTTAAAAATGCTGTCAACAGCATACAACATGGAAGAGAGACACCATTCTCTGGAAGATTTGTAGCTGAGCTAGCTCAGGATCAAGAGTTTTAATTTTCTCAATTTTTGGAGGACAACTTCTCAATTCTTACTTCTACTGAATTTCAAATTCAGATAGTGAGGAGATCAGAATTTGGAGAGAGATTGTCTTGGCTTTTTCTAGGTACCTTTTTTTTTTTTTTTTTTTGGTAGAGATTTTGTCTGAGCCTAACTTCCAATTTTAGAGAAAGGAGCACATAATAATACACACACAGAGAGAGAGTAGAGACTCTTTTCTTATAATTAGGTAATTGTTCCTTTAAAAAAAAAAAAAAAAAAAAAAAACTTTAAATACTGCTCCATTTTCATTTTAAATATCTCAGTTGCCAACGGATGCATTACCAAAAGTTTACATAGTGGGAATGTAGCAAAAATCTATTTATTTTATATTCAAAATATAAAATGCAAGGAGAGGAACCACTAATCATTGCAAGTGATTGAAGAACTAGTATCACTCATTTTATGAGAGTATCACTCATTTTACGAGTAGTAAATCTGACCAACAAACTGAGTTGGACTAAAAAACATAGTTGAATGAATTGTTCTAACCATGGTTGAAGAAAATGAATTATTTTTACAGACAGAAAAATAGTTGCAGTTGCTTTAGAGTTGGTATTTTTGTTTTGTTTTTTTTGTTTTCTTTGTTTTGTTTTGTTTTGTTTTGAGGAGCAAGGATGTCCATGGCATAAAGAGAGTAGAAGAATTTGGCTTGTGCAGCCAAACAAATTGACATCTTAAAAAAAGATATGACTAACATCTTTAAGCTGCAGTGGCGGGTACTCTTGGTGGGAACAAACAAACAAACAACAAACAAACAACAACAACAAAAAAGGTATTTCAAAGCCAACAAGTAATATTGCTGCAAGAAAACAAAGACATAAACTGGCCATGAATAATTATAGGTGAGAAATCATAATAATTTGGATTCTGAGACAGGACTTCCATAGGAATGTCCAAAGCAGAAAATAACTAGGTAAAACAAACACTGAAAGTCTTTTAAGATCCATTAATAAAGGAAAACAAATTTGAATATTTATGCTATGAGTTAGAAACATGTTGCTTGCAATCCCAGTGTGAGACAGCACTACATGACGTAGAAAGACCCTTCCCTCCAATGTTTATTCATAGTCAACACAAATGTAATTCTCATGTCCTCAGTGAAAGCACTTGCTAGAAAACCCTGCAATAGTTCCCCCCCCAATATTCAAATACTTAAAACTATGTCCTCTATTTCTATTGGTTTTTGTTCGTTTACTTTTTACTGCAAGGCTAAACAGAATAGAAATAATATGGTAATATGATACTTTCAGCACGCAAGGATTTCTAAAACAGGAAATTTGGTAGTTGTCTTTTGGGTATTGTAGAAAATAAAAATAAAGAAAAATAAAGAAAAATTTAATTAAATTAAATTAAAATTAAAAAATAAAATAAAATAATGATTACTACTAATAATACAATACAATAAAATAAGGTTGTATTAAAAAGGCAATATGGAACACGAGAATCCTGTAAGAACTTATATACACTCATTTGCTCTATGAAATAAATTATGAAATAAATTCTTTTTAACTTGACATTTAAAATAAACATATTACTCCATTACCTTCTGATATTCATGGTACTGAAATACTCTGGGCGAAAGCCTACAGTTCATAGAAGTTAATGGAGTCTGTAACACAGAGAAAAAAAAAAAAAAAAAAAAAAAAAAAAAAAAAAAAACCTTGAAAAGATAACATTTATGTAGCCAATCATGATTTTAATTGTAACAAGAAAATTTATCATCCTAGATGCTACAGTGAAATTCATTCTTATTCACAAGACCAGAAGTCCTAATACATTTATTATAAATGTCAATGTAGTGCCTGATTGTTGCACACTTCTATGGGCACATTAAAAATTGATAAGTCAAAGAAGCTGCTTATAGCAATTTGAAGTGCTATGAAATGACTTGACAATATTTTATCTAACTTCTTTCAAACTGCAGTTGAATCAGTACACCTATAATACCGATTTTTCACCAGGCCCAAAATATAGACCTTCCCCAGTCACAGTGAATTTTGCCTTTTTTTTTTTTTTTTTTTTTTTTTTTGTTTGTTTGTTTGTTTTCCTCGATGATGTCATTATTGTACTATTCTGACTTTCTACAGCTACTTGTACAAGTACAATGTTGAAGTAAAAGTACCATTGTTCTGTTTAGACAGTTTTATGCCCCACTTTTCAGTGCATAATAGTATATATATATATTTGTTTTGTTTTGTTTTGTTTTCCATTATGAGACAGTCGAACAGAAACTGACTGATCTTTATACTGACTGATCTTTATATTAATGAGGCTAAATAAAAACACAGATGGTTTCTATTAAGTGATGGAATTGAAAGTAATGATGTGCTATCTTAAGCCACTGTCCTGCAAAATCAGGGACTGGGATAAACAAAAATCTGATTATTCTATCTGAGTAACACAGCCCAAATAAATATGTCCTCTCTCTGTCTGAATCCTTATCTACACTAAAAAAATTGAATCATGAAGAATTGTTTTCAAGAATAAGTCCCATTGAAGTAAAGCTTGAAAGAGCCAGACTGGACTATACAAAACAGTGATTCAACATTATTTCAGAAAATGCTCTTGACACTAACTTTTTAGGAGAAATGAAGATAACAGATGGAGTACAAGGACACAGAGATGTGAAATGAAATTTGTGCTATAGGCCTTTCAATGATCCTGAAAATCATAAAACAAGAGCAAGGGACATTTAACATGTGATTCATTTTGTGTTGTCTTTCCCTCGCCAATCTGATTTGTTCTTTTTAGAAAGAACTAAGGAACGACCTTAAAATATTGTAGTCTGAGATGTTCTTTCTATCATATCTGAGATTTTTAAAGTTTCACATATACAAAATATTTGAAACTTTATTTTACATCCAAATTGAATGTTGTTATTACTGGCATTTACCTAGAATAACATAAAAGAAAAAGGCAAGTCCTTCCCTTATATTACAAATATTCAAGCGTGATATCATATATACAGCTTTATTCAAACACATAAAACTTAACCCTAAAACTTATAAAAATGAAAACATAAATAGAATATTTTCTCTATTTCTCTTATTTAGAGTGTTTTTTTTTGGTTTTGTGTGGAGTTCTGGAATTATTTGTCATCAAAGTAATTTGTTCTGCTAGATTTCATCTTTCAGAGTGCTGAAAAGTGCTTTGAGAAAAATTTAAATTTTGTTCTATTTAAACAGAATAGAGCTTATGACAAGACAGTGATGTTTATTTCAAGATGTCTGAGATCCCAACCTGTTGAGAGACTGCTGAAATTCCACTGGTGCTTTGCTTCAGTTGATGAAGCTCAATCTTTGCACAGAGTCTAGGACTCTGACCATTTAAACTCCAAGAGGGCAAAGAAATTATGAAACAGAAAAGGCTTACTAAATGAAAATATTACTCTATTTCTTGGATTTCTTCTATATAATTTACTTTTTTAGGACTTAATGCTAAATAGTTTTAAAAAGCACAGACTAATAGGTCTTCATTAGAACATTTGTCCAGTTACCCTAATTGATCTTTTTCTTTCAATTTCATCCAGTTAGCTGTTTATGTGCACCCTGGAGGCATAGTAAATAATTTCTTTTCCTGTTTTTCTATGTATCAGCCAAATAGTAATAAATGGTTGCAGCTTCAATTTAGTCAAATTCACTTACTTATTTTTTAAATTGTCATACTTCCACACACACGCAACCACACTCAACATCACATTTCTTTTTATCCACAAGCAAAAGCCTTGATCGAGATACCACCAGCAAAGGTAGCAGTTGAGGAACTTTTCAACAGCGTGACAGGACCACTCAAGTGGGGACCATCAAAGACTGATGGTACTAAACAGACACCTCTATTGTTCTCACCTCCAGGACAGAGGAAGCCTCCTACACAAGACTGCAGTTAGACTGAATTTGCTGCTTGCACTTAGTGAGATGGAGGCAACAAACTGCATCTCCCTGAGCATTAGCTGCTCTAGACAGAAAAGTTCCAGAATTATTCTTTTTTTTTTTTTTTAATCATATTATTGATTTTTTTTTTTTTTTTAAGAGAGGTTAGCTGAAAATTTTATTCTGATCTTTTCTATGAAAATAGTTTAATTTCAGAAGTATTCACTACCCAAAATGGATCCAGATGTTTTAAGTGATAATATCTGGAACCAATGCCTCTCTGCTACTCTGTTACACACTTTTGAAAGCTGTCACTCTTTGATGAGTTGACAGTCATCCCTTTCACTGCAAACTTTTGGACAGTGGGTTTCAAAATGTCAGGCCTAATCCATTCCACCTAATAAACAGCTAGTCAAGCAATTCATCTAGAAAGATAACTTCATCCTGTTATTGGTGATTAAGGAAGCAGTGCTGCTTTGCACTTGTAAAATAAATCCTCATTCTGGCCAACATTCATAGAAGCCATTTACCATTTGCATAGCTTTCTAAAACAAGCTATGAGGAAGAAGAAGGGAGGAAGAGGAAGAGGTAAAATAATAATAATAAAAGAGATAGCTATTGCATCTGAAGTTGGGAAATATTTATACTGCTACAGTAATACAGATCAAAAAAACATTGATCTCAGTGTAGAAAACCACCTTACATCAGGAGAAAAGGAATAAGGATAAAACATGGTGCATTAAATTGTTTTTCACCTGAGAGCTTTTGAGTTGGAAGAAGCTTCAAGTCCTGCTATGAACATTTTTCACTCATAATGCATATCTCTTTGAAATAAGGACATGAAATCTAAAGCAAAGGACTTCTGGGGAAGATGGTGAGGAAAATGACAAAAACCCACTGAGAAATGTGAGAAAAATACAATTTCATCTATTGTCTTTTCATTTACAATAGATATGTTTATATCTATTAGATATGAATGGATATGAATAGATAGAATAGATATGGCTATCAGGGTATTCTCTACAGAAACTCTGTGTTCTGTTACTCCTTAAATCTTCTAAATATGTTTTCCCTTTGGAATACAGTATATTTGATTTAAAAGAACATTGAACTACCCTGCGTAATTTTATAACTATTTTCCTTGCAACAGAGAAGGACACAGAAAGGAACACTCAAGTAGTCCTGGTATCTTCTATGGTGCTAATGGAATAATTTAGCAAGCAGAATGTTGAGCCAGTTAATTTTAGTAGATATTCTAAAAAATATAATTCCACCTAACACAACAACTTAGTTGAAACAATAGTGACATAATTGACAAAATTACATAATAATTATAGTGCTTTGGAGTAGTCTATATTAAGGTATGACTCATCACTCAAAACAAGAAAGTACAGAACTACATCAAATACAGCAGTGCAGTGCAATAAATTTGGCTTCAGCCAAAAATGAAAATTAAGATCAGCAATCTTTTGTTAATAAGTCGAGGAAAAAAGGAAAAAAAAAAAAAAAAAAAAAAAAAAAGGAAGTAAGGAAGTTTGCCTCAGACTATTACCTTACTTTAAAGAATTGAGTTTAAAAAATTGTGGAATTACAATTAAGATTTACATTTTTTTTTCTTTAGAAAAATGCTTTAAAGCTTTTAGTTTTTGAATCTCACAATTATGACTTCTGTTTGTTTTATTGAAAAGGGAGAACTATAAGAATTATTCCACTCCTCAGACAGGGAAATGATTGATGAACTGGAAAAACAATAGAATTTTCTGAGATAATTAGTTTTTTTTTTTTATTAGAATACTTTCTCAATGATCATTTTGAAGGAAAAGCTTTACTGTCTAACAATCAAGCAAGAAACACATAACTGCCCATTAAATATTTTGAATGATTTTCTATAAAATTATATTGAAAACAATTCTTTTAAGAACTACAGAGGCTGAGTATGTGCATCTTGAACAAAACTGTATTGAAAATTTCTCCCTTGAATTAGCCTTGCTAGTTATGCAAGATATATAACTTATGCCATTTTCCTATCTATGAATACTTTATCTGACATTAAATATAGTCCTCTTTAATATTAATTACAATGACACAATTATACATCATTAACAAATTTACTACAATAAGCTTTTTCTATTAAAAAGTATGATGTTTTGTACTCACCAGGTGTAAAATTATATCGAGCAGAAAATCCCATAGATTCCAGCTCACCATCAGCAAAAAATTTAATCCACAGAAATCTGCCACTGGATTTTATCATAGGTGGATTTTGCTGTCCACAGAAACGTCCAATGATTGGGGAAAAGCCAAAAGGTCCATCTCGTACTTCAATATGGTCAAATTTACACTCCCAAGAAGGTTCTATGGAATATTTTTCATCAAAGTGTAGTTCAATGCATTGTCTAGGGGCAGCTAGAAATGAAAAGAAATAAAAATTATTCTCTGAACCAAAATCCTTAAAATCTGAAACAAAATTAAGAGTATCAAATATATATTTTTTAATGAATCTTAATATATGCATCAACATTTTCCTTAAAAATAGTATTTTCTGTTTTTTGAAAACTAGTACATTTGTTTTTCTTTAGATTTTGCATCATAAGCTTACTCATCTGTTTTTCTTTTAGAAGTGCTTATGACAGCAGTTTTTAGTGAAACTAAAAGAGATATGTATGATGTAAAACAAAATACAGCCTAGGAACAATTGGTTCAAGCATGAAATCTTTCCAATAATCTTATATATCTGGGAAACCAGTCTTGTTTTGTAGGGAAAAGTTAATCAGAATACTTTTTAACCAGATGATCACAAAGATGAAGAAAAGTCTGGTCGGAACTGTGCTATAGGACTATGCACACATTCTATTCCTATACGTACAGCAGTAAATGACTGGCTTGAGTATAATCATCTCATTTATAAGAATGAAGCAAAATTAGCTAGGTAAAGAGCAAAGAATACTCTGCAGAAAAACCTTGAAGAAATTTATAATGGTCACCTCAGACAACAACAACAACAACAACAATAATAGTCTTTATTACTACATAGCTTAGTACCAGTATTCATAGGATAGTAGCAGTCACAATGATCTCAAAACCAAGATTTGCCTGGCATTTTGTGTAAAAAGCAAAACACTTAGTGTTTGAGCTATAGCATTTTGTTAAAAGGAGAAAATCATAGTTTTGTCTAGAAATTTTAAGATGCAGAATCCCTGGGGTATGTACGGCTGCACTTAATCCTGTCCATAGCTAAAAATATATACTGGATGTATGTGTACAGATCTTGGTGTAATATACTTTTTTCTAATAAAGTTTTCTGCTAAGACAAAGGTTTGGTGTGTCATTGCATCCTCCACCTCTCATGGGATCATGTTCTACACCTTGCAAGTATTAGAAGAGACTGAAATTGCTTTGAGCTTTGCCCAAGTTATCATTCTTTTCACATTAAAATATACAAGATCAACCCCCAAGCTTAGTGCATAAGCTTAATATGGCAACTACTGCCACTCTGGCAGCCAAATGTCCTTTTATTTCTTACCTCAGGAACAGTGAGAAAATGATCAACATGGCCAGAAAATAGATCACATATACATTTTAAAATGCTTGAAAATGAATATTTTGGGATGTGTTCCTTAGTCAAGTAAGAAATTAGAATAATTAAAATGAACAAAATAAGTAGATACAAGGTAAACCTTATACCCTTATGTAGGATCAGACAGATCCCTGCTGCAACTATCTTATATAAAATAATATATCCTATTTTATAGGATTTTGAAGAGTTAACTCCAAAATTAATAATACAAGATATTTGAAATATATATATATATATAGTTTTACTTCTAATTTTAATATGTTTGTGTGATTCTTATTTATTTTAAAAAAATAACATAGAAAATATAAACAAACAAACAAACTCCTTACCTACTGCTATAAAATTGAACAAGTTCACAATTAGGAAAGTGCTTACTATTGGCCCACTTTTATTTACACAAAGTTGTAGTTAATAGAGTTATATATATATTTCTCTGTAATACTTTCATCCTGTGATCTTTGTGTCCATCCAAGTTTAACAGAAAAATCAGAACTTAAAACTTTATATGGAATTATATGAAATTCACAATTCCTGGAAATGAATATATGTTGAAAGTGGGAGAAATAAAATAAAATCAGAGAATAAAGTTAGCAAGGACAATTAATGCTACCTTGGGTGAGGTTTAAATATAGAAATAAATCTTTTAGATTATAGCAATAGTCTAAATAACTGGAAGGTATCATTGATTTTTTTTTTCATATGTTTCTACTCTTGGTGTCATATATTTACAATAAATATTGTTTTAAACTTAACTAAAAAATACTAGGGGAGAAGAAAGCAATCATCACCTTTCAGTCTGCAATCATATTTTGTATGCCTCTATTCTACGTAAAGAGATTTGTTGAGCGCTATTCATCATTCATCTAGGGACTACAGAGTTAAGTATCAGAAACTCCAACAAAGTAACACTTTGGGTAAACTAGAGAATTCGTATTAAAACTTGTAAGTTTTATATACTCACTATCAAAAATATAATATTACTATCCTACTTAATGATTTATTTTAATTAGTTAATGTTGCAAGCTAGATATGAAGATTAATTCCACTAGTACTGTTAGTGTCAAACAGCATCTTACCACAGCATATAGCTACTCTGCTTTCCATGGCAACAAGGAGATACCTGCTTCAAAAATGACCTTTGCCATTGTTCTTGTGTATATGCCTTTAACATAACACATTTGTCCTCATTAAACTATCAGTGTTAGGTCTCACTACTCCATTTCATACTAAGGCTTACAAGTACAAGCCTAATTAAAGCAAGCAAGTTAAATCCTTAGCAAGCCCTACTTGAACCCAAAACTCATTTAACATATGGTAAGAATGGACATAAGGCCCCCTCTGAGTTATACATATTATACATATTTTGTTGTTGTTGTTGTTGTTGTTGTTGTTGTTGTTGTTGAAAAGGAAACTTAAAGTCCATTATAATCTCACTATAATATAAAAGGAGTTCTTGTAAAAAGGTAAATGAAAGTCAGTCGTACAAATTTAAGCATAAAATCAACTGACTCAGTAGAAGTATGGCCTCGTAAAGACTACACAATTTTCACAGTATCCATACAGAACTCTGAATCTCATATTGCAAACTAGTTTTAGGATCAACACGTTGCTACAGTTTACTCTCTTCTATTTTTATTTATTTTTAACACAGTCACGATAAGGCTTCTTCTAGTCAAGCTCAGTTCTTGTTAAAGGATCACAGAAAATCACATCAGCTCAAGGAGAGTTCAAGGAAGGTTTGACTTTTTGCCAGATCTCCCATGTATACAGGCTGCACCACTGCAACAATGGAATATTGATAGTTCATCAGCACTGCTTCTCCACTGATAAATAAAACAGGTCTGGGGGCTGAGCCACTGACTGTCCTCATTCCTTTAACCATTAAAAACACCTCTTGGTATGATTTTGTCCCATGCCAGTCAGAACTGCCAAACACTTTCTTAGGCAGGATGTGGTGGTCCTCATCGGCCAAGGACTATTCATAACTAGTTTGGATATGTACTATTCACTACGAAGGTGAAAGGATGTTGGATTGTGCCAATCAGTCTTAGGCCTGACTTAAGTTTTAGTATTAGCACAGTTACATTCCGTGTCCCAACCTGCTCTGCACACTAGCCTAAATGGTTCTAGGTTCTTTCTCCTAACTTGTCTGGGGAATGTAACATTTTGTGTTTCTGTAACTACAGTGACTGTGGTGATTACAGAATACTGGGCAAAGACAGGAAGGAATACTTTGCAAGCATCCATGATACCTTTCCACTATGTGCTTTCAAATACACTTCCATGATTCATCTTAGAGCAAAAAAAATTAAATGTTTTGGTTGCAATAATCCACCTAAGAAAGTGATTCAGATCTTCCCAAACTTAGCTGCCGTTTAGCAAAAAAAAAAAAAAAAAAAAAAAAAAAAAAAGTGTCTTTTTAGAATAATACTCTGACTTTCTGACTTTTACAAAGGGTTTCTTTGCTATAAGAGAACTGAAGCAAGCAGGTATTGTATGAACACGTCTCATGCTGCAGTTCTGCCTTCTACAACAAACTGTGTGCAAATTTAAAACTTACAGAAATAGAGTGATGGTACAAGTACAGAATGATGACTAAGAATAATGTATAATTATGAAAAAAATAAAATGAGTAAACAACCAGCAGCCACAACAACAATAAAAAGAGAATATATATCTCTTCCACGCTGGAGTAGAATCTGGCCATCTAATCAGAAAATAAGGGACAAATTGGTCACTTCTGGCATCATCATTCACAGGTAAATCATATTCACATCTTCAAAAAATTTTTTGGTGGTTACAATGTCAGAAAAAAAAAAAAAAAGATGTAAAGTCCAAATTAAATATGTTGAAGCTATCTCATAAAGTGATTATACTTCAAATATTAAAATTTTCTTTATTTAGCTTCTAATTATCTTTCTTCAAAGATGTTTAATACCATGGAAAGACTTCTTAATGCTTACATGTCTTGACATATTTTTCATCTAATTATCTTACACAAGTGCTATCTCGAGATTTTACATTCAATGAAAATAAAAGACATTGGGTTCCAAATTGCAGAAGAACATTTTCAGCAACAAACATGCAATTAAGGTTTTAGTTCTGATCAGCCTCTAGGTCTGCATAACTGAGAGCTGAAGTTAAGCAAAAAAAAATCTGTTTCAATTTATGTAACAACATGGAAAAGAGACACTGAACTCAACACCTACCCCCATCTATCTGGGCTGTACATAACTGATAGTTTTGAATAGTCCTTGATATTTCTGGTTGTTCAGCTATTAGTGACAAGTAAATCACTTATAACCTCATTTTAAAAAAAGGTTATTTCCTCATTTTGATGAACACTTTTTAGACACAAAAAGCATCATGAAATACCAGAGGACTTTGACATGAGATTTCTAAAGTGAAATATCTAGAAATAAAGTGTTTAATGGTCTTAAGTCAAAAATATGGAAGACCTTCAAGAGAGCTAACTTTAAATATCCAGAAGTATATACTTTTTAGAAGATTTACTTTATATCTCCATAAATCAATTCTAGTCTATATCTATATACATAAGCACTTAGTTATTAAAATAAAAAAAAAAAGATTCCAAACCAGTTCTTAAAATATATTTTGTAAACTATTTCTATCCCTCTCCCCACATATTTTTAGCATCAACAAAAACTGTTCCTACAGAAACTCCTGTGCATGTTTCCCTTTGAAGCACATGTGCCGAATTTTCTGCAGTCTGGCAAAGGCTAATGCTGCTGTTGTTGCTGTTGTTCTGAGCAGCTGCAAGTTTTGCCAGGTAAGAGTCATGAATATGCAAAATAAGGGTAAAACTGGGGCCAACAGGGAATTTAATGTGTACGCTCAGCTATTTCCTACATTCTCTATATGCCAAATAAGACTGAACCAAAATAAATAAATAAATAATGCATTTTGAAAGGCAGATGGGACTCACCAGAAGCTCCTCTATAGCATATTAATTTTTAAACTGAGTCCATGACTTCTGGATGACCTAAAGGACTTCTTTTAGAAAGACATCCAACCTGGACTTCAAAATTCTTAGTTGTTCCAACAACTAATTGTCATTATTACTAAAATAGAAGGAAAAAAAAGGGAGGGCATGGGGGGGGGAGGAACAGAAAAAGAAAAAGAAAGTTCTAGCTCTTTGATCTTCTTATGCCTTTGACTGCTAGTATAGGCTCCACTGCAATCAAAAATCCTTTTCCCTTTTAGAAACTCACAGTGTGGCAATTTTTGCCAGCTCTTTTACTTCACCAAAGTAATACTGAAATGATAAAAGGCTTGCATATGTTTAAGATGAGCTAAAATACAGGGGGAAAAATTGTATCGTGAAATTAAATTCAATTTTATTACAACAGACTACATGCTACAGTCCTCACTCAAGTCCTTTAAAGTCAGTAGGAATGGTGTTTGAGAGAAGCCACCAGAATTTGCCCTAGATTGCTTATGATAGAAAAAAAAAAAAAAAAAAAAAAAAAAAAAAAAAAAGCAGACAGGAAAGAACCTGTTGATCAATCAATATGTGTATTTAAATATTTAAATTCAGGTCACAAAAATGTCAGAACCTGGCACACTGAATTATCTAAGACATACAAAGAGGAGAGAGGAATGTGGGAATGCTATTCTGGATCACATTAACAGTCCCCCTAGTTTGGTGCTTGATATTCAACAGCAGAGAGAAGCTATTCCAAGTTTTAAAATCTTAATTATAGGAATAATATGTATATAGAGATGTTTCTGGTTTATGCTAAAGTTTAATGGATGGTTAGGTTCTGGATTAGCAAAAATTATCCACTCCATATACTGTTATCAAAGATATTGCAATTAGTAAAAAAATTTAAAAAAAAATCTTTTTTAACCCTTTAACCTCAATATCTTATGTCAATGAGTATATAAAAGATATAGGAAAAGTTTTTCACTTCATTATTTTTTTCTGTCATATCTATATGTTGTAAAAAGAATAAATTTGAACAAATAAGTTATTTTATATATAGTGTATATATATATGTATATATATATTTGTCTTTCCGTGTGTCTCTTTTTGTCTTTTTCCAAAACAATCACTTTTTAAAGTATAGTTACTGAGATATTTCTATTTATTTTTGTGACTTTTATCAGACATATCTATTCCTGATCTTTTTAGAAGACAGAAATAGATAGAGCTAAATAAGTTGTGCAGTATACATGGTTTTCATCAAATTACACATTGATACAGTTGATATTATCACAGGTTTTAAGCTACCCAGTTAGAATCCAAACTTTTGAACATGATTGGACACACAGTAAAAAGCAAGAGTATTGTAAGAAATTATATGATTTTTTTTTTTTTTTTGTCAAAATGATTTTTTTTTAATAACAAAATGTCTATTGAATTCAGGCTATTTCTTGTACTGCTTATTACTCTAGACTTGTCAACATGGAATTTCATCTTCATCCTAGAAGATGTTTGATTAAATATTTCATTTCTTAATTGTTCTTAGACATTTCTAATTTGAGCTACTTTAAAACAGTCTTTTTCAACAGTGTATTAAGCCACCTTTCAGCTTATTAACTATCTTTTCATAAGCAGGTAATTAATATGATAACGACATGTCTTTTCTATAAAGAACATTCAAACACCTTCTTACTAATGAGAGGAACAACTTATGGCTTAAGATACTGGATTAGGGTTTACAAAAGTGATCATATTTTGTTTCCATAGCTCTTCTCTTTGATTATAAAGGTCTCCATGCCTCATTTACCTGAAGATGAAATAAGCTCACTTTCTCCCAGCTGCATGGGAATGCTGAGAAGATAATTGGACTAATATATACAAAAGATGTGGATTTAGCAATGTAAGTGTAAATAAATAAATAAATCTTAATATAATACTTAGTAGAGCATCGTTTATTATTCTTATTGATTTTTGTTGTTTTAAAATAATTTCTAAACTATAAAAGAACTTATGTGATCTCAATGCATCTGCTTAAATTCTAGACTCAAGTTGGCAGAATATTGGAGAAGCATAACTTTTCCTCAAAGGGCTTGTTGACTTCTGGATTTATAATCACCTCTTTGCTTCTGACTAAATTACACTAAAGTGTAATTCAGAGATCTCAGTCATTTTGCTGTGATTTTTTTTTCCTAACCAAGACATACAACATTTACTATCAATCATTTCCCTGGAAGATTTTTATGAAATGTCTTATATCACTAACTCATCACTAGATTTTGAATGACTGACTGTTTTCTGTGTCTTTTGGGAGATTCTAAAGCACCTAATTCAGTTTGAATTCTCTATATGCCTTTGAAAATTTCTTGAAAAAACTACACCCTTAATAAAATAAATAAATAATTCTGTCCAACTAAGCATGGATGGAGCAATTATCAGTGCTCTGTTTCACATGTATTCCAAACATCTGCAAGCATTTTTTTTTTTGGTTCCAATGCATTACCAATTCTGTTTCTGATTCATCTTTTTTTGTTACTAAGCTCTGACCGTATCTAATCTTTATTACCTTCCAGAGATTTATTTTCATAAGAATCCCTTCAACATCCATTGTACTAACACTGGTAAAAAGAAACCATGTAACTTGCTCGTAATGTACTTCTAGTCTTTCTTGCATTACTTCCAGATCTGCAACTATATACTCATTGAGAATTGTCTTACAGGTTAATATTTTAATAATATTTTAAGGTGTTAATATTTTTTTTTCTTTCAATTCCTTTTATTCATTTTTAAATATTTTGTCTTCTACCATGTTACAGCATTTTAGATTCCATAAATCTCTGAAAATACTGGAATAAATTATACTGTATATCACTAAGGAACTTGTGCATATTTACTACATGAGCTAATTTATTAGTAGTATCAGAAAACTAACCTAATATTTACCAGTAATTTCTTAGTATGCTATGCAATTTATTTTATATTATTTTTTACAAAAAAAAAAAAAAAAGAAGGGAAGGGAAGGGAAGGGAAGGGAAGGGAAGGGAAGGGAAGGG
>NC_048894.1:98909994-98939944 GCF_011077185.1 Oxyura jamaicensis | reverse complement strand
GAAAAGAAAAGAAAAGAAAAGAAAAGAAAAGAAAAGAAAAGAAAAGAAAAGAAAAGAAAAGAAAAGAAAAGAAAAGAAAAGAAAAGAAAAGAAAAGAAAAGAAAAGAAAAGAAAAGAAAAGAAAAGAAAAGAAAAGAAAAGAAAAGAAAAGAAAAGAAAAGAAAAGAAAAGAAAAGAAAAGAAAAGAAAAGAAAAGAAAAGAAAAGAAAAGAAAAGAAAAGAAAAGAAAAGAAAAGAAAAGAAAAGAAAAGAAAAGAAAAGAAAAGAGAGTTTTCCTAAACCTTGCTTCTTGAAAAGATTATGTTCTTACAGGCTTTACTTACTCTTCACATATAGCAAAGTAAAATACATTTTTTAAATCAGTTGAAGATAGAATACAAAGATTATTTTGTTGGTCACCTTCAATAATGTAGACACACTCTCTGTCAGGAGGATACTTGTTGGGATAATTGGGAGAAGTGAAGATGCCTCCTTCTGCATATTTTGTCCAAGTTCCACACTGCACTGGTTTCTGTCCTTCGGCAGTAGTCTGTTTTTCTGTGAAATGATCACATTAAGCATTATATAGTTAACATTTGTTATGTCTCTATGAGGCTTTGAACTCTCTTACAGAATAAAACAGTTCCTTCTGTTGGTGGTCTCTTCTCAGCTTTTTTTCTATCGAGACTGAGTATGATCATTGATCTGGAGGGAAATGAGTCAGTTCTTTAAGGGTATGAACAGATAATTCTCATTGAAAACATATATATATATATTTAAAAAAAAAAAAAAAAAAAAGGCTTGGATGTCTAGGGAAAGTAATACTTATATTGCTTTTTAAATAACAACCTTGTAGGAAAACCATATGTTCAAGAATGGGAAACATGAGTTTCCCACTCACATATCCCAAAGGACTCAAACATGTGCTCTGTCAGCAAGATACAAGCTGTAATACCAAAATACATCAGAGTCACAAAATCAAGAAGAAATAAATAAATCACATCATAATGATAGAATGTAAGAACTGTTTTTAATTTACTGTGGCTTGACTCTAGATTCACCTGACAGAGATGGATGGAGGAAATCCTGGATTCTGATTCAAAACTATTTTTTATTTTTATTTTATTGTTTGCTGTAAAATGAATAAATAGCTCTGGAGTCACAAATCACAGCCCAGAACTTTCATTTTCCTAGGTGAGTCATCAGAATGGAGAATCAGTCCTTCTCATTTGCTTTCTTCCTAACCCTGAAACTCTTGCATTCCTTTCAGCACACTGTCTGAGAGCCTGAACATAAAGCTTTGAATCTTTTCAGGCTGAAGGAGATGAAGAATCACTTCTTGAACGTTGGACTTTAACTATTATTTTCCTTTTTGTTGGAGGAAAAAAATTTAGGCTTGAAGGATAGTAGGTTCCAGGAAGGGTAGAAATTTCTAGACCTCACCGAGGCCTGCTGGGTAAGGCCTCCTCTGTGTTGCTCCAAATCAGGTGCCTATATCTAACTGTTCTATATAACTTAAGCCTCTCATGTTCAGATCAATGCAAACAAAGAGAGGATGATTCTTCCTATCCTGAAACTTCCAAGTATGATTTTAACCACAAGAGATTTGCCTTGTACTCTGCATGCGTTTCTCTTTCTTCATGGTCTGTATCCAAGCTAAGGATGGTGTGGATCTTAATTTCCTAAAATGAATGCAACCCTGCAGGGACTGAGCATTCAGAGACAAATTCAGACACACACTGTGCTTATCATCTCTCCCTGCTTGGTTGTCACCACACTTAACTTCCAGGGTTTTCAAGAACCTTTTTCTAGCCTCAAAACTGCACAAGGAGCCAGGATGCCTAATTTCAGATTTTGAATTCTACTTCAACAATCTTAAGATTAGACATCTCAGTACCCAACCTGAGCATGCCAATCTGGAAGTGGGGGGGTGGGGGTGGGGGTGGGGATTGGGGAAGGGAGGGGAGAGGAGAGTAGGACTTTACAGCCTCTGCAAGAGTCAGGCTAAGCCTTTAATTAGATCTAGCCATGGATCAGGTCACTAACTCACTAACTTGTTAAAAAGTACCACTGGAATACTAAAATCAGATGAACAAAGGACAGACATAAACAACTCAAATCCATACTTTGGGCTTTAATATGATGTCTGAAAAAATGTTTGAAGTTTACATACCTGTTCCTTTTTTGGTTGCCCCAGACAAATGTAGGATGATTAGACTTGCTACAACTGAAAGATAAATATACATTAGATGATATAACAGTGTGATAGTGCCAGCAAAAATATCAATTGTAAACATCTATCTGATAAGGATACAAATTAAATAAAATTACTGTACAGAAACAATATTTCATTTACTTGCATCTTTAATTAATTAATTAAGTAATTGGTGATCTGCCCATGTATTTATCTTTGTGAATGTATCCAAATTAAGAGGAGAAGTTTTCAGCTTAAAACAAAATTTCCAAGCAATTTCCAAACAATTTCCAATGTTTCCCTCTTTTTTTTTTTTTTTTTTTTTTTTAATCTTAGAAGAAAATATTTTACCAGTATTTATATATATAATCATCAGTTGGTTCAGTAATAATAAAAAAGTCTGTATTTATAGACAAAGACCTACTAAGTGTCAGTGCCACTGGTCTCACTTAGGTCCCTTGCCATGGTATAATAATATTTGAAAATAAGTACTTTCATAAGCTATGAAAGAAGTAAGGGGTTTGCTTTTTCCATTGAGGCATATGCAAACCCTCAATGAAATAAGTTATTGTGTGTGTTTAACAGCCTCATTAATCTAGTTTGTTTGACTAGACGAGGGTATGTTGCTTTATGCTGCAGTGAATTTGCAGTCTATTTTACAAATAAAAATCTCCTATTTCCAACCATAATAGGACAGCTGTGGCTTGGGAGCAAATGTGGATTTTAACCTGGAGATAATTCTTGAGTTTCTGGGTGTTAAGGCTAAGAGTGAAAGTTCAGATCAGTAGCAATGAGGCTGCTTTGGAAGACCAAAGTGACTGGATAGCAATCTGATGAAGCAGATATACACTGATGGTGATCATATTTTTTCTCCCAATGTCTTTTTTGGCTATTGGAGAAAGTGGGGTAGCAAAAGCATGAAAGAACAGGTACATGCGTTCCTGGAATGCTCAGAATTTTGACCCCAGCTAGTTTGGCATAAAGCCCAGACATAGCGCTCAGACTGCACTAAAGTTAAAGTGGAAATGAAGTTCCTTATTTATCCTGAGTATTTTGGATTGATCTGCTGCCGTTTGTATTGTTGACTATGACAAGGAATTGATGGACCTGTAATCTTTAATAAATGTAATTGAAATACATATTTTCCTCTTCTTATCCCCAAGAGACACCGAAAATCATCAAGAGCTAGTAAGAAGGTACCTAAATGGTCCTTTTGAAGATGGTGCTTGCATACTTTCCAGCTTTTTTACTGCAAATTTCGTGCAATTTTTACCTTGAAGGAAGCAAATCTCTTTGTATTTCCCATATTCTGATAACATGGAGATCTCTATTTCTATGCCTTTGACTCTTCCTGTGTGACAGAGGGCTTTAGCTCTGGATGATGGCTAACTTATTAAAGAGGGAAAGGTTGAAGTGCTGGGAAAATGAAGTCTTGGCAGCATATTCACAATTTCTTGGTCGGGCTCACAGTCTCTGTGTCTTTTTGAATCCCCCTGCTAACAGAAACGGATGTTGGCGGAGCTGGTGGCTGAAAACCCTTCTGTGTCATGGGCATTCAGTGAGAACATTATATCTTCTGCTCAGATCTGGATGCTACCCAACCATTCATGCCTTTACTCTCCTCAGGGATAGATTCTGGAAATACATCCTAGCTGGGACTCTGCCCATCGGCTATGTCAGAATCTGAAGGCAATGAAGGATTCACACATCCACTAAGTTGCTCATTTACTTAGCTGGGTTTCATACAGTGAACATACTGCATCTACGCCTATAATCCTCACTAGTTAAAATCTAATTTCTTAATATTTAAGATGGTTTGTTGTTGGAATATGTAACCAGCTGCCGACATTCTTTCTTCCCACAAATTTATAAAAGTTAGAATGCAAGGTACAGCAGCTAAACAAACCCTATATGAGAAATGTTTCTTCTTGGGCAATTAATTCATATTTCATTCTAACAGCTTCCTTTCAAGTATCTTTATCTATTAGCTCTTCCCCATTTTTCTACATGTTAAAAATTGAAGTTCAGAGAATTAAAGAGATTCAGTCCAAGACAATGACATATTATTACAGATATGATACCAAAAACACAGGTCTTTTCAATTCCAGCTGTTACCACTAGAAAGAGTGCTTCCAAGTTGCAGAGCCGTGTTATTCCAAAGCAGGGAGCTACACTTATGCATTAGCAACCCAGTATTTATTATTAATAAAGAGTATTAAAATAGTATTGATAATAAAATGTAAAATGTAATAGATAAGAAGAGACTAAGAGACTCTAAGCTTTTTTTTTTTTTTCCTGCACATATTATATCCAGCATTTTGAGTGAAATATGTCTCCCATATTAAAATAAATAAATAAATAAGAAAAAAAAAATCTTTTTGATTTAGTGGCATTAACACCACTGTTACAAAGACATGTATGATGCCAGAAAGTAATTACAATTATGAGCTTTATGGGAAAAGATAACAAAATATTTTTCACTCAAGCAGTCAAGACAGTCCATTTTATTCTATAACCCCTTGACTTTTTCTTTCTCAAACAATGGGAAAAGAACAGTGCTTCTCACAGAGGTATAACATAATAATAATAATAATAATAATAAATAAAAGAAGAAGAAGAAGATGATGACTCCAAAGAGATCAGTCACACAGTCTTTATTTATTCAAAGCTGTCACCTGGGAAGCTTTGACAATACTGTAACAACATTGGCATTATCTGGGTTTGGGAATTATTTCAAAGAAGTTTCCACCACATTTTTTGTTGCATTCTCTGTCTTCCTCATCCACTTTTCTCTCCTAATCAAGAGTGTAATTATAATCACACTTTCTAGTTCGCAAAGATTACGCATCTTTGCATCTTAATAGATCCATGCATTTTTTTCATCACAAGTTGTATATTAAGAGATTTATCACTCTTCCAGGCAGCTTTTCAGAGGCCATGATTTGGCATGGACACGGTTTAGCCTAGCAAAGAGTTTTGGGAAAAGCAATACCTGCCCATAGCACTGCTGTTTTACAGGTGTGGGCGTAGAGTGATGTGCTGAAAGGAAGGGGCCAGCCAAGCCCCTTCAGCAGAGGACCCTCTGCAAAACTGTAGCAGGGGAGAGTGTCCCATCCACTCAATCCGAGGTCTCCGACGAATAATTAACGCATTTTGGGACCTCCCTGACGCTCCGGGAGGATTTCTCCCGAGGGGGCCGCCAGCCTGGGACCCCCGCCCGCCCTGGACTTCCCAGCCGCGGCGCTCGGCTCTGCCCCGTGGCTGCGGGTTTGAGTCCCGGCCAGGGCAGCACCGCAGCGCAGCCAGCAAGGGGGCCGCCTCTCTCCCCTTGCCCCTACCACGCCAAAAAACACCAGATGCGTCGCGCCCGGGTGACAGCCACCAGCCCAAACGAGCGTGACCATGGCGCTGACAGATAACCGACCTCCCTCTGCTGCACCGCAGAGTGATGGGGAAAGGGGTGGTGGGGTTATTTCTTTGGGGGGGGGTTGGGGGAGAATTATGCCTCGGGCGCGGAGTCTGGGCGTCCCGTTAGGCGAGTTGGGGAGGCAGTGGAGGGAACGAGCCCGTGAACGGCAGCCGAGCTCAGGCGGGGAGGGGGGGGGGGGGGGGGTCTTGGAGCGGGAGATACTCACTGTGAAAGAAGCTGCGCCCATGGGTCATGTCTGTGCCTTACACAAGGGGCTTCGGTCTCCACTAATTCCATTTAGATACGGGAGGACTTCCAGTGGCGGGGAGAGGATGGAAGTAGGAAAAGAAGAAGACGAAAAAAAATCCTGAAGCCCACACACAGCAGAGCGGAGCAGCCCTTCCTCTCCCTCGCTCTCCCTCGCCGCCCTCCACTAATCACCGCCGGCTCGCTCCCATCGCACCCGAGCTACCGGCAGCACCTCCAGAAGCGTTGCATCGCGGCGGCGGGCAAGGCGGCGGCGGCGGCGGCGGCGACCCGCGCATCCAGGTGCCGGCGGGCGGCGGCGGGGCGAGCCGAGACCCTAGTCACCAGTTTCATACAAAACCAAAAGCAGATCGAAGCATTTCCTGCAGGACACCGAGCCCAGCGACTTCCAACCCTTCGGCTTCTTTTGATGCATTGAAGAAGGGATTAATGGGTCCGTCATCAGCTCCCTGTGCTTGCTCCTCTGAAGGGGTGGGGGTGGGCGGGAGGGAATCCAAAGAGGAGGGGTGGGGGGAAGAAAGATTTACCAAATAGGGGATTTAGTCATATTTGTGTGCAATGCGATCCTTATTAGAGAAGAAATCCTATAAAATCGAACAAATCCATTTTGCAAAGCCCTCTCCCTGCGCCTTGCATAGTATCAAGTGGTTGCAGCGGCAAGAGGATGAAAACACATTGCACCGTCTCAAATCCTTTCGGGTATGGATGGAGAGAGATAGAGATGGATGAGGATAGAGAGATGTCCTCTCACTCCCCCAGTCCAGGGCGAGAAGCAGAAGAAAACCCTGGAGACTCTTCCATTCACTCAGTGCAGGGAAGGGGAGGGTTGGGTAGGGGAAGGATGGGAGGGTGATGGCAGTGGGGAAAGAATGATTTCAAAACTGAGAGAGGAAGAGTGAGAGGAGAGGGGTCGTTTCTCCTCACCTGGTCACTTCATGGATCAGACAAACCACTCTTGAGTTCCTCTTTGAACTGCACACTCCACAGGGAGCCTGAAAGGATTTTCCCCTCTGAGAAAAGACTTCTCCATTTGAACACACACACATGCACACACACATGCACAAAAGGGAGCAATAAAAGTTTATCTTCTAATCCTCCGGCCGCAGATACAATGGTTGCCTCTTCCAATCAGCCCAGAGACGGCAGCAAAATATCTCCCTTTTTCTTCTCCCCAACCCCCCCCCCCCCCCCCCCCCCCCTTCCCCCCAGGCTTATCTTCCTCCCCAGCTACATCTCACCCCAAACACCCATCCCTTTGAGGTTGCAGAGGGCTAATGGCCAGCACAGGGGCACAGTAGGGAAAACATATTCATAGTAAGAGTGGTGAGAGGAGCTGAAAGGATTTCAAAGGGGAATAAAGAGAGAGAGAGGAGGAGAAGGAGGGGAGGGACAGCAAGGGCAGCATCCCCCCCTGGACGAGGGAGGTGCACCCCTGACTGGGCAAGGGAATGAAGGGGGCGGGGGGGGGAGGGGGGAGGGGGGGAAAGAAGCGGGAAGGGTCGAAGATTTGTGCCACCGAAGTGCGACAGAATAGGATATGGGATGGGAGCCCCTCGCCTTTCCACAGCACTACTGTGGGCGGGGGCGACCTCCCTGGCCCCCTTCCCGGGGCCCCCACAGGCCGCGACCAGCAGGGCCGCCCCCGCTCCTCGGCTGCACCTGCAACGAAAAAAGTCTGGGAGCGCACCCCTTCCGGGGGGCCGCTGGGGGATGAGGCTGTAAAAGGAGCAAGAATAAAATAGAGGCCGGCATCTGTCTGTGCACAGAAGAGGAAAGGCAAAGGGGAGGCGAGTGTGGGTCAGGCAGCGCGGGGCGCGTTTGCAGGTGGTCCCCGTGGCTGGGCATGGAGGGGCGGTGAGGAGGGACAGAGACAGAGCAGTGGGGAGACCTGTTGTCCTTAGGGACTTTTTAACCAGCTCTTTATTATTATTATTATTATTATTATTTGCTCCCTTCAGGACAGGGCTGAACTCCTAATCAGAGAGGTGAAGGATGAGATAGCCTCGGGATGATGTTTTTTGTTGTTGTTGTTGTTTGCTTGCTTTTAGCAAATCTCTGTGCTCTAAGAAAGAGCATCGTTTTTTATTTTCATCCTGTGGATTCCCTGCTCTGTATTCTGAAATCAAGAATATATCTGCCATTGATTCTTACGAATGCAGCCAGTCAGCAATAGTGACATGTGCTTTACAATAAGTCTGAGGTGATCTTGGCTAGCACAATCCACCTATCCACCCATCCAACCAGCCAGCCAGCCATCACCCCAGCCAGCCAGACTCTGAGCATTTAAAGGCTGTGTTGGGTGAGAAGGGCACAAGATTCAGCTACAGGTCTCTGCAGTAATCTCCCTGTCGTAAGGAATCTAGAAAAATAGGACTTGATGAGAAGATTCACCTGTGTTTTGTGTAATCTATCTCGCCATTAGCAACATTGTCTACAGCTGTTAATCTTAATAAACTGTATTACTCTGCTTTCTAGCCCTCTCAGCACTTTCTCTGACCTTCTCTATTCTCTCCCACCTCAGGTTAAAGTATTTTATTTGTGCGGTAATTGAAAATCACCTAATTTATCCATAAGATAAACTTCTAAACTACAGATGTGTAGAATCTGCCTTAGTCAAGCAATGGTAGGCTAACTGAAACAAGATAGTGTTGAAAACAGACAGAGTGTTTATAGACAGTCAGATGTTTCTTCTGCAGGATGATGCAGCCATCCATATGGCTAAGTTTCAAGTTATAGTTACTTTAAAAAGGTTATAGAATAAGAAGGCACAAAACAGCTGATTTTGCTCTCCTGGGAAAATGTGCTGCGTCACATATAAGACTGAGCTTCAACATTCTCTTTTTCTGAGTTAGTGCATTTTCTTTAAAGATCTTAGACATCTGTTGATTGGCACTCTTCATTTTAAGGACACCATTGCAATAGTATTGACAAATAGGATGTGCTACATAGCTGATATGTTTAAATTATGCCAAAAAGTAATTGGTAATTGTCGCTGCAGAGTAAGACATCCACAAAATATCTGAGGAATGGACACAGTGACCATTGTTTCTTCTGAGACCTTAAGGGGATATGTTAGGATTGCATAGCTGGATGCCAAAAACCTTGTTCAAATGTGTTTGTAAGTAAGAACACAGGGGCTGCAAGTTACAGACCAGTCAAAAACACTTTCCTACTTAAATAGGTCTCCCTCCTGTAGAGAGACTGAAATGTTGAACTTCATACAGTCTTCACCACTACTCTTTTTGGGTTTATGTTCTATTTTGTTGCAGAATCTGTTTAGTATGTTTTCCAAACCAAGAGTTTTGGTAAATATTCTTCCTGAAAAGGTACCAGCTCACCAGCCATCACGTACCTTTCACTACACTGGTTTTACATGCATAAATATTTGTATAAGTAGTGAGTATTTTTTTTAAAATCTTTAATGAGCTATTATCATACCCTCACATTTTTACTAAGTAGTAAACTAAAAAGAGAGAAAAGGATTCACATTTAATAGAGCATGAAATGTTTAGAGACTTTTTTTAAAATAGAAAAGAATATTGATCATAAGCAATTTTCTCAAAGGACATCTAGGTATTGTTTGGATTCTTTTGGTTTTCCTTGCTAAAATTCCCATTGTTATTATTATTTTTAATGGTTTAAAAGTTGCTATGTTTTTGTTTGTTTGTTTTGTTTTGTTTAGGTTTGAGGCTAAATTTTGCATTTTCCTTAGAGTAAGAAAATCACCTTATTTTATTATAAGAAAAGACAACTACACTTTTAGTTTAAAAAATATATTTTTGTATTAGTTTTTTATTGGATGTCAGTAGAAATCTTATTTTTCAAAATAAGAAAGGCATGGAAATACAG
The DNA here is from genome assembly GCF_011077185.1 of Oxyura jamaicensis. Taxonomy (NCBI): domain Eukaryota; kingdom Metazoa; phylum Chordata; class Aves; order Anseriformes; family Anatidae; genus Oxyura; species Oxyura jamaicensis. Next base: position 98,930,246 of record NC_048894.1, on the reverse strand, counting down.
TTGTGTTCCTTGATTCAGTACATATAGCACAATGTTATTCTTTGTAATTTTAACCATTCAACTGTAATTTTAACAATCTCTTTATATTCTGCCAGCCTCCCTCTTTCACTATCACAGCTGAGTTTTTCTATTGACTTTTATGAGAGTTTGCTTGGATCCAGAAGATTTTATTCAGTAGGACATGGAGCACTTCCTTCCTGTAGTCAGTCCTTAGTGTAACCTAAGGCACTGATCATCCTGAGGATGGTTAATATGGTACAAAAGAGAACAACCATTTGGAGACAGAGGCAGTATGGAGGATCTTTTTAACTGATTAACTGAGAACTACAAAATTAAAAAAAAAAAAAAAAAAAAAAAGACAATATGAAAATATTTCTGACAATCCTGTCAGAAACAGTCGTGCACAATCTCTTATTTGGAGCTAAGTGAGGGTCTGGACACTTTAACAGACAGAAGAAAAGCTTTTGCCTCTGGAACTCTGTTTTAGTGGTGTTCTGTCTTGCTTTCCCTCTTCTGTATTTAATCTCCATGTTTGTACAATAAGTAGAAGAAGAAAGCACTGGGGGAAGAAGAAGAAGCATAAGGAAAGAGATAAAAAGGATTTTATCCTTTTTATGATAAGGGCGAAAAATTAGATATGAGAATTGAATTATCTTGCTTTCATTTGTAACATGTAATAGAATTAGACAAAATATAAGAATTATTTTCTCCTTGAACCAAATGATATCTTTTGGAAAATTACTCAGTCTCAGTTGATAATTTCGTAACATGAAGGTATCCTAAGTAAATCATCCCAGTAGCTTTTTCTGTTGAAATATTTTTTATTAAGACAGAACTAGTCCAGCATTTATACTTTTTCTTGGCCATTTCAGCTTGTCTCATCCTAGCCCTGCTCTGCCATTGAATACTGTTCTATGTCACTTAATAACTACGTGAATTAATTCCTCTTGGTGTAGATAAAAGACTGAAAATATTCAAAGTAACCATGAGTTACTCCCACACTCTTACGGAAAGAACACCTTGAACTTCAATAAACAGATAAGTTCTGAAATGGAGGAGACTTTGGCTTACTGCTTTATGAATAGCAATCTACCCTGCTGAGGGTGGGAAAGAAGAAACAAGAGAATGATATTTCACTTCTCTACATTTAAAAAATGGTGTGAATTCTATGCTGACGCGTGTAATCACAGATGTACTTTTTGTCACGATCTCGTTGTGAATGGTTGTTGCTGCTAGAACATAGCAAATCCAAACTACATGCTCATAATAATACAGCTATACACAGAGTGACATTTGGAAACACTAAAATGAATCACCAAGCCAATCAGCACATCTACATTCATGCTTTGGTTTAGATTAGGAGTGTGGTTTTGAAGTTATTCTCCCAATTGCCCCCACTTACTGCATTTTGGATTGCAAATTGGATCAGTCTATTTCATTACTTATGGATGAAACTAAACTGAAAGATGAGTTCCAAGATCAGAATCTGTTTCCCAGCTCCTAAAGGGCATGCAGTTCACAGGAACAGAGTTATGTTAATGCATAATAAATTCCCCTAAAACAGATACAGACAAGATTTGGAGATCTTACTACCAACCATTTCACCTTTTGGATAAGCTCTTTTTTTCATTGACTTATTCATGAGTGTGGACTATTTCTTTCAGGCTGGGATCAAAACTAAAACAATTGAAACCAAAATATATTCTTTTATTTTTGTGATGTAACACTTTACTGAGAGGCAGAATTTATATATCAGATGGGTTGCTATTTGATGTTAGGATAATGGCATCTTCTGGTCACTTCAAATAAAACTTATTTTCTTGTTATTCTTTTCCTGGGCATTAGTAGACCTCTCTCCTGTAAGTGACTCTGGGGTTACACACTTTCAACCAAATATCCTGAACACAGCAGGGGTAGAGCACCTCTTCTCACTACATTTTCTTGGAAATGGAAGAGTGTTTCCCTTCTTCAATCCAGCTTGGGTGATAATACTTAAATATCAGAAGAAAACAGTTAAATCTATACAGAGAAAGAAGAAAAATCTGCTTTTTAAGTAGAGTTACTCATAATTAGCCCAGTATTTACTAGTCGCTACTTGGACTATGCATGTTATATGCACAATACCTCATAATTCAAAGAGATAATAGACTTTTTTTTTCTACAGGAAGCTTTATTATTGTTGTTGTTGTTGTTGTTGTTGTTATTTATTACTATTTGATTTAGCCTCACTCTCAAACGGAATTAATTAAAAGGTTGTGTGACACAGGAGTTGACAAGCCTGCTTATTGCACGCAGGCTTCTTCATTTTATCCAGAACAAGTGGTCTCAAAGTAGGGTGCACACACCCCAAAGGGTTCACAAGACAATCCATTGGGGTGGAAAAAAAAATATGTACCATTAAAAATAAAATAAAATAAAATATTGGTTTAAAAATAATGTTTGATTCATCTTTATCTCATCTTTTTAATTTCTATTTTTAACATATTTTATAATGTTCACAATACATTAGTGTAGTATATAATTTATAAATAAATAAATAAATGTGTATATATTGGGTTTGCATGCTCACGATTTTAAGAATTCACAATCTAATACCTTTGGAGACCACTGACCTGGAAGTCAACCTATCATCTCTGGAATAAAGGATACTTGCAAAAGTGCTAGTCAGGATTCCGTTTTTGAGTTACATTTGGATTCATTCCGTTTTTGAGTTACATTTTGATACATTTGGCACATAGGTTTCAAGGACTTTTGATTTTGCCATTAAAGAACAAAGGTCATTCCTAACAGAATTTATGAGCACAGCATATGTGGTGGGTTTTCTTCTTTTGTTATTGTGTTTGTTGTTGTTGTTTGGTTTTTTTTTGGTGGTAATTCACGTGTTGGTGAATGGGCTTATGAGTTAAACATAGACATTGCTACATGAAAGAACGTTTGAAATTCTATGGTTAATATTGGAAAAATCTGGAAGAAAGCTGTTAAACAGAAATATTGGACAGTTCTCTTTTCCAATTCATTTAGTTGGAATTTTGTGATTACTACTGCTGCCAAAATAAAGATTAAAAAAAAAAAAAAAAAAAAAAAAGTGAACAAGAAAAAACTTCTAAATAATCCGTTTTCAAAGACGCCACAAGAATCTCATGGCAAAACTCTCCCAAAATTATATTTTGAATCATCAATTGCAGGCTAAGAATTTGAAGAAATCTGTTGAAATCTGAAAAGGCAGAAGCTAAAATTAAGTTTAAAATCTATAGTTTCCTTCTTACAAAACTTCTTTTTTTTTACCTTACAACATAAAGACAAAATAATTTGAAACTGCTACTTACATTTTCCCTAAAAATTATTTCCAGCTTGTTGCCACACAATAAGCATATTAAGTGAATGTTAAAATTTCTTTTACATAGGTGAGTCTAACTGAAATCATAAATATTACAGTAAAAAATATTTACTAAAATTTGAGATCACATAACATTAATTGCCTATGGAAAACTTGGATCTTAAGGTAATGTTAGGTAAATGTGTCAAAGAATTACATCTATCTGCTATTTATTATGAATTAATAAATTAAGAATATAACACTATATATTAATTACAAATATTTTATCAGTCCTTCTATAATTACTTGATTATTAAACCTGCTATTAATATTAAGAAAGACTGTGTTAGATTCAAGAACAATATGAAGTATTAAATGATTCAGGATCTTATACTATGGAATCATTCAGGCTAGTTCAAAAGGTTAATATATATACTTATTTTGAAATCCTGAAAATAATCCCTTGCAAAAATATGTTCCCGTTGATTCATATTTACACAAATATATTTACACAAGGTTTGGGAATTTTTCAAGCCTGAAAAATATGTAGGTCATCTTTTACTTTTATATCCTAAACTGTATTTCAAATTTCTAAATCTTCCTAAAATCAAACACTACATATATGCATAAACACAGTCATATGCATTGCAGAATTTGGGAATTAAGTATTCATAGTAGCAATGCTTTATCTTGTATAACAATGATTAGAAATAAGTCAACTTTGAACTTTCTAACTTCACCTATGCCAATTCAAGTATGAACATTCGTACAAGGCAGAACATATATAAAAATTTAATTTCCGTATTTACATGAATTAAAAGAAGGTCTTGCAGAAATCTTGCTTAACCTTAAAAAATAGGGGGGAGGGGGGGGGGGGGGATGAATTATTTCCATATGATAACAGCTGTAGAAAATGTTATTACAAATTAAACATCTGACAATGCCATGACAATTCCAAATGAAGGAATAAAATATAGACTGTGGAATGGATTTCTCAATATAATCATGTAACTGCATACTTAAGAAGACTTGAGTGCCTACAGGAAAACAGTAGACGCTGCTGATGAGGAGCTTTTTGCGAGTGCAAATAGGACACTTCTGTGCCTCACTCCTGTTGTTCTTCTGAAATATAACCTTCCCTTTCAAGTCACAGGGGAATAGAACATTTGTCCTATATCATCCCTATCTGGTTACATGCAAATGTTATAACAGAACATTCATTTGCCTATCAGTTTGCCATGTGTAATGGTAAATGGAAAATGTCTGGAAATATCTATTGTGGTAACGAAGCTTAATGATTGATGACATTGGGACCTTGGCACAATATACAGGTAAAGTAGACTATACATTGCTGTATAGCTATGTTCCAGTGGCTTATTAGCTATTAGCTGATTCATCTGCACTTAACTCTGAGACATTTCATTACAGCTTTGCCTGAACTCTTCTTCCTATAACTGTATTTAAGAAAAAAAAAAAAAAATCCAAATCGCAAATGGGATTCCCACCTGAAAACTGTATTTAAAAATAGTGATATGCATAGGCACTGTGAAGATACATTAAAAAGTATATGCATGTATGTTATAGTAATGTTGAATTTATTTATAAAGTAGCTTGCAAAATTTCCTGAAGCTCATTAAATATTCTCTTTGCCATTAACAAAAGAAATTACTTCTTTATTAATACTGGACAGCACTGTTTCTACTATCTAATAATGTGGGATCTTAAAAGAGTTAATTGGAAAGTTCAACTAATTTTTATTTCATTAATGTTCCAGTGGAACACTGTGATTGAATGCATTTTTCCAGGGGTCAGTTAATAGGACTCAGTTTACATTTTAAGACAAATATTCTTTTTTATATGAAGGAGGCAGGATAGGTATTCTTTATTATTTAAGTGGAATTCTTGTAATATCAAGCAGAGGAAAGACGAGCATGAATCTTTGTCTTGTCAAATATTTTATCCTTTTGAAAGAGTAAGAAAGGCAGTGGCTGGTCAGATATTTTGGACTGAAGTTCTGTATTGTTAGATATGATGAAAATACTGTAAACCTCATCAAAGGATACTCATTTATAATGTCTTAGAGAAAAAGATTTTGAATGCTGCATGCTATTTTTTAACTGGCAAATCAGCCAAATCAGCATCTTTGTTATACCTAGCACATGAGTTGTATATGCAGTATATAAGTCAAAGCTACAAGTAAATAAATGATGTACCAATAACTAGATTGAGATGACAGTAAAAAAGGAAGAGTTATACAGGAACACTGAATTAGATGTAGATACCTAGCTTGGTCAGCAGGCGTAAATCAACAAAATTTAATTGCGGCTGTTGGATGTACATTTATCAGTTCAGCTGAAGTTCTGTATTAACTATTAGCTACTAAATTAGCACTAACATTGTATTGTTCTTCTCTTAATCTTGGGGTGGAGAGAAGAGGGAAGGCTATGGAAAGGTGACAAGTGGGACATACTTCTAATGGAGATCCATGGATCCCATTGCAGACAACTCTTCTCAGGTAAAAAATACTTCGTTATTAATACTTCGAAATACAGGAAGCTCCACTATTAGATATCAAATCAACATCTGGCAGAAGTACTGGCAGAAGTATAACAGAAGTACTTGGCAATGACCTCTGACTGATTCATTCAGGATCATGTCATTCAGTTACACCCTCCAGCAGGTGTCTCACCTTTAAAAACAGTGACCATGAGTGAAAAAAGAATCACATGGAGGTTCTAAGAAATACAAGCAAATCCAAGCAATAGTTTCCCCCAAATGGGGACAAAGTTTTTGACTTGGGAATAATATAAAAAGCGCTCCAAAGAGTCATGGCCCCAGCAGCACTTACACAAGTGGAGCTGGCAACTGCTACTTCAGGGAGTGTTCATTACCTTCCCAAATATCAGGAAGGGACTGTTGTTTATGTTCACACAATCAGTCCTTGTCTGTAATGGACACGTTAATGCCACATCTGTCCTTACTTGAATATTTTTACTGCTTCCAGAAGTTAGTTGACTAATGTAGAAGCCTGCTTTATTAATGCCTGAAGTTATCGGGGGTGTTCTTCTTGTTCTGTATACATGGATGTTTTGCTTTTAGGACACTAGCACTAACATATTCTAAATGGGGGATAGGCATTAGTAGGTATTAAGGCAATCATTTCTGGAAAAAAAAAAAAAAAAGGAGAAAAAGAAAAAAGAATGTTATTATAAATACAGAATCTTTTCTTGACTACTGTTTGCATCAGTACATTGTTACTAGATGATTTTTTTTCTCAATTTCTAGTTTAAAATGAATATCTTGTTATTTAAATTCTAAAATACTTTTCCACAGTTAAATAAATATGCTAAAAAACTGTACACATCTCGTTCAAAATGCACTGTTTCTTTCCAAGGGCTAGGTTCACAGAAAAGTAATCATCTGGATTTAAAGTCCTCACTAGGGCAAAATTTAGTACCATTAAGTCAATAATGCTATGATTGGTTTAGATTTCCATTTTTTGAATGTCCTTTCATTCACAGTTCACATATGTAAATTTTCACAGACGTCTTCATGGTTAAATTAGTAGTATGCAGTTATACATGACAGTTTTTTAAAATTACAGTTCTGTTTATTCAATGTATTCTGAATCAGCTTTCTAAAATGAATAGCCTCAAGTTTAGCTACCCTATTTTAAAACTGCCAAACATTATTAGCAAAGCAGAGAAGCAGTTCAAAAAGTAATTAATTCCAGGGCTTAGGGTAAACTGCTATTTTAATTAAAAGAGCACTAAATAATAATGTCCTGCTTCTTTCTACTTACAACATGAAGAACATTCTAAATCAGTTATGCTTAATACATTTTAAATGAAAGTTGAAGTATATTAAAGGCATATGTTGAGTTCCTGATATTTATAAACTTTATATATATATAAAGGTAGATTACATACCATATTTCTTGCTTATATTGGGCCATTTTTTCTTTTTGATTCTCTTCCAAATTGCACTGTATAGGAAAATCTTTATTAAATTTACAGCTTTACCAGGTTATCCCAAATTTAGGTTTACATAAATAAATTACTCCATGTGTGAAGAAACATAAGTTTTAGGCAGTTTGGTTTATACTACAGTTTTACATTCTCCTGTTTGGCAATTTTCTTTGTGGAGAGCAGTGAAATTCTCAGCAGGTTGCCTTCAGTGTGCCAAGAATCATAGAATGGCAGCTCCCAATCCAGCTTGGATCCCACTTGCTGCTAAATCCTGCTCCATCAGGATAATCACCATGGCCTGAAGGAACTTGAGCTTCAAGGCACCCATGGGAAACATGGTTTATTTTCTGGTGCTATCTCAGGTGTCATGTACTAAGCTCCTTTGCACAACATAGATCTGCCTGATTATTTATGTTTGTCATGTTTATTTCACCTCTTAGTTGAACCACAGTAATGGAATTCATGTCAGCATGGAAATTCCCTTGCGGAGAAGTTTGTGCAATAAAATATAAAATTCACATACGTATCTTTGGTATGAACAAGAGATCAGGCCTGTCCTTTCCTGTCCATGATACTTGGCTTTCCCTTACATTTCTAGTTGAGTTGTTTCTTTATGGATAGAGCCTAGGGAAACTAAAATATTAATTCAAATTACTTTGAATTAGAATCATAGAATATCCCACATTGGAAGGGACCCACAAGGATCATCGAGTCCAACTCCTGGCACCACACAGGTCTACCCAAAAATTCAGACTGTATGACTGAGAGCATAGTCCAAACACTTCTCAAATCTTGGTGCCATGACTACATCCCTGGGGAGCCTGTTACAATGTGCAACCACCCTCTCAGTGAATAACCTTTTCCTTATACCCAGCATGAACCTCCTCTGTTGCAGCTTGACTCTGTTCCCTTGGGTCCTACCAATGGTCACTAAAGAGAATAGATTGACATCTGCCTCTCAATTTTCCCTCATGAGGAAGCTGTAGATCACAATGAGGTCTTCCGTCAGCTTTCTCTTTTCCAGGATGAACAGATCAAGTGAATTTTGATAACACTCATTCTTTCAGTTAAAAATATAAAAATAATAAATATATGTATATATATTGTACTTTAAGTCCGTAAGAGCAGATAAAGCTGTGGGATTTATGTTTTTAAGAACTGGCACAAAGTTTTAAGATCACCATGAAGTAAAAGAGAATCAAAATATTTCCCTTTCTTCCCAGTTCCAACATTCATCTCTTTCTTCCCAGTTCCAACATTCATCTCTTTGATCCCATCTCCTATAACACACTTTTAAAGAGTTGGAAAGGAAACCTGTATCTGGAGTTTGGGTAATCTCTGCAATCTCTGCATGCTGCATCCTAAGCAATTATCCAAATATTGACCATAATCTTTTATTTTACTTTTTTACTTTTTCTGGAAAATACAATGCTAGACAGAAGACATTTTTCCTAAAAGAAGTTTTTTCTTGAAACTAGCATGTTGTCAGAAAATGTTTTACTTCAACAAGTCATTATGTTTTAATGAAAAATAATAATTATAATAATAATAGTCTTCTCCCTGAAATGAAATGAAACTTCTCCCTGAAAAAATCCTAGACTTTCCAGATTAAGAAAGTACATTTACTATACACATGTATATGTATATGTATATGTAAATATATATATATGTATATGTATATGTATATAAAGCAAAAAATAGCAAACCATTCCACTGCATACTCCAGACAGCAAGACAGCAAGTTGTCAAACACTTAAGTGGTATTAGTCACACTAACTGGTACACTTATTTACTAAAACTGTGTGGTTCTGGTGCCAGGTTAGGTCAGCTGTAGAATTTGAGAGTGAGAACAAAACTCCAAATCTAAAGCATAAATATCCATATCATGAACATTGTTGAACTTGGTTTCTGTACTTACATTACCAGCAGAGATACACAGAGAGGGATGTTTAATAATTAATCCTCTAGAGTTCATTTCATTGACCATTCAGTGATCTAGGATCAGTGAAAATTGGTTTTGATGTACTACACATTGAATAACTGTTCTTTACCTACAGATAAAATTTTATACCATTCTTGTGCTGGGAGAAAATTTTGTCACGTCTACCATGGTATTATATGAGACAATTTTTACAAGCTACGTTATTCTCTTATGACATGTTAGTATTGGTCCTATGTTACTGATATTGGATACATAACTTGTATGGTGTATCAAGGCTTATCAAGAGTTTTTCTGCATTTTCAATTTTAAGGTCCATTCTCAGTTTCTTATATTTTTCTAAGCTTTATTCAGTTGTGTAGACTTTTTCTGCCAAGTATCTGGTTCTATCTCTATACTTTTGAAAAATGTCATAAATGGTTCTGCCATTTCTCAGTGTGATGTAAAGGAAAAATATTCCCTTAATAATTCTTTTCTACAATTATTTTACTGATAATTTTTATAGAGATCTTATTTTAAATAGAGAAACATGAAAAATAAATTTCTAGTGACTTTAAATTTCTTTTAATTTAATTTAAATTTAAAATTTCTTTTAAATTTCTAGTGACTTATGTAAATTAATAAAAGTGTACCAAATTTCACAAAATTAGGAAACTTTGAGAGTATTCACTTTGGAAGCTTATTAGGGCTATCCTCCACCCATTAGCAAGAAAGGAGGGAAATGATAGGTTCAAAGAGACTAGCACATAACTGAAACTATACTTCTAGATGGTGCTATTGCTTAGCTCTTGTGGGAAAAAAAAAAAAAAAAAAAAAAATCTTTCTAGAAAAGAAAGAATTATGTTGTGATAAATTAATTACAGTATATACTATTGATACAAAAAATAGGCAATGTTAAAACAACAAAAAATCTTTCATACTGTATTACCTAACTTTTGAATGTATACATGATATTTTAATGCACTTTTAAAGGTAATTTTCATTTTATTTAAATGTTGTCATAACTACAATTACTAAAATGAGTCCCTGAGCATAGAAAGACGTGTCAATTTCCATTGACATTTTTTTTTTTAAAAAAAAAGTCAGAAAAACAAGTAGCCAACCAACCAAAAAAAAATATATATGATACAATTCTCTGAGATTTGCATGCACGTATCAAAAATCAATTGACCTACACAGAGATTAGGTCAAAGAGGTCTCCACAGGTCAAAGAGGAAATAGACTAAATCAGAGAAAAGTCCTCAATAGGGTTATTTACATTTATTACCAGTTACAGCATACTAATCAATTCCTAACAATCAGAATGTGTTCCCTTCTGTTCAGATGCCCAATTTATTTATATGGATTTAAGAATAAAGGCTTCACTGGAAATAAATTGAGGAATTCAGCAGTGTAAGTATTCAGAAAAGCTGTAGTTCAAAAACCTTTATCTGGCAAAAGTCCCAGGAAGGGAGCATTTGTGTCATCTATTCAAAACATTATACAGCTCCATTACTGGAGTCTGTGAGTATCTCAGAGCTTTTATTATATTTACTTTCAAATCTTCACAGAATCATAGGAAATAAAGCTAAGAGGGACTTCAAGAGGTCACTGAGTTCTCTGGCACAAGGCAGGATCAACTAGTATATCTTTGTCGTTCCTGATGCATGCTTGTGTAGCCAATCTTAAAGAATCTCTAGTGAAGGAGATAGTAAAGTCTAGATGGACAATTTATTTCCATGTCTCAGTAAATTTATTATTAGAAATAGCTATGCTAATATGTAACCTGGATCTTTCTGGATGCAAATTCACAATATATTGACAAAATGCCACCGACCAATAGAGCATATCTAAGCATCACAAGTGGGCTTACACTGTTCTGAGTACAGTGGTATTGCTCAGCTGAAGTTTACTCCTCCATTAAGGCAACTAGATTTTGCACTTAAACTGTATGATCAGTTTAGTATTCTTTGGCTCAGAGATCACAAAAGGATATCAAAAATAATTATGATAAAATATGAACTACAGGTTTAACAGTCATAGTACCTCCCTCCAAAGAGCCTGAAGAGGAGCTCTTTGCCAAAATTTTACTGCCCCTGTAAGCTATATATGGGATACTTTAAATGAATTCTCAGTGGCTTATGGAAAGCATTGCAGATTTAGTTCAGTTACACCGTTTAAGTTGTTTGTGGAATGGGATATAACATGAGACCGCATGCCTGATACATTCAGGATGCAAAGTATTCCTCCTTCATTTCTCTCCCAGAAGCTTAGTGCAACATATGAAACAATGCCCTTCACTACTGCTTGCCTTGCCATTTTGGCTGATACTTTAAATCAGAGTTTGGTTATAACAGGTCATTTCTGTGTAAGTCTTTCATAAGCAAGGAAAGAGACAAATTACAAAGTAAGCACAAAATTCCTTATGCTTTACCTATAGCATATAATGTGAAGGCCGAGTCCAGTACAAGGCTATGCTTACTAGAATCTAGGTAATCTAGATAATCTCTAAATTTTCTAATAAATCCCTAGGACTGGCATCTGATTTCATTTGTGAAAATAATGAAGCAATAATCCTCATAAATCATATCCATCTACTTACAAAATATTTAGAATCCAGCTGCCATAGAGAAAGTGAGAAATTGCAGGTGATAACATTTATGAAATCATTCAAAAGTTAATTCAGAAATGGTCTGAGAGTTAAATACAATCTGTTCATTGTTTTCTAGGATGACAGTGTTACAAAACTTGTACTGTCCTTAACTTTATTTTGAAATGCAGTTTTAAAAAATGGACTCAAATTCATAACTACTGAACGCCTGCACTATAAGGGTCTTTACCTTTGCAAAATAAATTATTTCAATTAAAACAAACAAACAAACAAACAAAAAACAAGCAAACAAAAACACTATTAATCATGTTTAATTAGTGTATTTCCATAATAGATCTGAACCAAATAAACATATCACTTTTGTTTAATTTAATGAAATGCTCTATTTGCTAAAGTCTACCACAAGCCACATCCACATTCAAAGATGAAAATATTAATAGGGTTAGCATTGGATTTCATGCTACTTTTCAGAATCATAAATACATGATACAGCAGAAAATGGAATGCATTTGTTTGGTATGCATTGCTTCATAGTTTAATGAAAACCTGTCAGGACAGATGCACAAAGTAGATATATAAGGCAGATACAGTCAAGATACAGATGATATGCAAGAAATATAAACTTTAATAATAATAATAATAGTTAATAATAATAGAAAAGCTCTGTGTATTGTTTTTCATCACAGAGGTAAGGATGTTTCCTCTCTGGAACTATTTTTTAAGGATAGAGTTTTAAACACTTTAAAGGGTTGCTTAAACTGTAATTGTTACAAGAGGAATAAAAGGTGACACTAGCAATGCCAGTAACCCAGGTGATGATCTGAATAACCACAGATCAATCTGAGCTCTATCATGGGCAAAATGGTAGAAATGAGAGTAAGGGGTCACCTAAGGATAAGTCCTAAGGATAAATACTGTATGGCACAATGTATCAATACAGCTTTTGTAGAGGAAAGTCATATGTAGAGGAAAGTCATATCTGATATATCTACTAGAATTCTCTGAGACAGGAATAAATGTGAGAAAGGGAGAGGTGATTTGATTAATAGGCCCTTCTTGGCTTTTCAGTATATTCTACACAAAAATTCCTGTATAAATTAATATGTCAGTGATACCAGTTAAGATTTTACCAAGTTAAGAAAAAAAAATAATAATAAAATAAAATAACAACGGAATCTTTCAAGGGTCAGCTTTCACAATTGTAGGGATTTTAAGAGAAATCTTTTCAGGTCTCTGTTATTAATTTTGTTTGCAAATAAATCTGCAAATTATATGAGTAATGATGTGAATGCTGAGAATAAAAAAAAAAATACAGAAGACTCAAAGCTGAATGTGAAGTATTTATGAAGAATCTTATAATATTTGGATTATGCCTCAAAAAAAAAAATGAAAAAAAAAGAAAAAAAAAAGAAAAGAAAAGAAAACACAAACAGGAGATAAAGTGGCATATTAACTCAAAGGATGTAACATAAGATAACTCATTTTATAAAGAAATCAGCCAGTACTAACAATAACCAACTGCCCTTTATGATTGATGATACCTGTATGATGTATAAAAGAGCTCTTGAAGTTCATGTGGATAGCTCCTTGAAAATATCACATAACCTTTGCAGCAGGCAAAAAAGCAAAATGAGTGTTAGCAATGATTTGGAATGGGAAAAACAAAGTAGACAACATGGTTAAAACTCACACTTTACTTGCTGCCAAAAGTTCTGTTCACTTCATCTCAAAACAAACAAACAAATAAAGCCCACACCAAGATATATTAAAATTTAAAGGCATGGAACAATAGATTCTATAAAATAAAATGTTTTGGAGAAAGAGTATGGGTAACAGTTATGGTAGGGGCCCACAAAATTATCATTGATATGGGAAGGGTGAATTGGGAAAGATGAAGTATAAATACCCACCTTATTTCTTGTTTTCCTTTATGTATCTGCTCTTGGCAATCATGAGGGACAGGACAGTGATTCGATGAAACTGGTCTGATAAGTGAAGAATTGTTGAAATATTTTTGTCTGCATGGATTTTAGTCTCTTTTCAAAAAAAAAAAAAAAAGTCAGCATAATTTCTCAGCATACTGACATAATCAGTACAATAATATAAAAAGTAAGATTTGTTACTTTGTCTTGCTCTTATCATATGAATTGCTGATCAGGTATTGTCATATGTTGGTACGGACTTCCATTGAGCAGTACTGGTTCTTTCAAAGGTAGCTGTTTCCCAGTTTTACCTACTTAAAACAACTTCTACAAAGGATCTGCAAGGTTCTTTAGTTTATATTTTATTTCATGTTACTTTTTATTTTATTTTATTTTATATTTGGTTTTATTTTTAGTTATTCTCAGGCAGGTCACAAAAACTTAATCAGGTACTACAGGAGAGTCCTGCCAAAAAATCTTTAACCACAAAGCTCTTGCAATATTTAAAGCTCCCTGAGGTGCATGGAAGTCATAAAGGGCTAATAGTCTTCCCAGGTGTCCTTGAATAAGGTTAAGGTTCTGGATTTTCAGGTTCTTCCTAGGGTGTGTGTAGAAAGGTTGTTTCTTGTTTTAGCAGTCCCTGGGGTTTCTGGAGTCCCTAGTTTAATTCTAATCAGCTACAGAGTCTGGAAAGCCTGGTACTTCAGTAGTGTTTCACAACCCATGCTTTTCCTGCAATTTAAACAAAAATCTGTAGCCAGTTAAAAATTTTTAGTGCTTGAAATATATACTCAATTGTTTGATCTAATTCATTTACATTACCAAAGGCAAAAACCTGTGCTTAAACTTAATCAATATCAGAATTGAACTGTTAAGTCTACAACTCAGGTCTGTTACAGACTGCTATGAGTGCAGAGAAAGCTTGCCAAACCAAGTAGAAAAAAAAAATACTAACAGATCAACATTCTTTTTGCAGAATTTTACAGAAAATTAACAGTTTGTTTATAATAAAAGCTGCATTTGGAGTCAAATTTTCTATTATGTATTTCCCAGTCATGAGTAAAATAGTGTGTTTCATTTTTCTCTCCCTTTTTGTAATGCCTCATAAAGACGCCATATCTAAAAGAAGAAAAAATGAAATTCACTTTCATTGTATGAATCAAAGTGTAAATGAAAAAAAAAAAAAAAAAAGTAATTCAGAAGTTTTACTGCTTCTAAATATGCAATGTGTTAACAGGTATTTTCTTTACTCTGAATGAATGACATGCTGAAAATCTTGCTATATCGACAACATATAATGTAATACCCCTACCTAAACATTAGCAAAAATCTATTTATAATTTTGGTTTCAAAGTTAGTCTCTCATCATAGTCACCATCTGAATTTCCTTTCTTCTCTTGATTTAACATAGACCCATAACTGATATTCTTAGTTGCCTCTGTGATTAATTGCAGTCTTAATGGACAAGAATTTTTAACTGACTTAGGTTTGGACAGTATAGTTTGGTTGAGAACAAATATTCTATTTGTCTGACTGACTAAATGAAGGGACAGCAGAATAGAAACAGAAATAAAAGCATGATCAGGATGCCAGATAGTTAGTTTATTTTGTTATGTGCCATAGAGATGTCATAGATGAAAGGCAGTGTTAGCTTCATGATAAATCTGAATTATTTTAAATGTGTTTTAATAATATTTCATCATATTCCAGGATACGACCAAAGAGCTCTTCCTGGAGCATCTGTCAAAAATTTGCTTGCATGATTCTCCTATAAAGCAGTAAGGAAATCCTTCTCGCTTGCAAATCCAGTTTATGCTTCTTAAAGTACAATATGTTTGTGGACTATCTGCTTTTAACATATGCCCAAGCCAGAAGAGTTTTACAGGTAAAATAAGCCCTTTTTAGAAAGAATATGAGTCTCTTCATTACAATTTTATGTTATTAATTACTGGGGTACAGAGAGAATGTTTTTTTAATTATTAAACTGTAAAATTTTTACCTGAGCAATATCTATGATTAGACAAATATTGAATGGTGCGAAATGTGACATACAGGATGCTTTAAATATAATTGTGACTGGAAAAAGCTTATTTTGGATGCAATTTTAAAATGTTGTGAAACATATCCCAGATATCACAGTGTATTAGAAATGATGAAGAACTTATTTTCAGCATTAATGTAGTATTAAGTGATTTCAAAGACATTATAAGAGGAAAGCTTGTATGAGGGTGGACAATCATTTACCTTACATGTACATTAAACACAAGAGTACAAGACAGTTTTAGCGTTAGAACTCGCAGAATCCTGGTACCCATCAAAAAGATCCAAAACACATGACAATGCATATGAAGATAAACAGAATTCAATGTCAGATTACCCAGTTACTGAAGTGCAGCCAAGATGACGACATGATCAGTTGACTCCATGAGGAAATAAATTATTATACAAAGACTTGGTGATTAACAAAACACTTTGCAAAAATGGGACTTGAATACTGGAGGCTTTTCCTCCTGGCTGCCCATGCTGAAGGTACAGGGAAAGAAAGAATGGAAAGAGACACTGACCATATGACCATAGTGAAAGGACCATAGAAAGTGTAGATGATCACTTTATGCAAGCTAAAAAAAAAAAAAAAAAAAAAAAGAAGTTTATCTGACCTTGAGGTAGCAGATTTTGACTAATTAGCCTTCTCTGCTTTGACACCTACAGTTCACTGTCCTTGGGGCAAGCAATGTGTGGCCATTTCTCCCTGCATTTTTTAGTAGATTGAAAAATTAGGTGATAAGACATATCTAGGTTCGCAACTAACGTTGATGTGCTTGCAAGACTGTCTTACGTTGTCAGATATATTAACATAATGTTAGAGTTTCAAAATCATCAGCGTATTCCAGGATGTAAAAACACTCAGTGAAGCAAATGCCTATCTGCAAAATGCCCTTGAGTGGTATAGTCTATTATTCCTATAGAATAACCACTGCAAAAAGAGATCATAGTTCTTCCAGAAGGTAACAAAAAGTCAGACGAGATTTCGTTTAGCAATCTCACCTGCATACACTTATTTCGAAATCTTTCATGTGGTGTCAAGAATAATAAGACAGTTCTAAATATATTGAGAAAGGTCATGCAGGAAAACAGACACTGCTAATGATATAGTCACCTGTCTGGGGATATGAAAGTTTTGATAGTGATTTATTTTTGAGAGAGGCAAATATTATACAAGCTGTTCAAGTACCAGTTAGAGGGTAAATACCACTTAAAAGGTTGCTAAAGGCAGTCTCATGATGGTGACATGAATGACACAGTGATATTAATAGCAGGTCCTTGGGCCTTCTTTCATTACAAGTTGAAAATAAGCAACCACTTGGTCTTCCAGTGTCTTATGAACAACCAAGTGACTGCTGTAATCTTCTGTAAAGCTGATATTGATCATTGCCTTAAGCTGCAGGATCTATTAATAGAACACAGCAAAATATAATAATTTCATTCTTTTTAGGATTTATTTCTTATATTTTAATTCAAAAATAAAATAAAAACTTTTGAGTTCTTTAAGGATTGTGTGTACCCTTTATGTATAAAGGTTAGGGTATTCACTTGGATGACAGGATTCTAGAAAGTTTTCAGTCTACACTGAAAAATCTCAATCAAAATCTCTTTTATCTGCAGGTCAGGACCTTGAGCAATCAGCCTGAGATAACATTTTCACCAATATGGTGAAGCAATGCAATATTACAAAAAATGTTCTGACATGAAATGAGGTCACAATTACTTCTCTCTGAGCATGTTTTTTGTGTTTCAACTCTATTTTTTTTTTTTTGATCTATTTTTTATCAAGACACTTTTAGAAGACCTCTAAAAGTTTCAGATAATATATTTCCTGGCAATAACTATTTTTTTTTTCTTTAAAATGCAGCAAAGCAAGTGTTCTCTACCACATGGTCCTATAGTCTAGATAGAAACAAGTCTGGTCATATTTGCTGTCAGTGTGGGGATTATACTTCCATTCATTTCAATTTTGGTTAATCAGAACACTGAATTGCATGGTACATAAATTCAATTTGGGGGGAGCCAAAAAATAAAGTTATGTAATTTTCTTCTGTATATGCTCTCAAAATGATTTCTGAAATATTTCTGATCATACGTGCTTATGATTAGAAAATTATCCTGTATGTGCAGATGAAGGCATAGCAATTTTTTTTTCTCAAAACCTCTCTTCAAAAGCTCAAGCTACCAAAGAATGTCAACATACCCAGCTTCCTTTGCTCCATTCACCGTAACTTGTATTTTGTTCATATTTAATATTATCTGTGGAAGCAGTTCTATTCTGAAACACTCTTAGAAAATGACAGGTCAAAATATTAAGAGCTATCTTCTCCTTTATCTTCCAAAATAGCTACACATTTCATTTGGTAGACTCAGTTTGGATGAATAGCTGTATATTTAAGCTGGGAAGTAACTAAGAAGACCAGTCTGTGTTTGCCGGCTGGATAATTACACTCTTAAAGGAAAATCAACATTAAATCAAGGCAAATGAAAATGCTATCCTATTAAAGAAACATATCCATAGAAATTATTTGAAAATTTATGGCAGTTTTCACTAGTTTGTTATGGTGACGACATTGTACAGGTACTTTCCTTAAAGCATTTATGTAAACTATTGGGCCATCTTATTTTCTCTGTCCAAGGGCAATCAAGAAGAATGAATGGGGATTACAGCTAAGACAGTGCCCAGGAATTTCACTGACACATAAAGGAGGTTTCAGAATTTACCAACAGGACTTCAAACAAAACAAGTATGAATGAATCAAGTGCTTAAGTGAAGAGAAGATAAATAAAAATGCACTGAAAAAAAAAAAAAAAAGTCTTATCTTCACCTAATTATCCTAACTTTTACAGCTTATATATTGTAAGCATCCATTTCTTCAAAATTAAAAATATTTTACAACATTGCTGTCTTGTAGTTAGGCATGACCAGCTTATTCATGAATGGTTTTACAAAAGCAGAGGTAGTGTCTTCAAATTAACAAATCCTTGTAGATTAGCAAACTGAGTCACAAATCAGCAAACATTATTGAGAGAATAAAGCATGCCTTAAGGTTTTCCAGTGAACATGCTTAAATAGACAAATCAAACAAGTTAGTTCCTTTACTTGTAGGTAGACAGAAATGTCTTGACAGGATATGGGAACAAGAAAATGTGTCACTATACATCTATGAGACATAATATCTAGAAAATTCATCTGCCATGCACATTCAGTGTTCAATTACCAACACATAGATTGAATTTGTCAGTTTCACTGCATTTTCAATGCATTTGGTTTTGGTATATTTTCAGTCTATAAAAAATCAGTACATTATTTCCAGCTGCATTGCAGTAATTACAAAAAATATTTCTTGTACACCAGAACTCCTTTAATTTGAATTGTTCATGAACTACTGCATAGTAGTTTTATCATCTCTTGTCTTTTTCTTTCCATGACTAACAGTGGTTCAGTTCATACTGACATAGGGCTGTCACAAGGATTCTAAGTCCATCAGCTTTTAGATTATTAGGATTACTTCAGTGCAAAATTCACTTTTTGGCTGCAACAATATCACCACCATAAGTGTCTACCATAATTTAATCTCAGGAAAAGGATTTATCAAACCAGTCTAACAAAGCAAAATACTGGCAGACTATGTCAGAATTGCTGCCAATCTTATTTCTATTTAGGCCTTTGGCAATGATTATAAACTTACAGTGACGTTTCTGTGCCTTGATAGGCAAAGCCGACTAAAATTATAATATCTCTGGTTCGCACTAAAACCAAAACCAAAACAAAATGTATATTTCTCTTTTTCCCTATAGCACTTAGTTAATTATATTGAGCTTGAGGTTGGCCTCTTCCTGCAGATAACTAGAGATAGGACTAGAGGGAATGTTCTCAAGTTGTGCCAGGGGTGGTTCAGGTTGGAAATTAGGAGACTTTTCTTCTCAGAAGGAGTGGTCAGGCATTGGAACAGGTTGCCCAGGGAGATGGTGACATCATAGTCCCTGAGGCTGTTCAAGGAAATGTTGGACCTGGTGCTCAGGGACGTGGTTTAGTGGGTGACAGTGGTAGTACAGTGATGGTTGGACCAGATGATCTTTAAGGTCTTCTCCAACCTTAATTATCCTATGATTCTATGATTGTTGTACATGACAAAGAAAGATATTTTTTGTAGTATAATCACATGGTATTTAATGTAATTTCATCACAGTATCAAGCAGTAAATTGCACTTTTTAATAATATATATATTTTCCTCTTTCAGGTTTTCCTGCTCATGGATGAGCTTCAATGGTACTTTGTGAGAGCTACAGAAGACTTACAGGATGTGAGAGATTCACCATTTTTCAATCAGATACGAAAGAAACTTGGAAGCTTAAGAAAAAGGAAACATGCATATAAAAAGGTGAGTGAAAAAGTAACCAGGTAACCTTTAAAATACAATCATTATTATTATTATTATTATTATTATTATTATTATTATTATTATTATT
>NC_048894.1:98906358-98909984 GCF_011077185.1 Oxyura jamaicensis | reverse complement strand
TTATTATTATTATTATTATTATTATTATTATTATTATTATTATTATTGCTAATAATCACCTAACAGTGATTAGGTTCTTCTTGATTGATTCTCTGAAGTTACTTTATGTGCTATTTTTCTAGAATCCTAGAATTCTTCAGCCTTTACAATCTTTCCTACAATTTTGATCATTTGATTATTTGATCATTTCTTAGCCTGAGACAAGTAATCTGTTATTTAATACAGAAGATCCCTGGAAGCTCCTCTGTCTAGTGAGGACTATTGTAGACACATAGTGTGACAAACATTATGACAAATCTGCATGGCTTGAATAAATATTGATTATACTGGAATAGTAGGAAAACTTAATTTCCCTGTTTACCTTTCTTTCCAGTCAACTATTGTACAAAAATAGTTTAAAGGTAATTATTTACCTCATCATGCAAATTATGCTCTTTTATAGTTGATGATCAATCATAATTATTCTTTCAATCCAGGATTTTTATTTAAAGCCAAGTTATATAAATATATATGTGTGTGTGTGTCTTCATAAATACACAAAGTTTGTCATTGTCATCAGCATTTCTGCTTTCCTATTGCACAGGAACACTTACAGTGCAACATCTTGGAGCCACAAATAGATGCAGATCACTACCAAGAGAAAAAAAATAAAATAAAATAAAATAAAATTTAACTGCAAGTTAAATTTAAGTAATTTAAGTGATTTAAATTTATCTGCAAATTAAAATTAAATTTATCTGCAAATTAAAATTATCTGCAAGTTAAATTTAAGTAATTTAAGTGATTTTCTTTGACTGGTATTGTCTCTCTATATCCACTTTCTATGGTCAACTTCTGAATTGCTGCATCTGCAACTGTAATGTTGCAGGGAAATATAATGTGCAGTAGAAAGAAAAATGCACTGAACTGACAATGGAACTCTTCATTCAGTGGGAGATGAAAAGAATATGACAAGATGGTTTTAAGGATACTCTTAGTTCCTGATAACTAGACATGTTTTAGATGAGACTGAAATTATAGAGAAGATGAAAAAGAGATTTTAGTCAGTTAAATTCCAAAAGGTTTTCACTGTGGCTAAATTGTCTGACTGTTAGCATCTCACATAAGGATTGTGCATGATTTAATGTGCCTTTTGCTAAATATATGCAAAAGTTAGTTCTTGCTTTCTTCTCAGGGGTGCTCTAGTAGGAACTGGGGATTAAATACATAGTGGCCTTGAGAGTTTAAAGAATGTGAGAGCTCATATTCACACCATAAATGGCATCAAGCTTAAACATCTAGGCATGTTAGTCAAAAAGATTACCTTATAATCCAACAAGAGCAAGCAACAAGATAGCTATCTTCAGTAAAAGTCCTTGTTTTACTATTAAAAAAACTGTGAAAATACTGAGATCGGATTTTTTTTTCATGATATAAAGATTTAATTAAATATAATCAATCATACCATACCTTAAAATCCTTCAGAATTAATGAAAATAAGAAGAGGATATTGGAAAATAATGTATTTTGTCATTCATTTTGTAAGAAATGATACCCCAAAAGCAACCTCTCATTACATATGTATTCATTTTCATCAGAACTACAAGCTTTTCACCTCTCTCTATGATCATGTTTGAACCTTCAAAGCCTTTAATGCAATACAATAAATATAGTTTCATAGTAGTGAAGTAGGATAAGTGCAATCTGAAACTGGACTTAGATTTGTGTTCTCTGCTTACACTGCACAGAGACATAATTCATTGTTTAAAGGAATTACCTACTGTCTTAAATCAAAATCCAGCCTGGGTGTACTTGGCAATAATAAATGTTGCTGCCAACGTATCATATGACAAGCTGATCCTATGGTAGCTACATATAAAGAAATCATGCTACTGAAAAACAAACAAAAAAAATGCCTTCAACTCTATGTGTCCCTTCTCTTTTTCTTCATCCATGTGTTACATGCTTGAGACAGAAAATAAGTTATTGATTGTTGTTTATTCTATATAAAGGCACAAGCAAATACAAAAAAAAAATGCAGCATAAATATTCATGAGGTGCTTGGAAGCACTAACAAAAATTATGAACAGTTCTTTAAAAATGGGACAAGATCCTCAAAAGGCTGAGATTGGTCAGTTGTTTCCTCAAAGAAGCACAATACAGTAAGTCATTTAAGGAGCCAAATCTCAAAGTCCTTATTGCTAATGTACCTCATTTGCAAAGATATATCTGCATTGCAGTTGAATTCTGTTGGAAATAACATAAATTGATTTCCACAAGGTGGTGTGCTCCAAAGTAACCACGATATGTTCCTTATGTCCTGTCATGTTAGTCTTCTAAAGTGGTATCAGACAACAGTTTTATTGTGATTGTGTTTCTCTAATTTCATGGGTCGCAGGCCATTTGTGTTCTGGACTGGAAAAAGTAGCAGTACTTAGTTGCACTTAGACGTTTCAAGGACTAGATAAACTTTGGATATTCAGGCGATCTGTTGACCAGCAGAACCATAGACTTTAATTATGTTTCCCCAGTAAAAGACTCTTTTTTTCATAAAAGAAAGAAAGAAAGAGAGAAAGAGAGAAAGAGAGAAAGAGAGAAAGAGAGAAAGAGAGAAAGGAAGGAAGGAAGGAAGGAAGGAAGGAAGGAAGGAAGGAAGGAAGGAAGGAAGGAAGGAAGGAAGGAAGGAAGGAAGGAAGGAAGGAAGAGAAAAGAAAGAAAGAAAGAAAGAAAGAAAGAAAGAAAGAAAGAAAGAAAGAAAGAAAGAAAGAAAGAAAGAGAAAGAGGAAAAGAAAAATCTAAAAAGAGATTCAGATGAGTGAATGTTCTTAACAGGGCCAGGGTCTTGCTGTGCTCCAAAATGTCAAAGTGCAACACTTAAAGTCCATCATCCCAAGAAAAATACAGCTTTCTGATTTCAGTCAGTCATAAATGGCCAGCAACTGCTTTTAAAATCAGGGAATACAAATTCAGAAAACAAAAGAGCACAGAAAGAGGAGGAAGGGTAGGGAAGTGAAAGGAAGTATAGGAAAGGACAAGAAACACATAAATTGCCACCCTGTGAATATTACTGGACCCTCAGTGTAAGAACTAAGCAATAAATAGTGGTAAAATTTAGTCAGGCATGAATATTCCCCATTTCAGAAATTTTGGTGTATAAGTTTCTTTTTGACCAAAAAAAAAAAAAAAAAAAAAAAAAAAAAAAAAAAAAAAAAAAAAAAGCGCTTGGGAAATTCCGGAACTTCTGAAGCTAAAATAAGATTAAGATTTTAAGGATGTAAACTTTGTATTCTCAGTAACCTTATCTCTATCCTAATTTAAGACATCAGAAATGTTCAAGATAAATAAATTCTAACACTCTCTTTAGGTTGTTGTGATCTTTGAAAATATGGTTACATATTCATTTGAATTGATTTTACCATCTGTTCAGATAGGAGTGGCTGCTAAATGATGATCTGCACTTAAAGTTTCCTTCACATGTTGGAAGCTTTTCTTTCAAAACCCTTTTTGGCTGCTGCCCTAAAAACTCACAGTCACTCTTTGAGAAGAGCAGAAATACTTTTTAAAACTGGTTTTGTAAATGTCCTTAAAAGCTGAGCAGAAAAAAAAAAAAAAAAAAAAAAAAAAAAAAAAAAGTTGTCTTGCATGAT
>NC_048894.1:98896186-98906348 GCF_011077185.1 Oxyura jamaicensis | reverse complement strand
AAAAAAAAAAAAAAAAAAAAAAAAAAGAATTATCTCTGAATTGAAATTGATGAACATCTCACTCTTGACGGCTTGGGTTTTCTAAGTTGATAACATTTTTGCAATCAAACGTCTCAAACTTGGTGAGGCTTTCATTATTTGTCTATACAGCAGGAGACATTTCTGTGTCCCTTTGGAAACACCAACCTGCCAGCAGCCAAGAAAGTTTTGTCTGGATTAAGACTATAAAAAATCATCAACAGGTTATTAAATTGGTCATTGACAGAAGCAGAATAGCTTCAGGCATACAACGGTGCAAAATAATAATAATAGGAAATCTGTCATTTACAGCACATGCCTTTTGGATCTCTAAAGGTCTTTCACAGGAAAAGTCTTGACAAGTTTTTTGCCTGAACCTGACCAAACAAGAAATTTAGGAGCCCATTACTGTATTGCGTGTAACTGGCAGGGTTTTGGTAGTGGAAGAGGGATGGGAGGGATGTGTAGCAGTGGGGTCAGGGGCTGACTTGTTCTGGGCTTCCAGGTGACCAGCTGCTTCCAGCTGGCTTCACAACAGAAAGCACAGATACACTGTGTGCCAAAACTGAAATAATGAGATGAATTTAAGGTGCCTCCATGAAGACATTTAAGTAATTACATTAAATGTTGAGAAAACAATGCCAGAGCAGGAGGGACACTAGGAAACAGGAACAAGAGACAACATCAAAGCAGAAGCAAGAGAGAAGCAAGAAATATGTCGGGGCAGGAGGGACAGCAGAGAAGGAAAAACACCAAAACAAAGCTAACTGCCCTGAGCAGAACAGGAGCAAAAAACACACTCAAGCAGGGACAGAGAGGACACACAGGAGGAGGAACCACATTGGAGCAGCTGAGTAGGAGCCACAACATAATGTTCCTTAAGCGTTCACTTGGTTGTTTTTAATTTTCAGTATAAGAATCAGTAACATTAATTGGCAATTGAGTTTCCCTGACTCAGAACTCTTTTTGGCTATGAGAGAATTACTCAGAGAGAAGACTCTGCACTTAACTTTTCTGTGAAGAAAATAGAAACTATTAAGAACGGCTTTTTCCTTGACTATTAACTTAGGTGAATATTACTTGCTAAGTATTTTTCTTTAGTTATTTTAAGATCAAGTGCCTAAGAGATAATTACTGTAATGCTTAATTTGTGAAACATGCTCAATATCTCTTATCTGATTTAATCAAGAGGTCAGAGGGAGACAAGTAATTCTTCTTTCTCTCTAGTTATTCTCAAATCTTGACCTGAAAAAAAAAAAAGAAAAAAAAAAAAAAAAAGAAAAAAAAGTGTGTGCGTGTAGGGGGTAAATTTAAATTTCATTGTGTATGTATCAACACTGAAATACTGAAATTAACCTGGAGACCATGAAATTGACCATCATACATTAGCATGGGAGAAAAGTTAATTAAGTTAACTAAAGGTGTGAGTTTAAAGTATATTACTTGAACCCATCTATTACAGATATGAGCATGTTCATTCAGAATTTAAAAGGCATAATTGATCTGGTGCAATTCACTTCAAAATACATTAAACCAAACTGAACTGAAACCCTGCAGTTCTGACTAAGCATTCCCACACAGTGCTTTAATGTAATTTAATTAATCCTCTTTGAAACATTAAACCATGGTAATTTTGGAATGTCTTTGGATACTCTTTGTGTGCATATATATATAAATATATATATCTTCATATTTGTAATATAATTTTTAATTCCACTGCACTTCCCATTTTATAAGGGTTCCTGTTTTGGATCTTGATTAATCCTCATCTAAAAATCTAAAATGTGGGGAGGAAAAAAAAATCAAAAAAAATGTTGAGAAATATCAGTAATATTACTTGTCTTAATATTCTATATTTTCTTCTTTCCATTTGCATGGGGAGTGGTGAATGAAAATGACAGGAAGCAGGAAGAAAACCCAATAGGGAAAGAAGTTAGATACTTTTACTAGTTCTTAGATTCCAATGCCACAGAAATCAGTCCAGTTATATTCACACCCAGAGTTATAATTACACAAAAACTTGAAATTCAGAAAAGTCTGAATATAGAGTTTTAGTTCAGTGCCCTCTAAATATAAATCCACTTATATCTTAGTCAGATTTTATGTCATCCAAAGCACAAAACAACCACCTTAACTTATAGATGGGATGTTGCAGCAAAAAATTTGTTTGGGTTCTAAAATTTAATATGAATAGTCAGGGAGTACAGCAGTAAAGATTCATGTAGCTATCTCAATCCAGTGCCATCAGTAAATCTCTGCATTAATCTGCATGTGCTCAACCAGAATCCTATTTCAAATTTGCATTAACAAAGATTTTTGATTTGAATTCTGTAGAACTTCCTTAGTGATTTCTACAGCTAACTGAAGCCTGAAGGCAGAAGTGTAATTTCAGAAACCGACAACTCCATGGATTTCCTACATAAATATTTTGCAGAAAACCTTTACAGAAATCAATTGTATGAACC
Source organism: Oxyura jamaicensis (assembly GCF_011077185.1). Taxonomy (NCBI): domain Eukaryota; kingdom Metazoa; phylum Chordata; class Aves; order Anseriformes; family Anatidae; genus Oxyura; species Oxyura jamaicensis. The sequence goes on along the minus strand of NC_048894.1, from coordinate 98,903,865 downwards.
TATAAGAAAGGATGTAAAGTACTACTAGATTAACATGTTGGAATGTTAGCACTGAAGAAAGTGACAAGATTTATTTATTTGGACTGGAAAAAAAAAAAAAAAAAAAAAAGTAACAAGGTTTATGAGATTGTAAATAAACTAAGAAATAAAAACATAAAGATTTTAGAAATTCTTTCAAAATCTAGAAGTGATTTTTCTAGTTCTCTTTGTTCAGGTTGCTCTCCTGAAATTGTGGGGGACAAAAGCAAAATTTAGATGTCACTTTATACCAAGATTTTCACTTCTATACCTAATGAGGTTCAATTTTGATTCAAGAAGACCCTTCAAACTTGGTCTTAAACATTACGTAGAACACCATCTCCTCCTACTCCGTAACATTCACTCTTCGGTTACTAGCAAGAATCCCTTCATTTTAGGTGATTCTTATATGTTCTGCTTCCTCTCCAGCAGACTTTTTACCACTAGGAGATCATTTCATTTTTGCAAAGAATTTGGGGATATGTCGCTGTCTAATAGTGTGGACAGATGGGAAAGAATGAGGAATATCAACTCTATGCCAAGAGGTTATTTAAGTGATAACTGTGGTGGTTTTACCATGCTAGGCAGCTGAACACCACAACCGCTCTCTCACTCTCCCTCCTTTGTTTCATTTTGAATGAAACTTTGTTTCATTTTTGAATATTTTTTTCTTTTAATGACATGACTGGTAAATAAAGGAATCAGAAAAAAAAAAAAAAAAAGTTACATGAAAAACTTGGGCTGTACTGAAGCAAAGAATAGGTCTACTGCCACATAAGGAACAAGAGTTTTTTTTAACACCACTTGTTAAACTTTGCAGTTTGAAAGCACTTAGGCATATGACCACATTTTTCCAGGAATAAAACAACACAATACATCAGCGGATCTCTACTAGAATTAGCATCTTTCACCCCCTCTAGCTCAGCAAAGTTAGCAGAGCTGAGTAAAATAGATTTGAATGTTTCCATAGTTCATGTGAGTTGGTCAGAGATATTATTTAGGAAATAAAGTGAAAAAGAAAGATCATCAAAGAAAATTTGGACTCAGAGAGGAATAGCCATGTCAACTAGCACAGAAGGTTTTTCAGACTACTGCAAATGGGAGATATTTTCCATTTTGACAGTTGTGGTCTAGTAGAAAACAAACAAACAAACAAACAAAAACTTAGAGACTTCCAAAGAAACGAAATAGTTCAATGAATATATGTTCTACCCATTGCAAATCCATAGTGATACAGTCACACTTTGTACTTATTCCTCTGACTCTAGCACCAACAAGTTCCTTATTCTAGGGATGACAGATGAGAAGAAAACAGGAAGTTATTTGTACAACTTGTATATAAAGCATGCAGTCATTCAAACTCATGCTTTTGCTTTACAAGTTATGTAAGCAGGTTTAGTGCCAGACTACCAGCGAATGCTATGAGCCCTAAAAGGGCTTTACCCCTGTTGTGGTTTAACCAGGCCGGCAGCTAAACACCACACAGTCGTTTGCTCACCCTCCCCCCTCCCTCTCTGGGATGGGGGAGAGAAACGGGAAAGTGAAGCCTGTGAGTTGAGATAACGACAGTTTATTAAGATAGGAAATAATAATAATAATAAATAAAAATAATAGTGTGTATGAAACAAGTGATGCACAATGCAATTGCTCACCACCTGCTGACCGATGCCCAGCCCATCCCCGAGCAGCCGCCCCCCCCCACCCCGGCTAGCCACCCTCATGTATTGTTTAGCATGACGCCAGATGGTATGGAATACCCCTTTGGCCAGTTTGGGTCAGCTGTCCTGGGTCTGTCCCCTCCCAGCTCTTGCTGCACCCCCAGCCTGCCCCCTGGCAGGACAGAGCGAGAAGCTGAAAAGTCCTTGGCTTACTGTAAGCACTGCTCTGCATCAATTAAAACATCAGCATGTTATCAGCACTCTTCTCATCCTAGTCCAAAACATAGCACCCTACCTGCTACTAGGAGGAAAAATAACTCTGTTCTAACTGAAACCAGGACAACCTAAGTGAGGGAGTAGCATTCCTGCTCTTTCCCAGTTCCTGTGCTTCCCCTAGAATAGGCATTTTCAAAGGATTGCCAAATTACAGGGAGGGGTCCCACAGCTCATTGTCTTTATCTCTATTAACATTTGAAAGTAAATGTGCTAAATGTAGTCTTTGTGGAAACAAAGAAAGGGTCTGAGTTTTGTTTTGTCTATGTACCAAAGCCTTTCTGTAATCAAGACACTGATCTTTGAGTTCAATGCGTAAAAATCTCAGAGGAGAGGATAGGTAACTTGTAGACTCACCATCCCCGATAACAAAAAATTCTGAAATATTGTTGCTCTGGACTTTGCTTTCAAACCTTTTCCCAAGTCAGCTGGCAAGCAAGGGTGGGCAAAGGACTGTTTATTGTGTCTGACAACAGCTGTTGTGTCTGGACTAGCTCTGAACAAGACTTAGGAATTTTGACTCGTAAGGTCAGTCACATCTCAGACACTTAAAGGAGTGTTTCTCACTTTATAGTAAATGCAATCCAGTGGTATAGTGAAGTTTTGGTGAGAAAAGAGATTTATATGCCATTGTTATGTCTTAAATAAAGCAAGGCATTTCATCCACTGCTTATAAAAATACACAAAATTGAAAGGTGTATGCACATACAGACAAGACTGATTTGAGTAAAATTATGTAGTTCCCTACAATAGCTACAAGCACAGTGTCCTTACCTTCTGCTTACCTTTAGGTGTGGCTATGTTCACTTAGCAATGATTGCAATGACAAAGTAATTCAGTTTGTTAAATAGCCTACAAAAGAAAATATTTAAGGAAATCAAGTCAAAAGCTAAAATTACAACAGGAAATTATACAAGACTAATTGCACATTGGAAATACTCATCAGCAAAATAAGGAATGTGATGCACAGGCCATTTTTCTGAAAGAACCTTTTAATTGAGTATTTTTGCTGTGTTTCTTTAATAAAAGCCAGCCTGACAGGCCAAGAAAAACAATTGCTTTTCCTGTGCAGTATTAATACTCATTAGCAGCTGCTGCATCCCAGATTGCATCATATCTGTCATATTTGAATGTTTAACACTGAAACATTCTGCAGCATACTAAATGCATCCCAAATAGTAACAGTCTTGTACAGTATCATTGAATACTCTATGAGTAAATTGTGTCAAACAGTTGAAATTATCTAGTCTTCTGTCTGTATCATGTCTTACATAACCTGCATTAGGCTTCTGAGTTTGGAAAGTCACACTGGCAGATTGCCAAGCCACGAGAATTCATTGGGATTTTAAAGCTTCTAATGATCCTAGCTGATATCACTGCCAAATATTTTTACAAGTGACTTTGGTTTGTTGCTCCTCAAATGAAAAGATAATCAGACGAGAGATTCTCCTAGGCTTTGTAAAGTGCTTTTTCCTAAAATTAACTGGCAAGTGTGACTATCTTACACTTTAGAACCATTATTTCTCAAGGAGAACATACTGATGTCATAAAAATATTTTTGATTCAATACTTGCAAGTTTGTGAAAATAGAAGAAATTCTTATCCTCATTCAACCTTTGTATACTCAGAACTACACTCAGAGCACATTGTGTCAGATGGCATCCAGGCAGGTTTTGAATATCTCCAAAGAAACAGACTCCACAACTTCTCTGGGCAACCTGTTCCAGTGCTCTGGCACCCTCACAGTGTAGAAGTGCCCTGTCATATTCAGATAGAATTTTCTGTGCTTCAGTGTGTGCCCATTGCCTCTTGTCCTGTCACTAGACACAAATGAAGAGATTAGCTCCATCCTCTCAACACACTCCCCTCATATATTTATATACATTAATGAGGTCTCCCCTCAGTCTTCTCTTTTCCAGGCTAAACAGGCCCAGTTCTCTCAGCCTGTCCTTGTACGACAGGTGCTCTAGTTCTCTCATCATCTTCATAGACCTCTTCTGAACTCTCTCTATTAGTTCTGTGTCCTTCTTCAGTACTGGGGAGCACAGAACTGCACATAATACTCCAGGTGTGGCCTCACCAGTGCTGAGTAGAGAGGGAGGATCACCTCCCTTGTCCAGCTGGCAACACTCTTCTGAATGCAGCCCAGCATCCCCTTGGCCTTCTTGGCCACAAGGGCACATTGCCGACTCATGGTCAGCCTTGCAAAGATCTTTAAGTTGACTCTTCCATCTATGTGTGTGTTTTACATATTTCAATGGTTGCATTTAAATATTTCCATACCTTTTTAGCTCACTTCGAGCAACAGTGTCTCAATGAGATATTTAAACCTTTGCACACTCTACTCAGAAAAAGAGTTGTTCCTCCTCTGAGTTCGACATCCACTGGGACTATGGACTAGTATGGGACTAGCCACGGTTATAAGGATTGTTTGTCTCAGGTGGGCTTGTAGCTTTAAATCTTCAAAGAAGTGGAGTGAGACGAGGTGCTGAGGACAAAAGTAATCATATTTCTTGTCCTTATACATTAGCTCCTTTATACTCACAGTAAACAAAAAGTTGTGAGGCTAGCTCAGCTATAGGGTATATTTACAGTTGAATACAGTTTTATGATAGTAACCTCATGGCTTTGTATATCAGTGTTGATTATGGGGGTTATCCTTGACTTTTCCTACTCTCACTAAATTCAGGGTATGATTTTCTGGACTGATTTTTATTGAGTACTCACACTCTGCAATTAAAACACTTGCTGCAGCCTCCTTTCCCATAATTAATTGTGTTGGGTTTACGTGGCAAGGATTGGGTAGCAGGAGGGCCACAGAGATGGTCTCTGGGAGCAGAGCCCAGTAGTAGCCACTTGTCAAATCAGATCCAGCTCCAGCCTGGTCCAAAACGGACATGCCTCTGGCCAGAGCTGAGCCAGTGAGCGACATTGGTTGTGTCTCTTTGAGAGCAGATTAAAGAAAGGGAAAAAAAAAACACAAAACAAAAACAAAAACAAACAAAAAAACTGCTTTGCAACAGCAGCTGGAAGAGTGAGGAGTCAGAAAATGAGAGAGAAACAGCCCAGCAGACCCCAAGGTCAGGGCAGAAGGAGAGCAGGGAGTGCTCCAGGTGCTCAAGTAGAAGTTCCCCTTGTGGCCTGTGGAGAGGCCCCTGGTGGAGCAGGCTGTCCCCTTGCAGCCCATGGGTCCCACAGCAGAGTAAATCTCCATGCTGCAGCCCATGGAGGAGCCCCCAGTGTGGCCCATGGAGAGACCTTGCAGGAGCAGGCCCCAGGCCAGCTCTGTAGCCAATGGAGAGAAGCCCACACAGGAGCAGGGATCTGGGGGGGGAACTGCCACTTATGGGGAACACATACTGGAGCAGTTTGCTCCTAGTGGATGGACCCCATGGTATGGACCCATGTTGATTAGTTCTTGAAGAACTGCTGCCTGTGGGAAGCCCAAGCCCACACAGGATCAGTTTTGGAAGTATGGCATGGGAGGGACCCCACGTGGAGCAGCAGAAGAGTGACCACAAACAAGTGGTAGAGATGAAATGTTACGGACTGACTATAGCTCCCATTCCCTGTTCCCCTGCATTGCCTGGGGGGAGGACATAGAAGAGGGTGGATGGGGGAAAGGTGTTTTTATTTTGCATTTAGTTTCTCACTGCTCTAGCTTGTTAGTAATAGGTAATAAATTACATAAATCTCCCTATGATGAGTCTATTTTGCCTATGGTAATTGAGTGATCTTTCTGTCCTTATTTCAACCTTTGAGCTCTTTCAATCCTATTTTCTCCTGCTTTCCCATTGAGGAGGGGGAGTGAGAGAGCAGTTGTAGTGGAGTTCAGCTGCCCAGCACAGTAAAACCACCACAGTAACCAAATGGAATAATTTGGTTCCTAAGTAGCTCTTTTCATACTCATGGTAGTCAAAGGTCTTTTACCAAGTATGGGTTAAATATTGATGGGACACCAACTGTATGGAAAAATAGAGCAGTCATTATGCTTTCAGGAAAGGCTTGGACAACACCCAAAGACATAGGCTGATTTTAGTCAAAGGGGATGTTGGCTAGAATCCTGCATTTTCTTGGTGGCCTGGTAAGGAAAAAGAACAAATCCAGAAATCAAACCAGATTCTCTCAGGCAGACAGTGAAGAATATTACTCATAACACTTCACTGGCTTTGACTTTCTGTAGATTTGCCGTTTTTTATATTTCAGCTCCTCATTTCATTGGGATTTTTTGTTTTGTTTGTTTGTTATTTTAGTCCTTCAGCACTTTCACTGCCACGAGTGAATGAATTCTTAATCACCAATACCAAATGTTCCCTATACACTCTTTTATTTCATATGGTCATTCCTTCTATGCATAAAATCATTTTCATTTTTCAAATTTGATATCTGCATTCATTTAGATATTCATATCTGCAGATTTCATTAACTGTTTACTATACTATACATTGTCAAGTATTGTGTTAATCTGGGGCAAAGGTGGTTTATGGCTTATGACTAGAATTAAATAAATGCATTTAACATTCTATATGCTTTTCCTCTAATAAATAATTATTCCTTTTATTTTAACACATTAGGTCATTATGTTGAAAGAGTATAAATTTCTAAGATTCAGGATCAACATTAGGATTGCAAAGATTTAGTTCAAAATTTAATTGGGTTTGAATTTTTAATTTTAGCTACAACAGAGTTCATATTTCATTGTAGTCATTCAAACATAATAAAACAATGCCAAGCAGTACAGAATAGTACAAAATGTATCTGGCATGACCAAGACACATTGTGTGGATGTTATTATCAGTTTAATGAGCTTCAATAACTGTAGCTAATAGGTCATATTGTGTAAAGAAAAAAGCATAATTAAATGCTATTTCAATGTAATCACACTATCCATTATTTATTACTAAAATTAAGACACTTTAAAAAGCTTTCTATCACCATAAAGTATTAGAGAAAAATAAAGATCATTTCAGATGAAACATGTTTCTTATGCTTTGTTATATTATGTATCTCTGCAATCTACCTTGGAAAAGAAACTCAATAACTTCCTATGAGCAGAAAGCCACAAGAACATACCAAATCATCATTATACAATGCTATCTCTTGCAGATGGAAAGTGGATGTGGACCAGTCATAAAAATATCCCATATAAGAAAAAAAAAAAAAAAAAAAAAAAAGAGAGATGCTATGCATATATTTTTTAGTATATGGTAGCCATAGAGGAAAGGGGTTGTACATATATTTTTTACATATAAAGAGATGTTGAAGGATAGGTGCATACCTGCTATGTTATGAGGTCAAATTAAATACTTTAATTATTGCCAATGCTAAGCAGTAAACTTGACACCTGAGTGAATTGTCCAAGTCATGTGAGAAAAAAATCTGAAGTTTAGTGTTAGCATGGAGTTAGTCACCTCCATGCTAATATTTTATTCTTCCTTTTCCTTCTGGATAGAGCTTAAGAATCAGATACACTGAATTTGGTGTTAATCAAAATTTTGGTATCAGTTGAAATATGGACGATATATCATTAGTAATTTTCCTGGGAACTTTGATACCTGTCACAAAACTGTGTTAAAAGGAAGAAGAAGGATAAGAAGAAGAAGAAGAAGAAGAAGAAGAAGAAGGAGAAGGAGAAGGAGAAGAAGAAGAAGAAGAAGAAGAAGAAAAAGAAGAAGAAGATGAAGAAGAAGAAGAAGAAGAAGAAGAAGAAGAAGAAGAAGAAGAAGAAGA
>NC_048894.1:98891443-98896176 GCF_011077185.1 Oxyura jamaicensis | reverse complement strand
GAAGAAGAAGAAGAAGAAGAAGAAGAAGAAGAAGAAGAAGAAGAAGAGAGAATTGCTGTGTTTCAATAAGAATAATAAAAAGAAAATATCCTTTCCTATTTTCCCCAGTGCAGCTTATTGTGGGAAAAAAAAAAAAAAAAAAAAAAAAAAAAAGCCACCCTCAAACCAAAAAACAACATTGAGGTGCCACAGAAATACCAGAGAATTTCCAGAGAATTTCTCTCAAACATTAAACTTCAGGACAGGCTACTTGCTTTTTACAACACTGTTTAAATGCTGTTTCTCAGAGTGACAGTAGTGATAGTATCCTAATTTTACAGAAGGTCAATGGTATCCACAGGAGAAATTAGTTGGAAAAAAAAAAAAAAAAAAAAAAAAAAAAAAAAAGCCTTCCTAAAATGTTTGCCAGCAAATCAAATAATCTATGTTTATAAGAAGAACACATTTTGAACACTGAAATATAGTGAGAGAAACTTAAATATTCATATTGAAAGCGTTCAGAGATTCCAGTTCAGCATTTAGGCATAAACCTCCAATTGAAGACCAGAAAATGTGTGGTAGTGAGATCCAAGTTTCTTTAATATTTTATGTTTCAGCTATCTAATTACTTAGATGGTAAAGACAGAAGTAATGATGCCCTCTGCCATCCTAGGCACTGGCCAGCACAGAAGGAATAAATTACAAGCTGATCAAGGTATTCTTCAGAAATATATATATATATATATATATATATATATATATAAATACTCCCTTGTTCATTGATTTACTGTGTCTGTTCCAGAAAGGGAAACAAGATTCTCAAGACAAGACACAGAGAACATGAGCAGTGCAAAGACAATGGCAAATTTCTTTCCACTGTGTATGTACAGCATAACATAAAAGACAATTTTAACTCTTAGAATTACAAGAATATAAAAGATAATGGAATTTGAATACCAAAGCATTTTTCAGCAAGTGCCAGCAAAGAAAAATGTACCCAATTATATAGTGATACTAGAAGAATAAGAAATGAGCATTTTTAACATTGAAGAATGTGGAAAAGATTACTTTAGAGAACCATGTCTAATAGGTTACATATGGGAAGATAGATTAGATCTAGGGAGAAATAAGATGAGCTACAGTCATAAAATGAACAGAATGCAATGGCATGTATGAATTCTGTGATCAGACTTGTTTCACAAGGTACGTATTAAATTGACTAGAAAATATGTAAAGTCCTGCCAAAATAAGCTGGACAAATAATTGAAAGGGATGTTTTCCAGTCTGATAAATAAAAAATCTCTCCAACATTTAAAGTGAATATAAGAGATCAATAATTTCCACAAAGGAAGCATAAAAACCAAACCAAACCAAACCAAACCAAACAGCAACAACAACAAAACATGTAAGAAGCAATACTAAAACATTTTAGAAGATGATAAAAATAGCATACATACTAAAGACAGGAGAGGCAATAGAGAGAAATGTTTTTCCTAATGTTATAGAGTAAATGGTCTGAGCTCTTGTTATTACACTGAGGCCAAAGAGACAGAAGTTTGAGAATAGAAACTGATCCACTGTGACATTACATGGAACTGTGATTTCTATATAGCATGACTGATTAGTAACATTAATCCAGGTTTTAGATTCAATATTTTTAATTTTCCAGGTTATAGAAATGTTTTGAAAGCATACTGTTCTAGAATTAAATTTCTACCAAAAAAAAATAAAAATAAAAAAATAAAAATAAAAATGACTGCACCTTGTAAAACTGTTAACAACTGAGAATTTAAATAACCATATATGTATGAAACACATTTCAATCCATTGATGAGGTATCTGTTACTGAATTATCTTTTTTTATTGATTGTTTTTAATATATATAGATTTCAAAAAAAATGCAATATTTGAACTTATAAAAACAAACAAACAAACAAAATAACATGGTCAACATTGCAATATCAAAATATACTATTTTACTGGCTAATAAAAAATAAAAAATAAAAAATGTCAAATAGCAAAAAGAAATGGCACACAGTGACACAGAGTGGCACCTTTGAAATATATTGTCTAGATGAGTCTTAAAAGTTCAGAAAATTATGCAGAAAGAATATTTAGGAAAATAAAGCATAAACTTTAGTAAACTTCCAACTTATAGTTCACTGAAGAAAATAAAATCAGAGTATATCAGCTGCAGTCATGGTCAAGTAAGCTCTGTGCTTATTGACAAGAACCCCAAACCATGCCTGGGACACTGCAAATCTGATACTCACAAATACTCTGTATAAACTCTTGAAAAGCTGCAGAGCACTAAAAGGCAAAAACAAGGCAAAAACAGGGCAAAAACAAGGCAAAACCAAGGCAAAAAAAAAAAAAAATAAAAAAAATAAAACAAAACAAAAAACTTCCAAATAGAAACTTCAATTTTTGAAGCTCCAGTGGTTTAGAGAAAAAGTTGTTGATGCTACAAGAATGCAAATCTAAAGACCTTGATAGTCAAAATGATAAGTCATTCTCTGGGTAATCTCAATTAAGTTGCTTCTAGTGTTCAGCAAATTCTTCTTAAATGTATTTTCCTTTACAGAAGTGGACAACCAGCAATGAGACATAGTTTTAACCTTGTAGGCTTCATTAGTAGGTTCATGAAGATTTATATCTCCAGTTAATGATACCATCTGCTTAAGTACATTTTTTCACAAATCATCCTTAGAAAAGCACTGGTTAAAGGGCTAGGTAGTCAAGGGTGGCTTAAACCAGTTTCATTCCAATCTGCTCATGTCTGTATTTTAATACTTACACTTTTTGCTTTTTAGGTTTCTCCATTTGACTCAAATGTCAACCTTTTAAAGGACTATCAGAAAACATGTCAGCTGTATTTATAGGAGAAATAGTAAAATACAACTACTTTCTTTATACTTTTTTGTTTTTCTACAAATATTGCAGTCAGCTTCTATTTTAAAGCACTACTTTAATTTCTTGATTTGGGTTTGGAAAATTAACTAGATGATATAAAATTTCTAATTTAAATTAGACTAAAACTTTTCTTTAAAGTTTTTTTTTTCTTTAAACTTTTCTTTTCTTTATGAGCAAGAGGAGGTTCAGGTTGGAAATTAGGAGACGTTTCTTCTCAGATAATTAGGCATTGGAACAGGCTGCCCAGGGAGGTGGTTGAGTCACTATCCCTAAGGGTGTTTAAAGAAAGGTTGGATGTGATACTTAAGGACATGGTTAAGTGTGTAATATTGGTGGTAGGGGGACAGTTGGATCTTGGAGGTATTTTCCAACCTTTATGATTATATGATTCTAAGAGATAGCAAATAAACTAGCAGAAATCAAAGAAACTGAAGAAAATGTGCAATTACATCATGCATAGGAGAACTGTGCAACTCCTTGCAACAAAAACTTTTCCAATACTGAAGGAATCAAAAAGAGATTGGACAGTTTCACAGAAGAGCACCTATGGAGGACTCATGTACACCAATGAATATCCTGTTTTTGTCACCAGGCCTACTGGAGTTTCAGCTTGCTGGTTATTGATGTTTTCAGGGAGTGTCACTGCAAACTTACACTGATTTGTATTTTTTTCCTTGGGGTATTATGCACTGACAGAGACAGGGTGATGAGCTGCAACTTTGGTATAACCTGCAGTGGACATCTTCCATTCTTAAAAAATAAGCTTCACATCACAAAAACTGCAGTTTGTTTATAATTAACTTTATCCCATCCAGAGCCATGACAAAAGTCTAGCTAGTTCTCTAAAAGACAAAATTTTGTTGAGGTTCTGAAGCTTGATGAAAGACAGTCTTTACTTTGATGACTTCTGTTTGTCCCAAATATTTCAGAATTATATGTTGTGAAAAAAATATCCTTACTGGACTTTTTAATAGGAACTAGCTTTCATTGAAAAGGAACAGATTCTACAAAGCAGTTGCAAATAGAACATAAGGAAACATTACTTGTTCAGACCTGAAGAAATAATTAGCAGAATAAGACTCAATTTGTGACTGAATACACACAGGGAAATACCTACTGTGTATAATTTTGGACCATTTTTTTTCCACATTGACCTAATCAGTATTTCACTTTCAGAGCATATATATGGAGAAGTTCGTGAAAATCATGCCAGTGAGAAAGATACTGCAAAAGGAAAATATACTATGAGAAAACAGTCTTCTAAGATAATTTATTTTTTCTCTGTACATAATCAGATACTTGGAATACTTAATAAGCTTTAAGCTGGAGAAAATGAGTCAGGCTGTCGTACTAATTGTGTTTTATATACTCTTTTTTTTTTTTTTTTGAAAAATTGCGGATACAACAGGTCAGTGATTCACATATATTTTCTATCAGCCAGTAAGAGAGGAGGGGTAACATAGCTCTAAAAAATAAGGAAGGAAGGAAGGAAGGAAGAAAGGAAGGAAGGAAGGAAGGAAGGAAGGAAGGAAGGAAGGAAGGAAGGAAGGAAGGAAGGAAGAGAGAGAGAGAGAGAGAAAGAAAGAAAGAAAAAAAGAAAGAAAGAAAGAAAGAAAGAAAGAAAGAAAGAAAGAAAGAAAGAAAGAAAGAAAGAAAGAAAGAAAGAAAGAAAGAAAGAAAGAAAGAAAGAAAGAAAGAAAGAAAAAGAAAAAGAAAAAGAAAAGAAAAACTTTTTTATATATAATATAAGAAAAAATTATTATTGTTCTACATAATGGAAAATAAATCATTTCATTTTTTTATAATAAAAAATAAAAACAACCGTCTTACATAGTACAGGT
>NC_048894.1:98841259-98891343 GCF_011077185.1 Oxyura jamaicensis | reverse complement strand
TTTTTTTATAATAAAAAATAAAAACAACCGTCTTACATAGTACAGGTACTCACAGGAGGTAGGTTTTTACTATGCATGACTATTCATTCTATTATTTTAATTATTGGATGCTCAGAAGAACTTAGAGGTATTGAGTGCATAAAAGGCTTCAGAACTTGTGAGAGAGAAAGAGAATGTGGATAGTTATAGAGAAAGGAATTGGACAAATTTTCTGTAGCTTAGATAGTTCAAAAGAATTATATTTCTTATCCAGCATTTCCATTTTTAAGAAAATAAATCACCATCCCTAAAGGTCTTCAAGAAACATTTAGTTGTAGAACTTAGTGGTGGACTTGTCAGGACTAGGTTAAAAGTTGGACTATATGATCTTAGAGTTCTTTTCCAAACTGCATGATTCTATGATTCTATAAAAATATCTTGATTTATTCAAAGAATCTTGTATCAAACTGATTCTGTAAACACTAACATTTGCTCATACTATATAATCATCAGTTCTCTGAGTCTCAGTATGATGATGATAGGCAAACAAGGGAAATAAAAATAGACACAAGGAACTGGAAAAGATAGTATTTATGAAACAAATACACAAATAAAAGCAGAAGTGGAAAAGGGGAGCCCAAACAATAGTGGGAAGATTGTTGAAAGTGGTAACAAAAGAGGAAAGAAACAAACAGATTATGATGAGGAATGAAGGGAAAGAGCCAGTGCATACCCATATATGAAGGTTAATCTTCAGATTAACATGTTAATAATGGATTTGCTTTATTCTTTCCACAATGAATACAATTAATTCTTAAAATGTGTTATTTGTAGTAATAAAGACTAATATAATCTTGTGTAGCTAAAAGTATCATTATCTCCTCTTCTTAAAAGCCTGATATGGACAACAATGGTAAACACCAAAAACAAGTGGGACAAGGTATTATTCATATTATCCATAGAAGATCTATAAGCTATCACAGGAGTCATTCTTTTTTAGTGCCAATAAGTAACAAGCAAAAACTAACAAATAAACAAAATCTTCAAAATAAATTTACAGGTTAGCGGAAAATCAGAACCCAAACCATAACTATGAAGAAATACAACCATGAATAGAATAAAGAAAGATAAAATTGAGATAAAATTTTTACAGAAAATGTATTCAATTTCTTACTAACTTTAGAAGAAATACCTACTTAGCAAAAGCAAATGTACATTTGGCAAAATGACATGTTAAGTATATGTGTAAGTAAATATATTTCATGTGTTCATTTATTTTCTGTTTAAACCACGTATTCCAAGGTATCCTGAGAAATAAAGTTCATTTGTTTAGTAGAAGCAAAAGGAGTTTGGATGATCATCATTGTTCTTAATTCATGCTTGTGATTCCTTTTTAAATTTCAACCTTGATTTTATTAACAGAATCAGAAGCAATGAAGCCAGACTGACTCATCAGCTTTATGGGAAATGTGTAAATGCTTGGAAGATGGTGAAAAGACAGCCAATGCAAAAATAGCATTTCCTTTCCATTTGTTAAATAAAGAATTTCCTTTCAAGAATTTTGTTAAAGAAATGATGGTCATTTTTACCCATTTATGCTGGTTAGAAGAAAAGCTATACCATAGTTGCAATAGTGTTGCTTTCATACTAGATCTTTCCAAATATATATTTCCAAAATATATTCCTTGTTTCCTATGTTTTTTATTTGGACTACCTAAAATTCCATTTAAGTCTTACACCAGGCATGGACAGCGTTTTATGGATTGATGCTTTAGACTTTTAAATCTTAAGTCCTAAAACAGAGATACAAAATTTCAGTACCATTGCTGAAAGGCTTAATTCATTCAGATTTGGAAACTGCTTGAAAAACCTTGAATGAAAGTGCAAATGTAGTTATCTTTGTGGAAGAACTGTGGATAGGATTTCTCTCGAGCAGATTTGTTAAGTTTGACCAAATCAACCTCACTGCTTGGTATGGATGTCCATTTAATTGCTGACTGAAAAATTCACCTAATGTTCTTTCTCCTTTTTACTCTTTTCCTAATGAGTATGAGTGCATTCTCTCATTTCACAGTGATGACAGATAGTTTTTATTTTCTTTGACAGAGGAAATACCCTTTATGTTGTTCCTTTTCTTTTTCCCTCCTTATGAAAATAATCTTTTCTGGATGAGGGAAGAATGACACATAGTCAGTCCTTTGCATACACATTTAGGAAAAAGAACACCCAAAGTAGAATCATATGTTTTTCTGAGCATTAACACTCAAGTGAAGAGGAAATAGTCTTCTATAGCCAAGATTTTATCCATAAAAAGGAGTTTACACATTACCCAAATAATACCAGGTTATACACTTTATCCAGGTAATAAAGGCACAGAATATCTAAGTTACCAGGTAAGTTTATTATTAATTCCACACAGAAATGTAACAATAAATTAATTAATTAATAAATAGATCTATTCAGTGACAGCAATGTGCCATAAAAATAATGGCACTATAGTGTTTGTCTTGTAAAGGTGTGGGGGGAAATGTTTGAGTGAACTTATGGTTAAACATCTAATCAATCCTTAAAATTAAATGCTAATAGAATTTTTGGAACTGCCTTAAGTCAAATGAAAATGTAGATATGTTTTTATGCTTGTATGGATGATTCTAGAGAGAAACAGAGCTCAAGCAATTTTTATAATCTTGTTAGAATATTCTAAAAGATTGATAGCAGATCCTATCTATATGTGAAATGAAGTTGCATGTTATCCTTGTAGCAAAAATTTACATTTAAATAAGCAATGAAATTAGCAAAGTCAGTTGAATAGCTTTATAAGTAACTCCTCTTAGCACATATAATCCATAATAAAATACTTTTATCATTATCTTATGCTCTTTTTAATTTACCTTTCCCAGAAAATGACATTTTAAAATATTCAAAATATTTTAAATTTTAAAAGACACAGTATTTATAATGTAACATGATTTCTTATATTAATTGTACCTTTAAGTTCCTTAGTATACATTCTCTAATGTATTTTATTGCCTTTGAAAGAATTAATAGCAAAAGAAACTCCCAGGTGTCACTAGCTACAAAATTGTAGCTAGTAAATAAAATTCATTTAACAGGATGGGTTCTTTGAACAGTTTAAGTGTTTTTTGTTTGTTTGTTTGTTTTTTGTTGTTTGCTTTTTTGTTTGTTTGTTTTACATTTACTTGCTGTGAAATATTGATAATGGCCAAAACTTTGGATATACATTTTATGACAAGGGATGCTAAGATTGTCTTTAGATTAAAAGCTTGATAGTACAAGCTCAGTATGATGAAGAAATGGCAGATTCCATGTAATTATAATTATGTTGACTTTAAGTGATCAAGAATTCTAAGACAGCAGCCAGATTTATGAGTGAAATTAATCAGCAGGGATTGAATACAAACCAAACAAATATTTCCTTATAAGAGCTTGTGAAAAGAAAAACATTTTCTTCCTAATTTACTTCACACTCCATTTTCTAAGAGGCACAGGTTTTGTTTTAACAAAAGCAGCAGGAGTTATCGATTTTCAAAATTCTAAACATACAGACAAAATCCAAGTCTTTTCATGAGACTTTATTAAACACCAGTATTTTATTTTTAAATTTAATTTATTGGAAGAATAACTCATACATCAAACAGAGTAATGAGAGCAAACAAAAAAATTACCCTCTCAGCTTGGGAGAAAGTGTTCTGCAAATACAAACTGAAGCTGAAGGATAAGCATGGCATAGGACATTTAAAATGCTGAATTGCTTTCATTGAATTAGGATTTTAACACACCTTATAAAAACAATCAAATCTTTTTAATACTTTCCATGTTATTGTACAACTGCATTTTATATCATTAAAGTCTACAGGTTAGAGTTTAGCAGTGCAAACTGCAGTTTGAGTATATTTGCATATTTATGTTGCATTATTTTCATTATTTGTTTTTGACTATTTGGGGTAAATTTGTTTGAATTTTACTGTGCATATTTGAAGAGAATTTACAGTTATTCAAGTATGTGTAATAACACAGACTCTGTGCAGACTGCTTGTATGAAAGGATTTGTTCAAGAACTGTGGGAAGAAGCAGAGTTTAGGAGTGATGCAGGATGCAATATGGAAAAGCCCACTAAAAAAAATCTTTAAGTAGTATAGTCCCCCTAAACTTACCTGTACTCCTGAATAACCAGTCATAAAAGATAACACTTTGAAAAGACAAATATTGCTTCCAATCTTAACAATGGAGTGAGACAGAGGAATGGATACCTATCTTTAGATAACTCTTGACCTTTATATGCATACTTTATGCAGGAAAACCACATGATCACAATAATCTTTGACATAAATTTACAATGGGACAATTAATCCTTCCAGTATATGTATGATTATTGAGGCTTGAAATTCTAGTTTAAAATATCACTACATAAGCAAGGAAAAGAAAAAACAAACAAACAAACAAACAAAGATAATATTGAAAAAATATATCTATTTTGGAATAACATCAGCTTTTTGTGTCCTGTCTTTAAACAGAACAGTACAAGAATAAAAGTTAGTATTAAAATTAGCCTTGACCATGGGCCAAATGTGACCTGCTGATGCATACATTAAAATCAACAAGGGTTATCCAAATGCATCTAGGAGAAGCATTTTTTACTAAATGGATTTAAGCCTGAAATCCTTCCTGACACTAGTTCAATAAGCTATGTGCATGCCCTCAAAATCATATCATGCAAGTCAAAGAAATTTTAAGTTTCTTAAGTATTTAAAAGCAAGATAGTTTGAAAAGATGTACAGCATTACCCTTTTGTGGGAAAATGTGAAAACTGTGACAATGGATCAAGTTTTGCAGTTGTATAAGCCCCCTATAGTCTATATTCCTGAAGTTAGGAAATACCATATTCAGAGGTAAGTGCATTTCCCCATGGTTGGAGTGTGATCATTTTCTGACACTTACCTCCAGCTGTCATGTGTCGTTGTTTTTGTTTGTTTATTTCTAGAGCATAGTTTCACAGTTGCTGCTTATTTGGAGCTCCTTTGTTCACATTGGAAATAACAACACCTCACAGTCTGTGCTCCCAGTTATAAGAGAGAAGGAACATTACATTTTAATCACATTTTAATGGCTACATAAAACAAAAGGCACAAATTTAAAGATCCATATTTGAATAAACTGTCTGAACAAGGGTAATTAAAAGGTACTGCAAACTCAGCTTCTCAAAGCCAGAAGTTTTATCACTCACAAGCATTTTCTGAGTGGCTCGAATGATTTATTTGCACTCAGTCCAGAACTTCATCAAAGCTGGGGGTTAGGGAAGGAAAAGACATGTGAGTGAAAAGATTACAAAAACATTTAATAATGACCTTCAAAATTGGTCCTGTTTGAGCATTTGGAACGTATGCATATAAATTAACGACACTCAGAACTTGCTGCCAAGGGCCTGCCTACATTGAAAATATTTAACTTATTTAAGATTAGGTTAGCAAAGTTTGACCCTCAGCTGCTGATGCTGAATGTGATTTCCAGTGAGATGTTTTGTGCACCATATGTCAATCAACATTATGCCTTCTAACTTGTGATCTCAGCATGAGAAATGATACAGATTAGTCTGTGCGACAGATTAGTCTGTGCGACAAACTTCATCACAAGATGTGCATAACCACAGCAACCTACTATTTCTAATATAATCATTGATCTGACAAATGCAGAAAGAAAAGCACATTAGCCTCTGATATGCTGATAAAATCAGTCAACTTACTGAATTTTATAATGAAGAACATCAAAAATCTTTTGCTGCTGTTCTGCTTATAAAGTAGCTTCCTATAGTGATGATGGTCATCGGATGGGTTTGGCTATGGCCCTTCCATGTTGTTCTGTGCTTGAAAAAGTATCAGAGCTTACTATGCACTCTACATTTAGATATGAATCACTACATACAAATTTTACCGATGTTGTTAGAAGTCTGTAGACTTTGTAACAACCTGACAGTACAGGTTCAGAAAGCTTGTCTGGCTTTTTCTCAGCCTGATCTTTTTTTATCTTGTTTTACTTGTGATAAAAGTTGTATATTGATTAAATGACTGCCTAAGTTCTGAGAATCATAATCATAATCATTTATAATCATAAAATGGTTTGGGTTGGAAAGAATGTTAAAGAACACCCAGTTCTAACTCTCATGTCATAGGCAAGGGACACCTTTCTGTGATATCAGGTTACCCAAGACCTCATTCAACCTAGCATCCAACCTGGAATACAATATATGGAAACGTTTCAGAAACCTAGGTGCTCATTCTCTAAAACACAATGCACTTCCAAAATTATTGGGGCTGAAGAAAGCTATAATGCAACTTTCCAACTTCAGCTGGGAACCTGAGAAAAGAAAGCAAGCTGCGACTCAGGACTGAGAAGGAAGTGGATGTCATGACACGGATACAACCACTCCCAGCAAAAAATGCAACAAAGAGTTTACACTGACACCACCTTCCTGCTTGAGGAAGTCTAGCACCATCAACCATAGGAACCAAAGAGATGTTGGAAAGGTGAATATAACATGAAAGCAAAGTCATAGATACTTGGAAGATTTGTATTGCGATGTGGTGGTTTGACTATAGCCAGCAGTCAGATGCCCACCCAGCTCAACAGGATGGGATGGGAGGTAAGGGAGTAAAAAAAAAAAAAAAAAAAAAAAAAAAGGTGGACTAATTTAAAGGCAGAGATTACTGTCAAGAGCAAGAGTGGCTTAATTTGGGGAAAAATAAAATTATTGTTTATTAATAATAGAGTAGGATGTTAAGAAACAAAAAAACTGAAACACCTTCCCTTCACCCCCCAACCCTTGCCCCTTCTTCCCAGGTTCAATTTCAGTCCTTCATCTCCAACTCCACCTCTTCCACATCTTTGAGTAGTGCCGGGGAATGGGGAATGAGGGTTTTAACAAGTATTAGATGGAATCTGCAAGTTAAATTAGCTAGTTAGTTAACTGATTAGTTAGTTATAATGATATCTTAAAAATTAATATAATATTGAGACATTGACTGTCAATGGTCTACTAAGGATGTGATGCCCCAATATTAAATGTAATTTTGTATAGGCAAGTATCCACAAGCACTCTGTGAATTGGTCATCTTGTCTAAGTCAATAAGGGAGTGATCCCAAATAAGGTTGCTGACACTTGTAAAACGATACGATATTTTTTCAATGATTTTTGCTCTTGCTCCTGAACTGTCTAATTTAAAATGTCAGTTGAAAGCATGAAGTATTTCCCAAATCCCAAATCTCCATTTTGACCTTCTTCCCATGAATTTCACTACTGTGTTTTTACATATAAAACCTCTGCTTTATCTATCAGAAAATTTTAATTCAGCAGCTGTGTTATATCTGGATAACACAAAATGAAGTTTATCAAAATCTGTTCTTGCATAATATTTCAAGGATATATAACCTATACTAGAAGTAGGCTATTCATTTGAAAATAGCTCAGTCTTTATTTATTGTTCTTCAACTTTTGCACTGTGTTGAGAGACTGTTGTACTTATGGACTCTTAATGATGTGCAGGGCTTGCCATTTGAAAGAGCTTACCTTCACAGAATGACCCTCAAAACAACCTTCCCTCTACACCTGAGAGAAGTTGGGGAAGCTGAGATAGAGTTAATTTTCTTCCTACTAGCTGGTATGGTACTGTGTTTTAGACTTAGGAAGAGAACAATGCTGATAACATACTGATGTTTTAGCTGTAGCAGAGCAATGTTTATGTAGAGTCAAGGACTTTTCAGCTTCTCCTGCTGTCCTGCCAGCAAGGAAGCTGCACAAGGAGCTGGGAGGGGACACAGACAGAATAGCTGGTCCCAGCTGACCAAAGGGATGTCCCATACCATATGGTGGCATGCTCGGCAATAAGCTGGGGGACATTGGCTGGGCATTGCCATTGTTCAGGAACTGGCTGGGCATTAATCCTCTGGTGGTGAGCAATTGTGTTTTGCATCACTCTTTTTCATTATTATTATTATTTACTGTTTATTTTTTTCCTCTTTCTTAGTAAATCTTCCTTTTCACCTGATGACTTCTCACAGTTTTTGATTCTCTTCCCCATCCCATTGTGGGAGAGTGAGTATATGGCTGTGTAGTGCCTAGTTGCCTGCTGGGTTAAACCACAACAAGAAGAGCCCTTTTTGCCAGGACTAGTAACTTTCTATTTTTATTTTTATTTTTATTTTTTTTTGGGGGGGGGGGGGGGGGGGGGAGGGAAGGGAAGATGTAGAAATAATAATGAAGACAGATGTCACTATTAAAATCTAAACTATACAATCAAAAATTAGGAACTGACATTTAAGATGTACTCAGTCCTCTACAGAGTAATTTAGATGTTGTTGTAGCACACAGTAATGTCTGACACTCTGCTAAAAGGTATATTTTTAGGATGTTTAAATAGTTCTGGTTTTGTACAGGGCTCATCTTCATCAGATCTATTCCACACCACTAAGAATGCAAAAAACATGTTTTCAAGAAAATACCTCTATGAGCAAGGTGTTAATTCTTTGAAGAATCCAAAGTAATTAACTAAGGGCAAGGAGTTTATTTTTTCTTTAAAATTACAAAACCAATACACCATAATCTCATTGTGAATTAACACTTAAAAGATTTACCATGTGATTTACCATGTGATGTTAACGTATTTTAGTTAATGGATTGGCTCTAAATATTCCAGTAGAATGGAAATAATAAACAATAAAAGATATAGGTTTCTACAAGTTACTGCTGCTCTGTCAGCACTTTATTTGACAGATCCATGCCTGGAATGTAAAATTTACAATGGTTCTTTGATTAGGGGCTTCAAAAGATAAATTAGAAAAAAAAAAAAATAGTAATTAGCACTGGTCTGAATAATGTCAAGTTATGAATTCCAAATTTTCCATATAGTTTGGGCACCTAAGTCGGAAATTCAGAAGGACCACTAAGCTGTTCAATATGCAATACCAGTAATGCTTTCTTCAGAGTAGATGAATAAAATATTTGTTTTGGAAAACTAACCTGAGCCTACTGTTTCCTTTCAACACGTCTATAACATGAGACTAACAACAGTGATATAACTGTTTACCTTGTGCAGAAAAATACACAGCCACAACACCTGTATGGGAAACAGAGCCCAGGGCCAGTTTCTAGTTTCCCTGGAAGAGTTCAAATCCCTTCTTTCCACCTCAGAGGGCTAGAGGACTATACATGTGGCTATCCTTTTGCCCGAGTCTGTGAAACTCTGCAGAGAGATCAGTTCTCTGCTTCTTGAACCACTTAAGTATTTTCTCTTTCTTGGGACTCTTTCTAGATTCAACATAGAGGACAGCCGCACAACTCATACAGGAGTTGTCTTCTCTCTTGTAGTTGAGGTTAGCTGTTACTTTCATTCACAATTTGAGTACACTCTCAGGTGGAGTGTGTAAGACCCCCTTAGACTGCAGGGAAAACTGATCTCTCACTTCCCCATAAAAGCTTCAAACATTAGTCTATATATATTTAAAATATATATATAAATAAAAATAAAAAAAAAATCTCTGGTGCCTCATCTCTTGGTGTCATTTTTCAAAAGGAAGCAAATGCAAATGCACAGGGCATTCAATAGCCTTCACCATTTTGAGGCCCCACAAATCACTCCAGAGTACTTCTGTTGCAGATTAGCTGTGTGCAAATAGGAATCAGCCCTACAATTTGACGAGAATAACTGTAATATGATTTCCTTTACTTTCACTGTGGTATCCTAGGACCTGGAGGATGACTCCCACCAAAACACCGAAAAGCGAGTTGTGTAGACTTCTGCACTGGTCCGTCATTCACAGGTTGCTTTTAACTAAATACCAGGGAGGAGAATTGATCAGTACAGCTGGAAATACTGTTCAGTTACTCTAAGTTTTACATGGATCTGAAAGGAGATCAATCAGTAGAGAAGGTATTCTGTAGATCAGTCAGACAGGATGCACTTTAGTTGAGGAAATTTTAGAGAAAGTTAGAGCTTGTCATGCAACCTATAGCAGAGACAACACTGTTCTGATTCATTCAGAGAAAGAGGATACAGTTACTTGTCAATATACTAATTATATTTTTATAGTAGTTTTTTTTTTTTTCCATATTTAACGAAGAAGGAATGTATCTTAACATATTCTGAAGATGATTACCACACTGAATACTACCACATATTTTCTGAAAACCAAGTTGGCTGCTATTCTGGTCCTTTTTTATGTCCAGAAGTTAAAATTGGCTGTTTAGGCTTCATGTAACAAATATACATGAAAATAAATAAATAAATAAATAAACAAATAAGAAATAACAATAAAAAAGCTAATGTATATTCCAGAAGCTTCCTGAAAATCTATTTTTATCAACTCCCTCTTTTTAAGCAATGTTACTACACACTTAATTAGGATTATGCAGCAATTGCAGACAATAACACTGAAAAAAATAGGTATAATTGCCTGCATTTTGTGAAAAGGAGAGGTAGACAACTCAGTTCTGCTTATCAGACATCATAAGGGCTTTTGTTAATTTCAATAATGAGATGTTACTAGGCACAAGGAGTAAAGATCAAGTGTTACAATTTTCCAGTAATTCACAAATGTTACTGCACTTTAGCATTTTTAATGGCTTTCTTATAGACATGAATACAAAGATTAATTTGTCAGTGCATGTATTGTAATATAGAATCATAGAACCATTAAGGTTGGAAAAGACCTCCAAGATCATGTCCTCATTTATGTCTCTTAAATGAAGAAATAAGTATGTTGTTATTAATGGCAATTTTGAATAACTTGGCATTCAGAAGCAGTTTTTCTCTCTGATACATGAAAAATGATTTTGCCTTAGTGCTAAATAGCAGATTACTTCTGGTTTGGAGCAGTAGAAATATGTAGCAACTGAACTAACATGCTGAGAGGTCATGTGTCAAGATTATATGCCTAGAACTGGCTGCAAAGATGTTGAAAATAAATATATATATATTCTAGCATTCTATGCATCTTTAATCCAAAGTACACTCATGGCTCATAATTATTTTTAATTGAATGATTCTCATAATACACTGATACTGATGTAAAAGAAGAATCGTCTGAGATTATTGTTTTGTGATTCATGTTTTTAAATGTTGTGGATATAAATAAAGCAATTTAACTACAATATCATGACAAAAAGCAGAACGTCCAAGAGGTAAAATATCAAGAAAATATTCTAATAACTACCTTGAGGCAAAGAAGCACGTCCTGTAGAATTCTGTAACTCCATTTGTCATTAGTTTTTTGGCACAACTCTGCAAATTTTCCATTATAGAAAAAACCTAACCAGCTACCTGTGAAATCCTATATGTCTGCCAATTGGTGTTTTTCTTTTGGAGTTGTCAGCACTATTCTCTACATATAAGCCAACTTAAAATGAGGAATGAAAGAATAAACAAAATCAATAGAACAACCTTTTTTAGAATTGAAAAGCAGGTGGAGCAAATAATCTATTGAAGCCAAAATCAAAAGTTAATTGAATCACACAACGACCCTGTCATAAGTTATTTTGTGAATTTAGTAGACTACAGTAGAATACTGCTTTTTAATTATTATTTATGTATTTATTTGATAGCCATATTGTTGTTCCTATGCAGTTTCTTTTGCTGTACATGGAAAAAGTCAAATTGGTAACATATCATAACAGAATCAGAATCAGAATCACAGAATCGTTTGCTTTGGAAAGGACCTTAAAGATCGTCTCACTCCAATCCCTCTGCCATGGGCTGGGACACTTTCCACCAGACTCACCACCCATTGAGTAAAGAACTTCTTTCTAGTGCTGGATTGAAATCTACCTTCTTTCAGTTTAAAACCATTACCCCAGTCCTATCATTGCAGTCTCTGATGAAGAGTCCCTCCCCAGCTTTCCTTTAGGTATTAGAATGCCACTCTAAGGTCTCTCTAGAGCCTTCTCTAATTCAGGCTCAACAACCCGCACTCCCTCAACCTATCTTCACAGGGGAGGTGCTCCAGCCCTTTGATCACCCTTATGGCCCTCTTGTTCTAATAGCTCCATGTCCTTCTTATATTGAAGGCCCAAGAGCTGAACACAGTACTCAAGGTGTGGCCTCACTGGGGCTGAGTGCAGAGGGACAATCACTTCCCTAGTCCCGCTGACCACACTATTCCTGATACAAGCCAGGATGCTGTTGGCCTTCTGAGTACACTGCTGGCCACCTGAGCACACTGCTGGTTCATATTCAGTTGATTAGCCACCAATGCTCCCAGGTCCCTTTCTGACCAGCAGCTTTCCAGCCACTTTTCCCCCATCCTGTAGTGCTGCTTGGAGTTGTTGTGCCCAAGGTGCAGGACCCGGCTCTTAGCCTTGTTGAACTTCATACAGTCAGCCTTGACCCATCTGTCATGCCTATCCAGATCCTTCTGCAGAGCCTTCCTACCCTCGAACAGATCAACACTCGCTCCTAACGTGGTGTCATCTGCAAACATACTGAGGGTGCATTCAATCCCCATGTACAGATCATTGATGAAGATACTGAAGACCATTGGCCCCAACACTGACCCCTGGGGGACACCACTAGTGACTGGACTCCAACTAGATTTGATTCCATTCACCACAACTCTTTGGGCCTAGCCAAATAGACAGCTTTTACATCAATAAAATTCCATTTAACATTTTTGTTCACTATCAGGCTGTAATGCACAGCTTTCCTTAGATACTTCAGTGATGTTTGATATTTGTATAGTGTTCAGGAGCACAACCAGACCATGTGGAACAGTTTGACTATTTGTGATAATATTGTCACTCTCCAGCCTTCCTCATCTACTAAAATGATTTAGAAATCTGTACTAATTTCCAGAAGTAGATTCTGTCTCCACTGCTTACAACAGTAGAGCTGCCTCCATAAAGTCCTGTACCTGAATAATAATAAATAAACAAGTCAACAAACAAACAAATCACCAGAAAATCTACATAACACCACAGAGCTCCCTCTAGAGAAGATGTGACTCAACAGCTCAAGCCTGGAAACACAGCCCAGGTCTTGAACTGCAGTAGTTTCATCCATAATTTTTTCAGCCAGTTTCCCATAACTTTGGTCTTCTGCTTAAATCAAGTAGCAACAGGAGTTTGGGTATTTAGGGCTAGATGTTCATCCTTCTTAGCCCGCTTGTACTTCTCTTACTTGGCACACAAACTGGTGAAAGACTTCCAGTAAGTCTGAGGAATGAAAGAGGGAGACACTACAGAATAATAACAATGTCATGTCATGTCATGTCATGTCATGAAAGGATAAAACAAATGAGTTATGATCTCAGAACTACTCTGGCACCTCAGTTTGCTCCAAAATACAAAAGAAAAACAAAACAAAACAAAACAAAACAAAACAAAACAAACAAACAAAAAACAACCAACCAACCAACCAAAAAAAAACATGAAATCCTACCAGCTAAAAAGACATCTGTCTTGGAAAGAGTCCTAGCCACAGTAGAGTCAGCCTAGATGGCTGCTCAGTCCCAACTCAGCTCTGTCAAAGAACAACAGGAAAGGATGGGGCCATGACAGTTGTCATGGATTCAAGCAGTTATCTATGCATTGCCATTGCTTTCAGTCAAGACAATTCTTGTAATTCATCTTGATTTTTAATGTAAAAATTAACTTTCAATTTTGCAACAAAGTGAAACACATTTCAATATTCAGTGTATTATGAATATTATTATTATTGCCATTTATAATATATCACAACACTCAAATATATTTCTCTGGAAAAAAAAAAAATAAACAGAAAACAAAAACAACAACTACAACAAAAAACAGTGACTTTGGCTTTCCTTAGTTTGATATTCAACCATGGATAGTTTTAAAAAATATGTACAGAGTATATATTTACATTTGTGGATTGTCTGAGTTGTCATCCATTGGAAACATTCTTACAGAAACAGCTCTTACAGTAACAGGATTAAAATTAACATACATGTATCACACACAGACACAGACATATACGTGTATATTGATGCATATATATGTGTGTATTTATAGAAAGATACACATATTTCACATGCAGAACGTTAAAAAAAATAATCTTGCATTTGTGTTTGGAAGGAATATTTGAGCTATACAATTTCAGTTTTCAGCTACACAATGGCCAGCTGAACATGTTAGTTCTCCTGAGTTTCAAACAGAACAAGTTCTTCTCAGTTATGCCACTAAATCCTTTTAATCCTTTACTATTATTTATTTATTTATTTATTTATTTTTATATTCTCTAATATTCTTTCAACCAAAAATCCACTAGTAGGTCATGCTGAACTTTTTAGCAAAACAGGTGTCAGTTGTAAAAGTAGCTTTGTCAAAAGCAATTTATTTATTTATTTATTTATTTTTAAATAGCAACAAATGTTCAATAGGGAAAGGCCAAATATACTATTTTTTTACACCACCAACTTTTCTGTTTGACATGAAACATTAAAAACTGTCTAAATTTTTAAAAAACTCTAAATTTTCAGGATGATGTCGTTCTTTTAACCTTGGAACGGTGCATATTTAAAACAAACAAAAAAAAAGAAAAGTTCCGCTAAAAAATCTATTCTAATATGGATAATTTGGGATGTTTATGTTGAAATATTGGAACTTTATGCATCAAGGTAAATCCTGTTTTGGTCATATATTATTCATGTTCAGTTTTACCATCATTACTTCTTCTACTCTTCTGCTACATCTGTAAGACAATGTTACCTAAATATCTATATTGGCTTCTCCAGATCTCTCCTTTACTTCCTTTAAAGTATCCAATATGGCTTACTTTATTTATCTATAGTATCTGATTCTACAAAATACTTGTGTTAAACCTTGTGGGTGGTTGAAGGAGAAAAGTTGTGAACTTTGCTATGGTTGATGGATAAAATAAAGACTTTGAAGGAAAATATATTACTCACTTTCTAAGGTAGTATACAAATGTCCTTTACTTGCTGACTTAAAATACATTCTATTATCTAAAAGATAATAAAGTCTGAGGATTTTTTAAAGCTTGATAGGATACATCCAATTTATAATGATTTTTTTTTCCTAAAATTATAATAATAAAAAAATCTCAGTTTCAAAGGAAAATCAAGTACTATTTAGTAAAACTTCAGATATAAACTTTCGTTTATTTAAAAAGAATAGAGGCACTCTTCTAGAGGAAATCCAGCTGTCTTTACTGGAAAGAACTTTTACAAAATGAATTAAAACTAATTGTTAGGAAGTTATCAACCACAACCTTGAATTATAGCTGAATAATTGACTCTTAAGAAACATTCTTTTGTTGAAAGCAGTTTTTTAAAACTCAACAAATTTAGAAAGCCACATTTTGCTCAAAGTATTTTTTTTTTAATAGAAAAGGACAGGTTAAAAGGCTAATATGTCAGAGGATTACTTATGGGTCTTGTAAAAACTTTTGTGTACACTCAGTTTTCATGGAAACTTTTCATTACTTTTCTTTTCCATATGTGAAGAGAGAGTCAAAGGCAGGACAAGACTTTTTCACCACATCATATCATAAGCTCTTGTTGAGGTAACATATTGTCTGAAGTCAGTGGAATTGTAAATCAGGACAGCGGGATGATAAATGTCTCTTTTTTGTTTGTATATGTTTCATATATATATATTTCATATGTTGTGATTTGATGTGATGTATTGACATAACAACAAAAGCTTACAAAACAATGGCAGCTATTTGGAAAAAAAAAAAAAAAAAAAAAAAAAAAAGTGATATGCCCGTGCTTTTAAGCCTGACATTCAGAAGTTTAGCATCAAAAGCTCTTTTTGAATTTCAACATGAAAAGGGACCGAATGTTTCCCACTTCAATTCTCAAATGTCTTTCAGTCTGAGTCAATTTTTTCTTCATATTAAAACAAAAATTCTGCTCCTTAAAAAAAAAAAATATAAAAAAAAAATTGTTCTAGATAGAATAATCTCCATTGCCCAGTTAAGGTTTTGGTGTTTTTGTGTTTTTCATTTTTGCCTTTTTATTTATTTCTTATTAAACATTTTCAAAATTGAAACTCAGCTATTCTTTCCTCAAATTTTATTACTACTGAGAGAAAATAATTGATACAGTATCAGGAATTCTAACAATGTAAATAAAGCCTGAAAGCATTTTATTGCCTTAAACATCTTGTACCAGATAAAGTTTTACAAAAAATGAGGATCATGTACCAGAGAGAGCTCTTATGGGCACAGATGAAGATGACTACCAAAACTACTTCTGGGGCTCAATCAGAATTAGAAGAAAACTACAAGAAAGATATTAAGTCTGCTGTAATGTGTTTAGAGAAGAGCAAGAAAGCTGGTGAAGGGACTAGAAAACAAGACATATGAGGAGTGGCTAAGGGAATTGGGGTTGTTTAGTCTGGAACAAAGGAAGCAGAGGGGAGACATAATCTTTACAACTACTGGAAAGTCGTGGAGTTGCTATTTAAGAGATGTGTGGATGTTATCACTTAGGGATATAATTCTATGAGATGCCAAGAAAGGACAGACACATGCACTTTTTCAACAGGTTTCTGCATGAAACTTACCTGAAGGCTGAAGAGCTCTTAAATGCAAGGTTGACCTTTTCTTTGGAATTAAACCAATAATATAATAAGTTGAAGAACAACAGTGAAGAATTACAATTTCTGTACCCACATTGAATAAAAGATCAAAGATTGCTGGGGTGTCTACTTGACAGTTTGATCAGGAATTATGGTTGGGAGACATCATTCCTTGCTAAGCTATGTTGTAGGTGTGCATGTCTCTAGTCCTTTCTTTGACCTTGACATTGACTCTGAAGCCATGTTAGGTAGCTTTTTTCCCTAGATGGACATCTTGTACATAAACTGTCATTTTCCAGTCCTGCCTCTGTCCCTGTCTCCTTTTGCTCCTGATGAGACACCCTGTGTGGACTTGGCTTATGCCTTGTCTAGGAATGTTAGTGGACTCTGCCACCAGCCCCAAACTCTGCCTGCTGTGTTCACATACTGTGGGACTGCACCCGGGTGCACGGTCTGTTCTGGGTCACCCTCAGGTTGTGGATCCCTGTCCCTCAGTGGGCAACCGGCTCTCACTGTTCCTTGAAAGGAATGGAGGACAGTAGCCAGACATTTAAATGTGTTATTATAATTATTTTTATTTATTTATTTATTTATTATTTGAATGCCAGGAAGCATATTTTTTAGCTGGCCTTCCATAGTGATGGGTTTTAGTTCTTATGTGTTGATCTTCAACAGGTCTGAAGGGGAGCAGGTCAGGAAGAGACACGGAGAAGCAGAAGACAAAATTCAAGGAGACCATTGCTTTTGTCCCTTACACCTATTACTTCCAGTTAGGCTGGAAAGAGTTTAAACTTGTAGTTTTATCTGGAAAACTGTATAACATTTCCCACAACTGGAGGAATTTACCTTAGATTTATCTTAGTTACTAATTAAAAACAACTTGAGTAGGCAGCACCTACTGAAGACTCTCTCTCTCTCTGTATCTCTTCTTTCTCTTTGTTTCTGTAAAGGGGTTGGAATTTATCTTATATATTACCTGGAAGAAAATCAGTAATATTCTAAAGACTACCATATGCTCTTCTAACAGATATTGGATTTATACTGAAGATGTACTCAAAAAAAGAGACATTTATACAGTCTGATGAAGGGAACATTTTGTTTCCCCCATCTTTGTCTGATGTACAAATTCCAGTCTTAATTTACGACTTTGGGGTAACCTTATCACTTCTGCAATTATTTTTTCCCAATTAAAGTGAAAAATGTTTGAAGTCTGAGCAACTTCTTTCATAAGAAAAAAGTTTCATATCTCTGTGGAAACACTCTTCAAAGCTTCATGTCACAATAGCAAGAAAAGCTCTTTATAAAACCTCACATTGTTTGAAGGAATTATCTTAATCTCTCTCCACTTAGTGGATACATCATCGTGAAGATACCCACATAAGTGAGCAGGGCCTTGGTTTATTTGAAGATTTTTCATCACTGACAGTGTTCGTGAATTAAGAAAATGTCTCAAATGAAGTGGGAAACATGTGCAATGACTACTTAAAATAATAAATTTATATTAGAATACTCAATTCAGACCATTTCAGACTTTGGAAAAGAGCACAATACAAATAAGATGTATTGGACCAACTTATTAAACTCCAAGTCAGCTCTAAAAGCCATATAAAATCCAACACAAAAAGAAAGAAAAAGTGGGGGGGGGGGGGGAAGGGAGAGTATTTTGCGTATACCTGCATATGTGCATTGGCAATATCTATGTGAGTGATATACATGGTGAATGTAACTAACCTATATTGAAATGCTGTTAAAAAAAAAAAAAAAAAAAAAAAAAAAAAGTTTACCTGACATCCTAAAACAGGATTTTTGGATGTGTTTTAGAAGTAGTTGTTGCAACACGTTATGTTCAAATGCCAATCTGAAAACTCAGGTCAGCCAAATCCCTTTTTAAGCATTTGATGTAGACCTACTAACTTGCTAACTACTCATTGTAAGTAACATCATCTGCAGCTAAAGCAATGGTGGCTTCATGGTTTCCTGCAAGCCAAAAATGACATATTTCAGTTATCAGTAAGAAACATGCTTTCAAATTAAACTAACAAATTTTAAATAATTTATTTTACCAGGTTATATAAAATAGTGATAAATAGTTAACAAAAACATCTGAGCAATGTTTTAAGTTAGACTAATGATCACCTCTGTCAAAGAAGTGTTAGGCACTGCAGTGCCTATTACAGATTATTTATTCATTATCTCACTCTCAATAATACGGGTCAGGGGGTTTCATGTTAGGATTGCTGATACATTTTATTTGGTTTCCAAATTTCCAATACATTTTCAAGAATTTCTCAAATTTTGGGTATCTTTGGATCATATCTGCTTACTTTAAAATTAATCTCAAATATATTTATCTCTAGGGTAACAGTGTGGTTTAAAAATTGTCTCTCGCATATCACCAAGGAAAAGAATAAAACATAGGATGTGCACAAAGAAAGTACTCAGCTTCATAACCACATTATTACTGTAATCATTGGAATTTCCCAGGGTTTCTGTAACTGTCATTAAGATCCTTTGTCATTTCATGACCCTTTATTCTTTACCTGCTCATTGCTCTCTGATGAGAAATGCAGACCTAGCAAAAAATACTCATTACTCATGCCAAGTGACAGTCAGGTCACAGGAGAGAAGTGAAACAAGTATTTCAAGAACTAAAAAAACATTCACAGCTTTTGCTTTGAATGAGACTCTTTCTTTCTTTCTCTCTCTCTCTCTTTCTTTCTTTCTTTCTTTCCCTTTCTTTCTTTTATTTCTTTCTTTTTCTTTCCTTTTCTCTCTCTCTTTCTCTCTTTTCTCTCTCTTTCTCTCTTTCTCTCTCTCTCTTTTTTTTTCTTTCTTTCTTTCTTTTGGTTTCATTTATGTCACTTAATTTCCAAGAAAATGTTTTCTCAATTATACTTTTTCATGGTCTACACCTTCAGCCTAAATGCAAGCAGGTTGAAATAAATGTATGTTCTCCCCCTCCACCCCGCACCTCCCTCCCCTGCCCACCCCCTCCCCCCCACGCCGAAGAAAGATTCCAATACTACTACGAATCATGACCTCTACTCAAGGAAAGACATTTTCTACTGTGCTATCATCTACAGTAACATATATATATATATATTATTGTTATTTTGAAAAAAAAAGAATAAAAAAATCCTGCCCAAGCAGTACTCTGATGAGCTAATAAAGGAGTAATTTGCCCCACTCAAAGTCTATTCTGAATGGTAGTACATATTTGTATTTTGATTCCAATACTACTACACTGAATTAGAAATTAACAAGGAAATTTAATTAGAAATTACATGTCTCAGAGAAGAAAACATAACTTACTGTTACATCATGACATTATAATCCAACTTTCTGAATGCAGTTATTAGGAGTTTTAATATATCAGGGTTTATATCTGTGTTTGACTGTGTGCAGCTTCTAGTTTTATTATCAAAAATAACACTTACTATACATAAAAACATAGGAATGGTCTGCCATCTCAAGTCCCAACATTACAGTCTCTTTTATAAAGCAAGCAAGGTCCAGTCAAAGGTGGATAAGGGGTTGTTTTGCATGGATTTTGTTGATATCCCCCCACTCTTTAGGAGGATATAAATCTCTTTGCTGCACAGGGCATAGGTGCTTTTCCTATTGCTAAGGGCTATTTTAACGGGCCTGCAGCTCTGCCATCCACCTCCTGGTTGCAGTTCTCTGCTCTCATCTTCTTGTAAGATATTCCAATCCTCTTCTGTGCTGATTTTGTTTCTCAACTTTACGTCATCTGCAAGTTTCATTAGCGTGATCCTGCTGTTTGCACCAGTGTCATTAATAGGAAAAGATTGGCCCACAGACTAAAAAATCTAAACCTCAAGGAAGACAATGGACAAACCTGTTCAGAAAAATCATTCTCCTCTCACCAAAAGCATTTCCCTTCCTAATACTCCTCTCTTGGTAGAAAACAAGCAACCCTGAATTTTTAAATATTATAGTTAATCCATTTGTGCGAATTGATACAAGTAGTTATGAATGCCAGTTATTCAAATTATTTGAGTATTTATTTTTTTTTGGGGGGTATTCATATGTGTTCTGGGATATTTTGTGCCTTCAGAAATGGCATTTTTCATAACTGAGGACCTTTCATTAATGAAAATAATGAGGCAGCATTCTGTTGTACATCATTTTAGCCAGTCAGCCTATTTGGCCTGAATGGTTTTCTAATTGTATATCCTTTGTAGGATACACCAATACCTACTCTGGGAGAATGGAAATAATGCATACAAGGACTTCTTCACACACACAAGCACACATACTCTTACCAATAGTACATAAAATAAAGTGATTATATACTCATATAAAATTATATTAGCTGGAAGTTGGTAATAGTCACTTTCTTCACCAACACGGTTAATTTAATCCATATTTCCCTGCCAACTACCATATTGGCAAAATACTTACAAGGAGTATAAGAGAATTTCAAAGTATAAGCTTTGCTAAAAATGCATATTAAATAGGCATAGGATGGAAATCCATACTCCACTTACACCACTAAGCACTAAAATACAGGCATTCTCTTTTCTCCTGAGGTAATTTCTAACCATAAGGCAGTCATTTAGAGAAATTGCATCTCTAGATCCTTAAAGCTAAGCATCTTTCTACTGTAGGAAATTCTATCTAATTACACTGGCAAGTAAGCAGCCTTCTCAAATTGAATTCCCTGTGACAGCAACATGTGATGACATTTAGTGATGTTTATTTCTTTTGGGTTTCTTCCTGTTGCAAGTGCAGTCCTGAACAGAAAAAATACACTTCTATACTTCCATCTGATTTCAGATTGATTGAGAAGAAAGTTATTTAGGCCTTATGGGAACTACTTGGGTACAGTAGACGTGTTTATGGGATTAAAACAAACAAACAAAAATCTCTGTATACTGGACTATGAATGTTAATATTATACTTAAAAAAAAAAAAAAAAAAGAAAAAAAAAAAAGAAAAAAAAAAAAAGAGAGAGAGAGACACACACACACACAAAAAAAAAATCTTAGCCTCTCTATTTACAGCCTCCTGCACGTAGTGGCCTAATACCAGAGATAATCTTCCAAATCTAAAACTCAAACATGCTTAATTGGAACAGGCCAGAACAGCAGGGAAAAAAATCTCTAGAAATATCTTTTACATTGATTGCCACTTAAAACACACAGATACACCAGCACCAATGTTTATTACATGGTGATATCACAGGAAACAGCCTTTTATTCTGCCTTTCAAATAAAGCAATGGCTTTGGGGAACTATGGACTAATGTTGATTTTAGTGACTACTGCCTTGCTATAGGTTTTCTATTGCAAAATAAATTTCTAGGGAGTACAATTATTCCAGTCAGAGAGCTTTAGAGATTTCATAGTTATTGCACTGAACTTCAGATATCATTACTGCTGTAGAAGTAGACAATATCCATACTTCAAATGGCATTGTAGCACACAGGTGTCTTACATAGTTTGAATGATTGAATTCAGGTACCAGAAGCAGCCTAACAGCAGCTACACATTGCTCATGCAGTTGAATGAATGTGTACTAATTTACCTTGCTGAGAAGATGGTAATTCCCTCAAACTGAGCTCTGCATTTGCATGGTTAGCCTGCCTACTTATTTTAAGTTAGGTTGAGTAACTTCACAGTTCAGGGAGGTACAGCATAAAGGAAATCACCAAGGTTTGAAAGTTATGACTGTGGTCAATGTTTTCACTAGGTGACATGTTTACCAGCATTTATAAATCATCCATCATAGTGTCATTGTCCAAAGCATATAAATATATGCTGTACATACTTTTTTCTCTGCATCATGATATCATGCAATAATGTATGTTATCTGCATTATTTCTGTCTTAAAAATACAACACCAATCTGTTGTAGCCTTATGCTAGATTTCATATGTTTTGACTCAATATGAGTGGCAGGAATAGGACTGCAGCAGATCTTATATTACTCAACAATAATATTATGTTTGTCTAATTTTTCTATTTTCTTCTCCTGCTTTGTTTGTAGCAGTATCTTTGACTTGATTTTTGCCACAGGAACTGTTTATCTGATTCTCAATGCCATTTCAACATTGCTCTCAGGAAGTGACTTTTTTGTCCAATAACATTTGTGTGACGGATGGTGCAAATGAGCACCCCTTCAATGCTAGAATAGTGTAAAATGGTATTGCTTACTGCTTGATGTTTCACCAAATGGCAAGAGTGGATGGTTAGCAAGGCTAAGTCTGAAAACAAAAAGTTCTGTGTTTGGATTTTTTCTGAATTTTGGAACTAAATCTTAAGTGCAGCTCATCTTTCCCCTTTTCTAAATGACTTCTAATTATATATTTCTTATTGCCAATGCCCTTGATCTCTGAGGATATTTGTAAATTTAATCCCTTTCCAACAGATGCAGAGCCCAACACCTTAGTCATTCTTTCGCCTTAACCAATCTATTATTTAAACTCTTATATTCTTTGTGGTACAGGCAGTTTTTCAGTGAATGTGCAGAGAAAATACCATTACATCTAGATGCCTCTCACTAGTTTTTTGGGTTGCAAGAGGTTTTGGTCCAACTAGCATATCAGGAATTCACTTGCCTGGAACAATGAAGACTAAATGAAAGAAAACGTAATCTTTATCATCCCTCATCTTCTACCTGGTATGCACATCCTCTCTATATTTTGCAGCTCTGAAGTAGAAGCCAACGTAAAAAAATAATAAAAAAATGCAGACATCTAGCTTCAAGATGACTGGATTTTTTCATGTCAGGCTATATTTTCATGTCAGGCTAAATATTTTCCTATCCCTACTTGCTCTGTATGTCTCTTTTCATAATATCTTCATCAAATTCCTTTCTCACATTTTGTACAACCCTGCTTGTTTACTGCTCTAAAATTAACAATTTCCCTGTTTCCTGTTACACAGAGATTTACGTTGATGTTTTTTTGGGTAATTTTCTTCTCCATTTTCCACCAGTCTTCTTTTTCCACGCTGTTGGTGAAAAGACTGACCCCAGGTCCTGACTTGTGATTTTTTTTGCTAATATGTATTTAAAAAAAAAAATAAAATCTCTCTAAAGCATACAAAAGTCTACAAAATGTCGTGTATGCAATAGAGCTGGAGAGGTTCTTTTTTACTCTCAATGACGTCATACAAGAATATTCCTAATTACTGTCTAGTCTGTTGGTGATATAGCAGCAGTGTTAAAAAAGATATAAAAAAGTGTTAAAAACGTATTTTCCAAAATGAACCTTGGTTAACAAAGCAACAAGCCTTCCACCTTTATTAGATAAAAACACAGGTGAAACTTTAGTTATCTTTTGTTGTTTATATTACAGAGGTCTGAGAACACTTTGCAAGGATTTATGATAACTGCTTATTCTCAAATGTAGCTAAGAGTAAGACCATTGCATATGCCATGCAATATCCAATGCCATATCCATTGAGCATATGCCAAGTTTTGAATTCATGTGTTGAGGTTAACTAGATAAAATTAATTGTTGTATGTGATAAATGATTAAGTCCCAAATAAGATTTTTGTGATTTATTAAGCGAATAGAGGCAAGCAAACAACGCTGGGTGCACCATGAGTCTCTGCTCTACCAGGACGCACACCTGTTACATCAGGTGGTTGATTTTTATGCTCCTAAACTAATACATAGTCATCACTATTCCTAGAAAAGGCAGGGTTATTATAATTAGTTCCCGGAATCCGAACCCTCTCTGGATGCATGCGTATCAGTCTCTGGTGGTCTTTCTGGGGGTCTCTTGTGCTGAAGGCTCGTAGTCTTCCTCCCAGGCTTTGTCCTTCGGTCATCCTTCAACTCCCCCTTTCTCCTTATTTGGTGGATCTCTTTGCTGGTTATCAGAGGCTTGCGCAGCGTCCCATGCAAAAGTCTGCAGTTTCTTAAAAAACTCCTTGGTCCTCTTATCTCCCAGACTAGAGTCTCAGTGTTCGCCCTTCAAACCCTCTATTTACACAAACTGCTGGATCATTCCTTTACATGATACAAGATCTATGAACACTAATCACTCTGTTTTTCTTAAATAGGAGCTTATATTTCATCATGCGGCCCTAGCATTTTTCCATACTGACACGAATCAAATAAACACATTTCACAGTGTAGAAAAAAATATCTTGGTAGGATAAAGAGTATTGTATGTTCATCTATGGGGGTTTTACCACATTCCTTCACCACACACTTTACGTACCTTTCTTCAAGAGAACAGATATACTGCAAAGTCAATCCTTTATACAGGTTCTTATAGCAGGCAACACAAAACAACAACAACAACAAAGTCTGTCAATCAAGAAAGGTTATCAAAAATGTTACAAAAAAAGTAAATAATAACCTTTGTGACATAGGAAAGAGAGGAAGTTATTCACACTCTGTTCCAGGAATAATGATGCTGATGTTCACATATTTGGTTTTCTATTTTGTCACTGTTTAACCTTCGCTCTCCCAAGAGGAAAGACACTTGCCACTGACAAATTATTCACATTGTGTCAAATGACACTAATCAAGTAATTTATTAGCATAAGTTTTCAACTGTTCCTCAGAACAACTGTACTAAATAGACAATTAATTCTCAAGTCATGCTGTGGGTATTAATAGCACTTGAAATGGAGAAGGACATTGTAACACGAACAAGCTGGTCAATTGGATAAGCAACACATATAACCCCAAGTGACTTGATTAGTTATTTATTTAACATTCAGCTTGATCTATGCAGTCTTTAGGTAAAAAAAAAAAAAAAAAAAAAAAAAAAAAATTATTGCATGAGGATCAGCAAGGAAATACTGCTCCAGGGGAAAGGAAGATTATAAAGATATGCTATCTGATTAATAAGGAAGAGTTTATTTCCTTAGTTGTGCTCCACTTGATTTCACATCAATATTAAGTGGTCAGATTTTCAGAATATTTCATCATTCCCCCTCTGAAAATCATGTCCATTATTTTTATGCTGTCTCTTTTGCAAGCTCTTTCTGCTATTCAAAACTGTCAACAACAAGTATCCTTGCAAATAATTCTGTTGGCATGTCTAAAATGAAGACTGCCACTACTGACACAAGAAAAGAGAACTAGTCAGCCTAGTGTGGAGCTTTGTACAGTACAAATATGGCAGAATTAATTATTCCCTAAAAAACTATGCAGTCAGATGCCTTTTGATAGTCAAGCTAGGTTGCTCAAAAACTACCTGTGCTAATGCATTATGACAACAGAAGACATTTTGCAGGTATACTCTGCAAATCATCAAAAGTTGGGAAATAATGTTCAAATCTCTTGGAAATTCTATAGTACTTAAATATATGTTTAGACTAAACATATTTTTTTTTAAAGGTAGTATTTTCTTGCATCTTACACTAACTTACAGGCATCTGGGCTTGGACATTTTCCAACTAATTACAGATGATTATTTTATGTACTTCAGTTAAAAGTCAAGTTGCCATTGACTCCCTCCATAGTTTCTATAGAGGAGAATGTGACTGAGGAGATAGGCCAAACACCTCTGCAAAGTGCATTTATGGTCAGCTCAAATTTGTGGCAACCAATTATTTTTTTTCTTTGATTTTCTTCTTAAGTAAAAAAAAATCCCACTTTTAAATAAAAAGTAAAATTACAAAATCTTGTGGCTGATTATGAAATTAAGCATTTAATTTTGAAGATGTTAGATCAAAATATTTTGACATTTTCAGAATTCTTTACTTTGGGTTTGATAATGTTTCATCAAACACTGCTGTACTTTGATTCAGCAATATTATTTATGTATTTATTTATCGCGGTGTACATAGTTTTAGATTTTGATGCAGATCTTATTTCCCACAAAATGCTATTCTCTGCAGCTATGAGCAAAGAAACACATACAGACAAGCTTGTCAGAGGTCCTTTTGGCTCACCTTCTCCCTGACTCATCCGGTTAAACTGAGTTTAGGTGCTTTAAAGATAATGAGGTGAATATAGCAAATGAATGGGTATTTTGCTAATAAGTGAGTCTCTGGTCTTCTCACTTACCTCTGCTTGGCAGAAATCAGGTGGAGAAAAACAGTTCCAAATGCTAAACCTGTTCTACCTCATAATGTTCCAGCTCAGTAAAAACACCAAATTCACAATAAAATTATGATGATATAACAGAAATATTTACTTAGCAGTACATTGGTCACTATTAAAGTAATTGAAAAGTAAGAAATATTTGGCATTATTCTGAGTCTACACTGTACTTTTATTAATATTGCTTCTGTTTAATTAAAAAAAAAAAAAAAAAATCCTACCATATTTCTTTGCATTTCACAAGCAATTACTTATGAACATATTTCTTTTTGTTGTTGGTGGTGGTATTTTATTTTATTTTGTTTTATGTTATTTCATTTTGATGGGGACATAAATTGCCTAGCTATACATAAAAACTCCTGGACAGCAAGCATGCAGGGAGCTGTTACTGAGAATGTTACTGAAAACATTAAGGGCTTCTCTACTGAATTATTTGCTCAGCAAAATAAAGATAGTTGGTCAGGTTAAGGTTGGTCAGGTTAAGAGAAATCATTCTATTGGAAGAATTCTGGAGTCAATAGGACTCTGCCAAGCTGTACGTTTTAGTAGCATTCAGCTGTTTGAATTATGATGGAAGTGATATCTATGATATATCTTATGATATCTACATTCCTATGAACATATTTTCTGCTATAATTTGAGAGCAGCAGTAGTTAGGAAGTTGTGCTGCTCCCTTGTGTGATACCTTCATCCTGGCTGACAACTGTTTCTCTTTTCTTCTCCTCCTTCTAGACTAGGAGGAAAATAGACACTGAGAAAAGGCTGGGTTCATTCTGTTACCATTATGCTGAACAAGTTACTTCTTCCTTCCCTCTGCACATTATATCCTCCCACTAACTGCTGTTCCCCTCATTTCCCTGGTTCCACTAGTAGTATTATTCCATAGAAGAAATCTAAAAACTTCAGGTGAACAGCAGACCTGATTCGCATTTATCACCTGTAGGGATGCTGTGAATCTTACTCCTCACTGCTGACATCCTATTTTAAAACCAAGTCCAATTTAATTGTTGTTAATTGAAATCACTTTGACTATATTCCACACTAACATTTACCTACTGCTGTCCCTACTGAACAGTTGAGCTGTAATTTTGATAGTTGGAGATGGCTTTGGAAGGACAACTATTTCTGTGTATGCTGGCTACTAATTCTCTTTTTCACATTTAAAATCCAGACAACATTTTGGAGTGCTATAGTAACACTTTAGAAACACATCCAATGTATTTCTGAACATGGCATGGAGACAGGTCATGAAGCTGCAGTCAGTCTCTATACCATGCAGCATTCTCTTGCTATCTGCCTAGACACACATATTTGGGTATTTTCAAGATAAAAGTGTCGAGTGGAGAAGTACACTCTGAATATACACACAGCTGGTCAGAATTAGCTGATCATTCAGGAGTCAGTTTCACTGGAGTCCCAAAAGCAAGGAAGACACAAGTTCCTAAAAACTGATCAAGTGTTAACTTTCAGGAGTTCTACTGCTCCACCTGAGTCTCCATCCTCTACATGACTGTAGAAAAACACTTACGAAAACATCTGTTAAGAAAAGGGGTTTGATGGAAAAGGTTTTATGGTCCTCTTGCCTAACAAAGAGGAATGAGCTGGGTGGAATTCTGGATAAGGGCAAGAATCGAAAATTATGATATTTTTCTTCCGATAAACTAAAATCATGTGTATATTTCAATAAAGACAGTCACAGTAGCTGAAGAGGAGACAGAATCACAACCAGAAATATTAGGTTAGGTCTTCACTTTGGAAAATTTCAGAAGGATTGAGTCTATTTAGTAATTTAACAGATTCATGAAAAGGCACAGCTACAATGGGGAATAAAAACAACAGTAACAAAAACAAAAACAAGCACACACAAATAAAAAACAAACAATCAAAAAACAAACTTAGAGGTCCAAACACGTTTCTTTGAAATATTTCCCACAAGTTTTCTTAGGCAAACATTCTTCCAGTAAACATACAAACAAACAAATAAAATCTATGTATAGAAATATCCATTAAAATACTGACGGAAATTTCTATTGCTGAGTAGTCATAACACTAATTGTAGTAGATACATATGCCACAAGGCCTCAGTATCTCTGAAAAATAGCTCCCTTCTCCCCTTTTCAATACCTTTCCTAAGTGATATTTGATTATAGCTATTTGAGTTAGAAAATGGAAAAAAGGGAAATTCCTTGAGGAAAATAAGTAGACATCAAATACTGCAAAACCTACCACAAGCTGCATATCACTTCTGATGTAGGACCTCACTCATGAAAAGAAGGACTTTAAAGTCAACCTAGAGAGGCAAATATTAATTAACAGCATTTGCTGCTGAATTATTAATTACTTTCTGCTGACTAAGAAATATAGTTGCAACAATTCATTATTTACAAATATTTTTAAATATTGTCTCATGATTAGGAGATGTCTACTAGAGGTAGTAGTGGAGTCCTTCACAAATCAGCAATTCATTCTGAAACACTACATGCCACAGAGTTTAAATTAAAATAAAAAATAAAATGAGTTTATACTCCTTTCACTGAGCTTACTTTGAGCTTACATCCATCTTCCATAAAGTTATGGTCTATTGTATATATTCCCAGGGGAAAAAAAAGTTATGATCTATTGTATATATTCCCAGGGGCAGGTTGTGGCTTGTACATTTAGGAATGACTCAGGCAAGTGAGAATTTTCTCTTTCAGTGCTGACTTGTGAATAAGGAGATGCATAAATCACTTTGTTTCTTTCTGGGTTTACCAAGACAGCTCAGCAGACCAGCACATAGAATCTTGTGATGTGACTGCATCAGCACTTGAGGTACATTTTTCGTCTTTAGCTTAGACCACTCCAAGAAAATTATTAATTATTTAAGGGAGCTTTCCCAGCTTCCAGGACTGTAGTTTTGCTTAACCCTCAAATATATAATGAATTGGCCAGTTAATACTTGATCAATCACAGGCCTTCACTGTGTGCAAAAATTTCTTTTACTGGAGTGGAATAAAAATATCTAGCAAACAATATTTGGCAGTCCTTTAAAATAAATTGTAAAGTATTTTC
Organism: Oxyura jamaicensis; assembly: GCF_011077185.1. Lineage (NCBI taxonomy): Eukaryota > Metazoa > Chordata > Aves > Anseriformes > Anatidae > Oxyura > Oxyura jamaicensis. The sequence goes on along the minus strand of NC_048894.1, from coordinate 98,861,709 downwards.
TTCAGCAGCATTCAATGTAATAATGTTATTCACAACAAAGTCCTTGCTCAGCTTGTTTTATAAAAGTTATCATATTGATACATTTAACCATCAATGGTTAAAAATAAATCTCCAAAGGGGGTCTCTGTCTTCAATTTTAAAAGGTACAGAAATAGTTAAGCTGACAAGTCTTAAATTGGATATTTTAAGAACCTGGGATGGATACTGAAAAGAGTGAAGAGATTTATATTTACTTATCAGTTCTCATAACATCTGCTCTGTGGAAAGGTTTATTCATTTTTCAATATGCCAAAACCAACCAAACAAACAAATAAAAAACACCCTTCCTGTAATGTTAAGGAAAATCCCTTAAAAATGTGTCTACTCATCCTTATTCAGTCAAGATAACCAGAGAATTATAACCACACTTAAAGAATCAGCCATCCACATTTTACCTTGTTGCCCTAGTTCTCAGTATTATATCTCATGACAAAGGTAGAAGCAGTATATTTAGAAAACAAGACAAAACAGAACAAAAACATTCCAGCATCCATTCTACATGCAAGCATCATTTTGTGCATACAGATATTTCATTCATTTTCATTTATTTTTTTTTCTGACATGCATACATTTAATCTCCAAAAACTTCAACCTTGTGTTTCCGTCCAAAAATCAAGCCTTAAGTTAATAAACCAAATCAGTGTACAAGTTCTAAAAGTATAAAAGCATATCCCAGCTATCCTATTACCTCTTTTCCCAAAGATAGCCAGAACCCACAGAGACCACTTCAACCCAATGCTTTTTGGATTTCTAACACCAGCAAGGAACATTGGAGTGGGAGAAAAAGGCAGAAGCAGCAGGATCTGGAAACATATCTTTCACTCTCCCATCTCAGGTGCTGCCATATGGTATCACTTTGTATATGTACATGTCTTTCATGTTCAGCTTTTTTCCATGGGCAATCATCCATCATCCTTCACTGCACTGGATTTAGCGTGCTGCTAGTACAGCCTGCACCTCTCCAGGGGTTCCTTCTGCTTTGGTTATACAACCCCCCAAATCATTGCTTATTTCCTACAGCCCAACATGTTTCCCTGGGCAATTTAGCTTCATTAGATTTACTGTAAAACCTTCCAAAAATAATAATAAAATTCATTTTTCTCCTAAAGTGTCTCTGCATAAAACATTATAAATTTGAATTAGGAGTTCATGGCTTAACAAGAGATAACCTTGGCCTTGCTTACTGTAAGGTCAGCAAAGACTTTCCTCTACTGGCAAAAAATGCTTAGTGAATAAAGAATTTAGAAATAGTATCATTATTATAAGAGGACTATCCAAAAGGCTGCAGCATATATAGCAACATTACTTTTACATCCAAATACCAAATTGAAAAATAGTAAGTGTGACAACATCAAAAGCAGTGGCTCACCAGGTAATAAGATGAAAGCAGTGTGGAAACTCAGGGAGACATTTTTGTAAATTACATGTCTGTAACATATACACTTATATGTGCCTGTGTGCATGTCTCTGTGCATGCTTCATGGAAACTTGATTCTACACATACAAATGATTATTTATTTGAAACAATACATGTTTTGGAATTTCATTTTACAGAATTAAATGACTGGGCAGCGATTGGTGTTGCAAATGGGATAAGATAGTTACAGGTAAGTGAGGACATACTGACCCTTTAATGCAATGATTTATATGTTGTGTCCCTGCTCTGTGTTTTTTCTACTTTACTCCTCTTGCTCTCTCAGGCTTGCTAAATTAGTAAGTCACATTGTGACTGACATGCCTAACAAGAGAGGTCATTTGGTGAAGTCTGGGCTAGTACATCCTGCTAAAACAGTATGTGACATCTTCAAAATCCCTTTCTTTCCTGCAGGGAAAGAAAAGCTTCATGAGCTATGCTGCATCAAATGCTTTCATCTGCAAATGGTACTTCCAAGAAATACTGAAAATTTGTAGTCATACAAAGAACCACCCAAGCCATACCTAGCTGCACCATACTGAAACCATAGGCATCTGTCAGTGTGACAGCATTCTGCAGGGATAAATAGTGGAACTACTTTCATATAATGATCAAGACATTGCCTTAATTCTGTGAAGCACAACATCCTGAGAAGAGACATAGGGGATGGTAAAGGGCAAGAGAGGTCTGGGGTCACTGAATCTGTAATTGTTTTGGCTAGAGGTTGTAATTACAGCATTAGAAATGATACCAAGCTCCTCTGGGTGAACACACAGAAATGTGGAACTGAGTGTACAGTACAGTACAGTACAGCTCTAACAAGGGAACTGAAAACTTTTTATCTCCAAAATTCTTCTGGCAAATCAGTGCATAAAATACAATTCCTCATTCATTTCTGAGTGTAACAGAAAATAAATCCTATTCTTTTTTTTTTTTTTTTTTTTTTTTTTTATCTTCATGTCCCATTTTTTGGTAGTTTTTATATTGATTTTGAAGTCAGTGCCTACTGCTGTCTTTAAAAACTAACATTTGTGAGAAAAAGTTTCAGCTGGGTCTCAGTCAGGCCTCTGGAATTAATCCTCTTCTGGCAAAAGAAAATGTGAACCCAGTACAAACAGTGAACTGCAGGGAAAATATTAGTAGTTAGATGCTTAAGTGCCTAATTTGCTGCTGCTGACACATGGGCAAAGAGATACAATATCTAATAACTAGCAATTAAATGGTATTGAAAGTGATTGGAGTCCACCTGTGGGGTGAACTGAGTCCACCAAGACAAAGAACAGATGAAAAGCTGAAGCTTATAGTACTGGAAGATTGGTCAAAGGGTTTTCTAATATGAATAATTTAAAAAATAGTCGTTCGATATACAGTAGGGAGGTGAATAATCAGTAAGCTATGCACTCTGTGGATTTAGAACTCATGCTAGAGAAAATTGCAGCATGTACACGCTTAGTCAGAATACAATAATAATTCAGTGTCAATTGCACTGTATTTTTTTATATATATAACACCGCATCACTCTAAAGTGAGCTTTCTGGTTGCAACATTTTATGTAAATCATTAATTCTTACACTTTAAAAATGTGTACCCTTGAGCTATAAAAGATATGGTGCATCTTCATTCTTTACAATCTGCAAAAAAAAATCTTCCTGATACCAATAATTTTGAAGCAGATATAAGGAGTGACAACACCAGTTGGTTTTAGTAGCATGCAATGATTCTTTCTATAAAGCTATTTAATACAAGTCTGCCTCTTATAAAGCTATTTAATACAAGCCTGCTTCACGCTGGTTTCCATTTTCACTGATGTTCTCTACAGCTCATCTGGTTTAAAAGGACAGGAGCCAAATCTATTTTCAGGAAAGGCAGGGTAAATGGGAAGAATCGAATTGCTCTGGCCTGTCACAGGCCATGCTGAGCTCTACGTTGTTGCTCAGTTTTAGTGTGTAGGTGGCCATTGACCCTCAACACCCCACAGTGCCATGCTCCAGGGCTGCTTCCCAAAGCATACACTGCTGTTTCTGCTGTTTGTGATACCCACAAAAGCACTAACAATATTAGCCATAAACAGAAAGCTAAGAACATGCATTCAGTGCACGGTTCTATTTTACAATTCCGTATCTTTAGTTCAAGTGCTTTCCTGTATTTCCAAAGCAACCAGAACCACTATTAACAGCAAAACAAATGTACAACAGATTTTTGAAAATTTATTGGGGGGGTTCCATCATCCTGAATGATTCCCCATCTTATCTAAAATATTTTTTCTGCTTTATAGGGAAGATATACAGAAAAACAAACAAACAAACAAACAAACAAACAAATAAATATCAGCCTCAGATTCATCAGCTTTAAAGGGATTGTATTTGCTTGTAAGACATAGCTTTCTCTTCTACAATAGTAGTAGCCATTTCATAGCTCAAAATATCTCCTTTTTGAGTTTTTATCTCCTCCATTTCTGATACCAGAGGCCACAGAGTTGACTGGATTCAGAAATGAATAGTCAGAAGTGGGTGAATATTCAGCACGAGGATTAAAATGCAGATTTTTTCTTTCTCTCAGGGCATCCTAAACTAAAAATGTTCTAGGGGTTGCAGTGTTAATGGGTCTTATTTACAGAAATCAATTTGAGGGCCTATTAAACTTATACATCATGTGAAGATGAGCCTTGACCTATGAAGTTAATAAACAGGGGTTTCCACATGCCCAAGATAAATGCCAGGTTATAATTAGCAGCCCTGAAACTCAAAGGAATCAGCAGACAGATGTGGATTTCTTTCAGTGACACTGAACATCAGACAGCCTATTGAAATGTATGAAGAGAGAATCCCAGAGGTTTGCATATCTAGCAAAAAGGCTAGTAGGTGGGGTTAGCTTTTTTTTAAAGTGATCTGGGGAAATTCCCATACTCTATTGATATTCTTGACCTGTTACCTCATAGTCTCATTGAGTCCTACTAATGCAGTGGGGAGATGGAGGCTTTGAAAAGCCTAAAATTGAGGTCTGCTTTCATGTATTTTTCACTTACACGTTAGTTTTGATTTTCATTACAATACTTAGTGATAACAGTTTGAGAACCATGTAGCCTCCAAATGTTAAAGATCTGGGGCTCATAATATGAAAAAATATATTTAAAGTGCATCTGTTCATTTACCCATAGAACAAAACACAAAAGCAGCAAGTTATTGCTCCAAATCCTTTTATTTTTTTCAGGTTTATGAATTCTCTTAGCATAATCAGTAGGTGAAGTTTATGGACCAGATTTTCAAAGATACTCAGACATCAAAATATGCAGCTTAATATTTGGAAGGAGTTTTTGTTCCCTGGCTTTAGGCAGGTAAATGCTGCAAAAAATTTGAAATCCTCATTAACCATCCTTGAAGATGCAAACCTATGTGAAGATTAAATACTCTGTTTGAACTCAGGAACAAAGTTTCCATCTTCTTAATTAGTGACTGCTGGACAGACACATTCTAGAGAAGAAAGAGGCAACAATGAATTAAGAAAGTAAGAGATTCAGATAAGCAAGATACAACCTTTCTGTTTAGCTATGTATTTGAAAGAGAAATACTTATTTTTTGTGCAAGGCATGTTTCCTTGGCTGTATATGAAAAATATATCTGCACATTCACATAGAAAAGTAGACAATAAAGTACCTATTATGACAGGTTGCCATAATATAGGTTGTTACAGTTCCAATTCATCTATACTAAAATAAGACACATGATTTTAAGGAAGTGAAGTGTAAGACATTAATGCCATTTTAGCAGCATCAGCCACAATTTCATACTGACTTAATTTATCCTGTTCTTTGGGTCTCCACAGATACATTGGTATGCAGCCTGAACTACCTAGTTTAATTCAATCTTGCTAACACTCTTCTATATTACACACACTTCTGTGGCTTATATGAAGGTATACTCTCTCAAGTTTGTTTGTTGAAAAGATAAAAACTCAGTTGCATCACTTTCTGCATGAAGTTTGTGGGTGGTTTGATGAATTATAGTCATATTTTTAATAGCGTCCACTGGGAACTACAACCCCCTCCTACATTCAGGTTCTATCTTTGAGCTAGCACATCACATATTGTTATCTGCAACTTGTACTTCATAATAAGTTAATGACCACTGGTTAATACATGGTTGGCAATAACTGCATAAGATTCCTTAGTTTAGTTATTCCTTGCAGTGGTCCATCTCACACATAAACCACCACAGGACTCAAGGCTGTTCAATATACCATTGTAACCACTGTAATATGGTTGAAATTCCAGTCAGAAACATTAAGGAATTTATCCTTTCACAAAAACTTTAATACAATACACTTGGACCTGCCTAGTTTGTGTCAACAGCTAAGCATTTTCTGTACCAGACTGTCATTAGTAAACTCTGAACTCTGTGACTCCACTCAGGATTATATTTCCTTTTATTCCTTGGTACTACTTATAGTATTTTTAATAGTACACCAGACCTTACGTCCAATATCTGACTCTGTCACAGACCAGTAATTAAGAACTGACCTCCCACCTAGTGTCCCCTCAATGTTCAGTCATGCATTGTTAAAGAAACAGGAGCACAGTGTATGGGATAGAATATTCTTTCTGTACATAGCAGCCTTTCTCTCACAATTTCAATCACTGCATCTTTATCTTAGTTTACATAAATGCAAACTTTATTACAGTTCATTAATTTATCTAGCATTTCTTAAAAAAACAAGTCATGGAATTTGTTTCCATAAACCTTCTGCAACCTTGAATTTCAATACACTGAAAAAATGTACTATAGAGAGAGGTCCCCTTTTATTTCATTGTTTTGTATTTATATTATAGTATGGGAAATATGATTATGATTTCATATTATTTATGTAATAATAATAACCAATAGATAGTCTTTTCTTTAAAAAATATATATATTTCACTCAGTTGCCCTGTTTTCTTTCCCCATGCTTGTCATCATAAACACATAAACTCATAGGCTTTTCTGGAATCTTTTCTCAAAGAATAAAAAAATCAAAGGAAAATAAAAAATAATTATGAGGAAAACTCAAGCATATCATTATATTCTTCCAGCCCCTGGATCTTAGCTGGAGGGACTTCCTGAACTAGAGGCAGAGGTTTCTGACAAAATCAGAGAAAAACAACAACAATAACAAAAATCCAGACCTATACAATTCTATCAGCTCTCTAACCCAGGCAAATGTTTAACAAGAAGTCCCACAACAATGTGCTGTGAGAAATGTCTTATTTTGTTGTTGTTGTTGTTTATTTTGAAGCCACTTAGTTCCTAAGTGAGTAGAGCTTTCAATTTATTGTTATAACAATAATATTTATATAATATAATGATAAAATAAAATTTCAATATTAATCTTAAAATTATTAATAATAACAAAATACCATTATAATAAAACCTCATTCAGCTCACCTACAGCAATAATGATTTTATTTACTTTTATCAGGTCCTTCGTATAGCTGTCTTTTCCAGGATGAATACTCACTTTTTCCTACATGAGATCTTTCATACCTTCGTTAAGACTTGTTTTATTTTCTTCTGCATTTGTACACTATGGCATTTTTAAGGCTGGAAAACTATAATAGGATCTGAGAATTCAGAAACCACCAAACATTTGGTGAGCTTCATGTTGTTACTTCCTAAGAATTAAAAGAGAGCCAAGCATTCCTGTACATGCTTTGGCTTTCCTGTGTGGTTGCAACAGCCCAGTGCATGCTACGACTAATTTGCTGTTATTACATGGCATATTAAATGGCAGCTGCTGCATATACTAGACTGGTGAATCAGTCTTTTCTCATGTAAGCACCTACTGGAAAATACAAACAGAGGAAGCTTAAAGCAAGTTGGAAGGTAAAACAAACCAAAGCTTAGAAAATCATCATGGGCTATATTTAAATTCTCTATGGCCTAGACAGTTGCAAGCCTCTTGCATTAAATATCAGAAAGTTATGATTTCTTTGTAAAAGTAAATTAGTTTGCATCTGAATAAAGAAGATAAGCACATTTAAAAATTAAAGTAATTAAAATTTTGAATGGTAAAGCAGAAATATTACAAGCATGTTTAAAATAATTCTATTTCTTAAACAAACCTCAATTTTCTTTTTAAACCTAGCATTGTATATAGTATTTCTAACTTTTACATTAATAGGAAGGAAAAACGAATGCACAGCTCACAATTTAATGTTAAGTCTTAATTACAGAACCACAAAAATAAATAAATAAATAAATAAATAATTCATAACTTAATCAGTTTTCCCAGACAAAGGGGATAAATGACATCCAAATTTTGAGTTCTGTTTAAACATTTCTGTTCCTCCCAACACTTCTCAATAATCAGAACAGTCTGTTCTGAATAATTAGCAAGACAAAAATCAACCGTCAGTGTTGATATAAATCATCATAAGTCCAATCAAGTCAGTGAGTTACAAGGTCATAAATGAAAGTGAGAAGAGCATGGTTTCTCTTTGAATTAATTGGAGCTGTAACAGTTTCTATCAGAAAATTGCTCAGGAGTAACTCAGCCATATGCACACCAGCACAGAAACACTTGTAAGCTATGACATATTTCAGCACCTAAAGTGGTCTGAGAAAAATCTACAACATGAATAAGCAGTGTTAGCCTTAATCTTCTTTAAATATGCTTTGCACATTGAAGTGAGCAGGTGTTCAGACTGAAGTTATACTAAAATCAGTGTAAAATCAGCAAGATAGTTGATCATGTCCTGTTTTTATCTCTTTGACCTACTAGGTCTTTATTTTTCAATGATTTGTTAGAGTAAATATTTGTAAATGGACTTTCATTTGTTCTTGCTTGCCACATGTTGCAGGTCTTCCTCTTGTTTTCATCAATGTAAAACTTTACTTCCTCCTCCCCACACCTCTCACCTCAGTTTACACAGAAGGGGTGAGCTACACCACTTTTACCTTGACCTTATAGGATATTGTAGTACATTTGTGTTTGGCTGTGAGTAAAAGTGGAATAATGCAGCTAGCAGCTGCTTTCATCTTGAATGATACTGAAGAAGGGGTCTTTTATCATTATCAAATATCTGAGTTAACTTTTTTATGATTTTATAATTAAGAAAAGATTCCTTCTTCTGAAAGGAACTGCAAAAAACAGTAGAAAGATGTACGTAAGAGCTCGTGTCTTTGTTTAAAACTATTATATTGTTTTAAAGAAATTATTAAAGGTTTTTCTGTTATCAACAAAACCAAGTTTCTGTAATCTACTCTGGCTCTGCAGAGACTCTGAAAACAAAATAGCCAATTCCCTTGGCACAACCAGGAGCTTTAATACATGCATACGACCAGGAGCTTTAATATATGCTGGGTGGTACTGATTACCTGAATACAATCTATTACACTAATACAATATGTTTCTCATCCATTGCTAAAGTGAAACCATTAAGAAGGAAAAAAAAAAAAAAGAAAAAAAAAAAAAAGGAAGAAAGAAATGATTGCATAATCGTATCAAGAAAAACTACAAGAAGAACAGGAACAGGATAAGTGTCTGTTTTTCAAAACTAAAAACATTCAGAATCCTGGCATCCCTGATGAAAACGAGATGTGAGATTAAAAGATGGCCAAGTCCAACAAAATGGAACATAATAAGTTTTTTTTTCTCTTCTCTGTACTTGTCATTTGCAAATAAGATGATTTTTGTTAAACTCGTAATAGAAATAATGATTTTGTTGAATAACATTCTTAAAACACTTGCATTAAGTAGATAAACTAGATATGCCTATCTCCTTGATTTTTTTTTTAATTTTTATTTTGTGTATGTGATTCCTAAAGTATCACCTCACATTACAGAGACAGAAAAAGATTAAACTAATGTGCTGATATGTTATTATAAGTATGACACAGAAATTCTGACTGGAGACAGTTCATACATTTCCTGTAACACTATGCTTATATTTGTACAGGATTGACCCACCCATACTTACGATGAGTGTTCCAAAGCAGTGTTATGAAAACCACATGATACTTCACACCTTCAGGAATAATCCTTAACAATTTCCAGATGCGATCAGTACTAAACTGTCAGTCATTTTTCATTGGGACCAATATTTACAGTTTTAAATTTCTAGATCCCTAAGGAATCTCTGATTTTTCAAAAATGTTTTGTACTCTCTTAGAGGAAGAAAAAATATTTGAATATATCACTTGAAACTATTTTATGAATGTTACCAATAAGGACTTTCTACTAATATTAATAAGAGTACTCTATATTTTTAATTAATGTGTAAAACATACACTGAAGACTGCAGAAGTAAAAAGCAACTGCTATATTCCTATAGAACCTGACCCAAAATCCCTGAAATACAAACAGAGTTTTTCAGTGGCCAGACCTACTATGAATAAAATGAAATTATATTTTGGAAGTCCTTATCTTTAGCCCAGAGAGAGACAGGCTATCTGCATACAGTATTCCTGATGCTTATTTATATAACATAACAACTTTGCAGTCAGAGAAGTCTTCATGAAGTGAAAAAGGCTTTTCCATTACCTTAAATACCACTAACAAAAATTTGGGCAGAGTTGCAGGAAGGAAATCATTTTCTTTCCATATAGCTCAGTGTGCCCTCAATACAAAATTATTCCCCTCATCAAATTAATGAGAAACATATACAATATTCTTTTTTCTTAACACATGCAGATTTCAATTCATCATGTAAGAGATACTTCTACTTAATTTATGTCAATAATACACATTTTATTCCTTTCAACTATTTCACACTCAAACCCCACCTTCAAATAAAAGGCCATTTAACTCTTGTTTTTCACATTTCAATCTACCAAATACATTTTAATATTTATTTTATGAACTAAACCTCCTTGCTTTGCAATTTTTCTTTATGAGCAAATTCATAAGCTTACAAGCTGATTATATCATTCTTTTATGATCTCCCTTTCTTTATTAGTGCTAATCTTGTACTGAAGTGTATATAGTAGTCTGTCAATACTGCATACTATAATTATACCAAACTTGTACTGATCTTCCTTAGTTTATGGCATCAGCCTCCACTGTGTTAACCTGAGCAGAACTACCTCAAACTATAAACATACTAACAAACTACAATTCATTGTATGCCATTGAATGTCACTCCTCTATTCATCCCTGACCACTCTCACTAAATTATTATTTTGCAGAAGTTTTATTTTGTTGAGTATATCTTTTATGCTTATTTTCCCTGGGTTTTTATTTTTCACTGTAATTATAGATTCAATCTATTTGTACTTCTGACAACTGCTTATGTGTGTGTATATATATATATGGACTCCTAAATATGCATATTTTAAGCATATTTGCATCCTTTTTTCAAGTCATTAGGATAACAACACATCCGGTACCCCCTTAAATATCCTGCTTATCTCATTAGAAGTCTCCATTCCAGCATGTTCTCTGTGTATTAGCCTTTGTTATTGATATTCTGACAGATCTGGTGACCTTCTACAAAGGGTTTACAACACTGTAGTAAAGGGAAAGAGCAACTGACATCATCTTGTGTAAAGCATTTGACACTGTTCCACATGATATCCTTGTCTCTAAATCAGAGAGACATGGATTTGATGGATGGACCAACTGGTGAGTAAAGATTCCTTTTTAGTTGTGGATGACAGCACTCAAAGAGTTGTGGTCAATGATTCAATGTCCAAGTGGAGATTAGTAACAAGTGGTGTTCTACAAGGGTCCATATTGGGACTGGTTCTGTTTAATATCTTTGCCAGTGACATGGACAGTGGGGTTGAGTGTACCCTTAGCAAGCCTACCAATGACACCAAGCTGTGTGGTGCAATCGACATACTAGAGGGAAGGGATGTCATCCAGAGGGAGCCTCAGGAGGCTTGAGAGGTGGGCCTGTGCAAACTTAATAAAATTCAACAAGACCTACGGTATGGTCCTGCATCTGGGCCAGGGTGTGGAGACTGGATTGAGAGCAGCCCTGAGGAGACAGAACTGGGGGTGTTGGTTGACAAGAAGCTCAGCATGAGCCACCAAAGTATACTTGCAGCCCAGAAAGCCAACCATATCCTAGGCTGCATTAAAAGAAGCATGGCCAGTAGGGCAGTGATTTTCACTGAAGGGCAGTGATTTTCACTCAAGGGCAGTGATTTTCCTCCTCTACTCTGCTTTCATGAGACCTCACCTGAAATATTGTGTTCAGCTCTGGAGCCCCCGGCACAAGGACATGGATGTATTAGAATGAGTCCAGTGGAGGGCCTCAAAGATGATCAGAGGGCTGGAGCACCTCTCCTGTGAAGACAGGCTGAGAGAGTTGAGGTTGTTCAGCCTCGAGAAGACAAGGTTCCAGGGAGACCTTACAGAGGTCTTCCAGTAAAGGGGTCCTAACGGAAAGGTGGCGAGGGGGGGGGGTGTAATGACAGGGAGTGTCATCAGGGTGTAATTGTCAGGGGGTGTAATGACAGGACAAGGGATAACAGCTTTAAACTAAAAGAGGGTAGATTTAGATTAGATATTGGAATGAAATTCTTTAGTCTGAGGGTGGTGAGGCACTGGAACAGGTTGCCCAGAGAAGCTGTGGATGCCCCATCCCTGGAAGTGTTTTAGGCCAAGATGGATGGGACTTTGAGCAACCTGGTCTAGTAGGGGGGTTGGAATTAAGTAATCTTTAAGGTTCTTTCCAATCCAAACAATTCTATGATTCCATGATTCTATGAAAGATTGAATTGACAGGAATACTCAGTGAAGCATTAATTGGTTCAATCTAGCTTAGGCTTTTTTTTTTTTTTCATATTTGTTAAATTGCAGGATATTAATTATAACATCTTAATCATATTAATATAATAACATATTAATTATAACATCTTAACACCCTAATCTTAACATCTTCTGTCCTGATACATACAAAGGATTATTTCTTTCAATATATCTTCTAGGATTATTACTGGAAGATCATGGTCTTCAGATGTAAGTAGACAGGTGCTACAAATCCATACTTCGATCCCTTATTTACCTTCATCTTAATCAAAAGCTTTAAAAAGACTTTTAAATTTTCCTTCTTAAGAATCCACTATTTTTTTCTGGAAATTATTGTGCTAGATGTTTCAAGGAAACAAACCAACATAGCAAGCAAACAAAACTTTGCATATGTCCACTCATGCATGGGAAAGATTGTATATAAAAAAAAAATAAAAAATAAATAATAAAATGAATACCTTGTGTATTGATGCATTAGATGTTCATTTAAAAGGTCTCTGGATATTTAAACTGTTTGCTTTTTTTTTTTTTTTAATTTAGACATAGTTTAAGCAGGAAATTACAAAAATGTAGACTAATCATCATGCTATAACATTTAATTGCAACTTGATAGAACAACTTGAGAGAGAAGAGGGTAAACAAAATCAAAAGCTTTTACATAAAGAGGAGATGTTTCAAACTTGCCTGTTAAAACCATTGTAGAAAATCTGTCCAATGGTAATCACTGTTTTGTTTGACCTCAAATCTGTGCTGTTGAAACATAGTCATCTCTGGATCATAACTGTTCCTGTCCAAGATACCCCAGATGAGAACTTCAGGAGGAACTAGCCAGAAATTCCAGTTGAGAGGAGCAGAGGCAGTCAAAGAAGAGGCAAGGGAGGTTTAGATGATTGGTATGTAGAACTGAAGCCAGTGCTTTCACTGGGAAAGTGAGTATTACATAGTAAAAAAAAAAAAAAAAAAAAAAAAAGTTCTTTTTTGCAGGTAGAATAGCCTTGCTCCAGGGTAAAATGGCTGCTTTGTAACAGATTTTGATTGTGTCTGTGTGCATACACGTGTATTTGTATGGAAATAGCAGTCTTTATATTCTCTAGAGCACTGCTGTCTGAATCTGGATATTGACAATTAGGATGTCTAGACCACAAAAAGTTAAATCAACTTTAGGAGAAATCATCAACATTTACTACTCTTTTTAGTTTATTTTCATCATAAATAAAAAGCAGAGTAACATACAGGGCAATTTGGATGTGTTTAGTATAACAAGGCAGAATACACTTCATTTCACTGACTTGCAGTCCCTAGCTTGCCCCAGAGTTTGGCTGCCTTGCACTGGCTGGCTGTTGCTTCCAGCCCTCCCTCCCTTCCATTTCACCCAACACCTCCCATTACACTCCTCTCATTTATCCAGTATTACTTCCAGTACTTCCCTTCGCTTTTCTCAATATTTGGCTTAGTCTTTCCTGTAACTAATCAAAAAAAATTAAGGAAAGTCATGGAACTAAGGGGACATTATCCTTTCTTGCTAATGAAGCAAAGAGAGACTAAGGGTGGGAAGACCCTACCTTGATGCTTTTCACCTCAGTAAGAGCTTTGTTTGGAAAATGCTTTTGTATGGGCACAGATAACATCACTTGAGTGACCATACTTGTAGGTTGGATTTCTCAGGGGATTCTATGAAGTACTTGTTCAATTTGGTGTTTCAAGCTCAATGGTGGCATTAAAATAAAAATAAAAAATCCCAAAAGCATAAGTTTGTCCTACAAGTTTTTACATTATTTCATTCCAAACTAAAATGCTGATCTGCTAAAAACCATGATAGAAATAATAGGTAAAAATTGCAGTTTAAACATTCAACTAATTTACCTTGTGGTTTACAACGGAAAGCCTTCATGAACTCATGGGTAGGTGCAAGAATTGCAAATAGAACAAGTTCATGAGGGTTTATGCTACAATTTGATAGTGATTTTGCAGTTTCTCACTTCTAATGAAGTGTTTGGGAATACCTTAGCGGGACAATTTTGATACAAGAAATCCTGTTTTTTTAGAAAGACTTGTATTAGTACATGTGGTAAAAAGATTCAAGCATATTTTCATTATTCAGTGTTTTTCTAATCTAAAATAAGTGTTTGTTTTTGAGATTATTATATTTGAATAAGAAGATAAATTTTCTGTATTAATTTTCAATAAAATTAAAATGCAAAAGCCCTAGATTTCCTATCTAATTGTTGTACCTTTGACTTCATTACATTTCTTGGAGGTGTAGTCTGTTCAGAAGTATTTGAAGATGTTTTATTGATCTACTGTGAAAGTCAAATGATTCCAGAAGCCAAATTTTACTGAATGTTTAATTCTATTAACATATTTATGACTGTGAGCAAGGAGATATTATAATGGAAAGCAAATAACAGGTGCCATATATATGTATGTGAGTATGTATACATTACATTATAATAATTCAAAATTATTCATCAATATAGGCAAAGCAAAAACCACATACTACAAAGATATTGTAGTGTGTAAAAATGAAACTATTGTGTTCTGTAATTTTTATGCTGTCTGTACTGCAGACAGAGTGTAAGTGGACTTGCAGTTCAAGCAGGCAAGAAATGTTCAGGGTTTTTGTTAAGTCTCATCTCCCTCATTCTTATAAGTAGAGTTACACCTGCTCACTTAATTCCCAACTCTGCACATTAAAAAAGATGGTTGTGGCTGTATGTAAAACTAACATAAGTCAAAAATAATTGAAAGCAATGATGTTAGAAACTGGATTGTAATTTTAGTTTCTGGCTCAGTAGTTTGAAAATAACCAGAAAAAAGTTATCTCATATTGCCACCTAAGATGAGGTATTTCTGTATTTCCTATAATAATTCAATGGTTTGGATTTCAAAGAGAATGGCATCAGGAACTGTTCTGAGAAATCAAATTTTCATAGATTGTATAATTCCAGAAATATGAAAAAAAATCAAAACACATAAAACTGGATAGATAAAACCTCATATCACAATTAATAGTACCTAAAAACTTAGGAAAAGCAGGCAAGAGTAAGTACGGTGTTAACTGAAAGATTATCTTACTGCAATGTTAACTATCTTATGGTGTATAGAATAACAGACATAGAAGATAAGACCATGTGACCATTTTTTCACCATTTGTAAAATGCCTTTCACAAAGCCATCTTGTTCCTAAAGTTAGAGTATAAGGCACTCTTAACAAGTAAACCAAGCAGCAATGCCAGAAGTAAATTATATATATATACTTATATATATATATATAATTAGGTGGTTAGAGGACTGGAGCACCTGTCATATGAGGACGTGCTGAGAGAACTGGACCTGTTTAGCCTGGAAAAGAGAAGGCTGAGGCAAGACCTCATCAATGTATATAAATATATGAAGAGAAATTGTCAAGAGGATGGAACCAGACTCTTCAGTTGTGCCCAGTGACAGGACAAGAGGCAACAGGCACAAACTGAAGGACAGGAAGTTCTATCTGAATATGACAGGGCACTTCTTTACTGTGAGTGCACCAGAGAACTGGGAACAGGTTACCTGGAGAGGTTATGGAGTCTCCTTCTCTGGATATATTCAAAACCTGCATGGATGCCATCTGGCACAATGTGCTCTAGGTGATCCTGCTTGGCAGAGGGGTTGGACTAGATGATCTTCAGAGGTCCCTTCCAACCTCAGCTATTCTGTGATTCTGTGATTCAGTGACATATATACACACACACACACACAAATAGCACTCTCACAAACTAGAACCTACAAAAAGGTGTACATAACACATTAAATTTACCCATGTGTTTAAGGATCAGGGTCTGTGCTAATGACAAAACTGATAGGCACAACATGCAGATGGGTAAGGTCAAGAAAGAGGAAGGAAAAAGCAGTAATAACACAAAAATATGTTTGAGACAGAATGTGTGACTTGCTGCCTGCCAAATAGTTAGCAGTAGGCAGTGTTGTGTAGGCATCATAGAAGGAACAAGGCTTGCTGAAGAATCAGTAAGAGCATGAGCTAGGTGGTTGCTTGGCTTCTCATGTTTTAACTTATTAAATGCTGCATGGCAACATTGTTTTAGAGTCAGTCCCTTATTTGGAGAGCGAAGAGTCATCAAAACCACACCCACTGATCCTAGGTCTTTTAAAATGCTTAATTCAGCTAGACAGTCTAGCAAGATACATTTCAGTTTTCGTTTAAACTCTCTGGTGACAGAACAGTGGTTAAGAACAAAGTACATGCAGATGGAAGCATTTTATTTTACTTTAACAGGTATTTTTTGGTCAAGATTAGCTGTATTCAAAACAGAGGAAGTTAATCAAATCGTAATTCTTGTGGCACCAACAATTAGTCTTCAATATTTGCAAATATAAACTGCAACTATGTTTTTATAATCTAATTTATACACATTTTTTTTAGCTTTTGGATATAAACAGTCTTGGACTTTATTTGAAGGAAAAGTCAATGCACTTACTCCATTGTGAAACTGCAAGAAACTACAGCACCTTGTTGAACAAGTTCTGTATCAAGTGGTAATAGGTTCTTGTAGTAGTTTGGTTAAGTCTAAGCTTGTTTAAACTCAACACAATGGTAATCAATTTGTCCTCCTTTACCACCTCCCAGCACACTCCACATTTTGACAAACATTGTCTATAACTGCACATTCATAATGTTCTATTAAGCACATTCAATTTTATATTATTCTTAAAAAGGTTTTATATAGTTAAAAAGGAAGTATATACTTCCTTTTAAAAAGGAAGTTAAAAAGTTAAAAAGGAAGTATTAACAAATGAACACTTTAAAAAAAAAAAAAAAAGTGTTATTGTTATGATTTTGAAAACTGACAGTCATAAAAGATGTGGCTTCCTTTGTATGAGAATTTAAATCCATTTAGTAACACTGTGAAGTTCATAAATTGTCTATGTTGGGACCATACTTCTAAATCTGTAAATTAATTTCCAACCAAATTAACTTTCTATTTTACATTTGAGAAAGCTTGATGGAGACCATAAGTATTCTTTAATCTTTGAGAAATCAAACTTTTTCATATCCTTTTCTTTTTCTTTGGAAGAAATAAGTAATTTGACCTAGTACATAGATACACATCTGTTTAAGCATATGTTCCATGTGTTACACAGTTGATTAAGCATACTTACCATTAAATTATCCCATATTCAGATTTTATAACTTCATCAGACTAATATTTTGGACTGAACCTTTGCATGCCATATGTTGGCCAACCAAAGTTTTGTTTTGCAATGTTAGGCTAGTAAGGGAAAGCAAGACAAAGGAGAGGAAGCAAGTCATACTGACCTTTTTTTTTTTTTGCTACCTAATTAATTACACGTGAACTCTGGAAATATCCAGTACTGTTGTGGAATACCATGTCTGTACTCATCAATCCAAGATTCAATAGATCTTATGCACAAAAAAGAATCTTTGGGCAAATCTTTTTTTTATGTCCTGCAGGGCAAAGAAAGAAACATAGTAGACATTCCTTGTTTAGTTTTATTTTTTATTAAAATAAATTATTAAATAATTCCCTGAATTCTATTTTACTTCAATTTTTTAAAGACAGTGGTTGTACATTTCCTTGATATTTCTTTCTAATTACAAAAAATATCCTGAGCAAAAGAACAAAGTTCACCTCTTTCTAAGAAGTAACCTATTTCAAAACTTTAATTTTGTAGTGACTTACTTTCACATGCCTATCAAATTATTATCAGTATTCAGGTCACTTAAGTAACTTAAAAATAAAAATAAAAAATCTGCTTTAATCCAAACTACACTTAACTAAGATGCAATTTCATGTCTCTAACTAGAATGAGTTAAAATACCTGAAATATATAGGTGAACTAACCATTCAGTCTACTGCTTCCACTGTGCATCTTTTATAGATTCTCTTCCTTTCCCTATTAACTGTACAAAACTATTAACCATGCATGGACAAATTTAATTACCATATGAAATCTGTGCCACTTCATAACTTTGCCTCTAAGCATTCTTAATGGATTTTTGTGGCAGTTATTATGAAATGCTGATGACAGTTCAGCTTGCTGAGTTAAAATCTCTTCCTACAAAGTATGACTGTGTTCAACTGCAGTGTCTCACTTATGGTTGTAGATACTTAACCTCTTTTGTGAATTGTTTCAAAGCTATTTTTCATTTGGGTATATATGCACTACATGTGAGTCAATAAGCTAGTGCATCTAAGCATCTCTGTGACATACAATACAAAGTTCCAGATTATTGGAATACAACATAAAATGGATATTGTTGAATCTAGAAAGCAAGTCAAAATGCTTGATTCAATCCTAAATGGCAGCAGCTGAATACAAGACAAAAAAACATCTCTTAAAAATAGTTTGATGCCATGGAAAAATAAATAAATAAATAAATAAATAAATGACTATAAAATTCAAATTTTTAAATCCAAGAAACTTCTAATAACAAAGATTATAAATAAACTGTATAGAAAAAAAAAAATCAGGAAGAACAACAACAACCTTTAGCATACTCAAAATGTTCTTGGTTTGATTCCCAATTGGATGCAAACAAATATCACCATACCAAAATATCCCCAACAAAAGGAAATGCTGAGTATCAAAATGTGAAGAACATGAAAATGCTGTCTAGACAAGGTACTGTTTTATGCTTCTGGGAAACCTTTGCCAACAGCATCTCTACGGATTCCAGTCTTCTCTTTCATGAACTAAAAGAGCAGAAAGTATTCATACTTTCTGGCCTTTCTCAAAAGTCTAGCGTCTCTATGCTCATGTTCAGAACAGAATAAATTACTAAGAAAGTCAAATGGAGCCTCCATCTGGCCAGACCAATAGGAACTGTGCTACAGAGTTTATCTCAACAAATTATTCAATGCTTTTACAATGTATTTTATTCTATAATCACTGATTAATTCATTTCCTCTCCCTCTTGTTTTGGACAGCTTTCACTTAGTTCCTTCCTGGTAATACAATGCATGATGAGTTGACACTGTATCTGCTAACTGAATGACGCTTTGAGCTAAATCAATTCACCACCACCCAACCACATTATTTGAATGTAACATCAGTTATTTTCTAGTATTGTGTTTCTATTAATTTCTCTTAATAATACATTCCACGTATAAAGGATTACTGTCTTGAAAACTTTCAGCAATGCAGATAATTCCAGTTTCTTTAGAAGTAATCTCTCTCATACAAATAACCAAGCAGAAGTTATATTCTTGATCAAAGACTTTTTTTTTTAACCTTTCATATTAAGTGGATGTTTATTAATAATTTGCCTTTCAAATATCTAACAATTGCTTATTATAAATACCTATCCTAGAACAGTTGTCATTTTAGAAAACATTTATGTACTACTAGTAATATGACTGCAATAAGCCAAATCACTTGGTAAAATTTTGCTGCTCAGAATGTAAAAGTCATTCTCTAGACACTCATTTCTAAGAATAACAACACCATTCTCTGTTTATAAATTATAGAACAGTGTTTTTTGGTTTGTGTGTGTTTTTTTTTAAACACCAAAAACAAAAACATAGACTTTGGAGTTAGAGGTATAGGAATTGTTTACACACAGAACAAACAGAAGATAGAGGTCTACATAGCAAGGTCTTCATATTCTCATACACTAAACTATTAATGGCTACTTTGGCTACACGAATCATTACCTTTTTTTTTTTTTTTTTTTTTTTTTTTTCACAGACTAAGGCTAAAGTTTAGGTCAAAAAATTTTTGTCTCCATGTTCAGAAATGGACTGAATCCAACAATAAGGAACATTTATAGTCTGTTTCCTGCTTTCTTTTTTTTTTTAATAAGTTAATAATATAAGATTAATTTTAAATTATGCAGTATCTGAATGCTAAGTATTCAAACATATACAACTTTGCTCTCAAATCAACAGCATAATCACTCTCAAGCAAGCATATTTATAGATGAGAGTACAGTAGCATTTCCCAAACTCACCATTTTCTATTACATTCATCTCAATCTCACATGGAAGACGATGCAATCAATCAACTCTGTTCACCTGCCTCCTCTGGGCTGGCTTCCATACTAGGGAGTTTGTCTGCAAGAAAAGCAAGCAGAAAGAAAATGTGCAGCTTTCTATTCAATTAAAAGTAATCTTTTACTCCACATGAAAACTAAAATGAGAAAACAGCATTAAAAAAGAAAGAGAAAAAGAAAGAGAAAAAGAAAAAGAAAAAGAAAGAGAAAGAGAAAAAGAAAAAGAAAAAGAAAAAGAAAAAGAAAAAGAAAAAGAAA
>NC_048894.1:98811798-98841249 GCF_011077185.1 Oxyura jamaicensis | reverse complement strand
AAAAGAAAAAGAAAAAGAAAAAAGTGACATCTGTCTCCAGATAGTGTTTGCAGAGACCTATAGCAAACATTTAACAAATTGAAAGGGTGAGTTTCTTCACTGAGGTCCTTGCAAGTACCACAGGCTTGGTAATTAACTGCTGTTTGCTGTCTGATCTACTATGGTGGCTTATGATTCCCATTAGAAACATCACCAGCTATGATGGCACAGACTTGAAGATGTAACAGGAGTGAGCTTGAACACTCAGATCGGATTTCTCTTAACTTTTATTCAGCTAGGATACAGGGCCCCAGTATTAACAATCCCTTTTCACCACCATAACATACAGATGGCAAGTCTTCTGGCTAAGATCCTACAAGAAGGGAAAATAAAGCATATAAAAAAATTAAAACATTCTCAGAAAATAATATGCGTGCAATATCATTGCACAAAACAGATGTAGTCAGTTTAAACTGATGCCTTATTGTGGTTGTTGTTGTTGTTGTTGTTTTGTTTGTTTGTTTGTTTTCCCTGGTGGTGTTTCCCCTCCAGCATCAAAGGAAGCAGTAGAAGTAGTCACGACTAGTAGTCACGACTAGTCACGACTAGTAGTCACGAAGTAGTCACAGCTGTTGGCAGACTTGGAATCACAGAATCATAGAATCATTAAGGTTGAAAAAGACCTCCAGGATCATCTAGACCAACTGTCCACCTACCAGCAATATTACACATTAAGCCATATCCCAAAGTACCACATCTAACCTTTCCTCTAAACACCCCCCAGGAAGGTGACTCCACCACCTCCCTGAGCAACCTGTTCTGATGACCAGAAATATAATGGAACAAATTCAATTTAATCCAATCTCTCGCCTTGTGAGAACAAATATTGGAGCAGAAGCTGAAACAACATCTCCCTATTTCATTCACCGGAAATGAATTCTGCCACTCCAAATGGAAACTAAGGAAAAAAATATATAAATAATGGTTTGCTACTTGTCATCAGTGAATCCTCTGTTGGTGTGTAACTCTTTTGCCAATGTCTTATCTTATCAAGCCACTCATGCTCAGGACTCCAGACCTTAAGTTTTGCCTTAAGAAACTATATAGACTCTCATTAGACTTTTGAGTCCAGTTAAACAGTCACATGGATATTACATGTTTGCTGTAACTCCTAAAACCAATGTATGCAGAATACAAAAACAGGCCTACACAACAACAGAGTATTAATAAAACATATATAAAATTAATAGTTTAATAACTTTAAAATGGGAAAGTATTAAAGATATATGTCTCATAATCTGAAATCAGTGCATCTCTTAAATAATCCTCTCAAGAATATTTTCCTCTTGGTTACTCTCAGTTTTCTGCAAGAAGAGCCAAGACATACAAACTCTTGTTTCTTTATGTGTGTTTTCTACTACAAAATTCACTACAAAACACACAGAGACATGTAAAAAAGAGCTTTGTGTTGTAACATGGTCCTTTAAAATGCCATAATTAAAAGTGTTATTGATTCCCCCACTTGGCCTTAATAATTTGTACTCGTGCTCTATTCTGGCTGCATCTGTAAACTGTTAAAGTTACTTCAAATTACATGCTAAAATGACTGCTTGGAAAGTTCTAACTACATTTTGTGTGGGAATTTATAAGGTAAAAATATTCTTCGACATGGTTCCTTAAATTCAAGTGCTCTAAAACCTCAGAAGTAAATATAATTTTTGATGTACCTTAATGTTTGTGGCTAAGTACAGTTAGGAAGACATTATTTCTGATGTTATTCAATGTTTTACTTTTATTGCACCATATTGACAACAAAATCATCACTCATTAAGTTAATAAGCAAGGAAGAGAAAAACTGACTCAAAAAATCTCAAAATGAAATGCAGGAAAAAAAAAAGAAAAAAAAAGAAAAAAAGAAAAACAAAACAAAACAAAACAAAAAAAGCTCTTCTGAAACTGTACTGAAAATAGACGCATGAGGCAGTATATTCTAAAGATCCCTGTTTCACTTAGCTATGCTGACATATCAATAAATAAATAAATAAAAGAAGGAGGAGAAAGAATATATTGGGAAACACTACAGAAATGACAACAAAAATAAACTATGACCACGAGTTATCAAAAATCAAGAGGGAAAAAAAAATCATAGGGATGCATGACAAGAGCAAACAGGATTTTTACAGCAGAGATGGCAGAGTTTTCCAGAAAAAAAAAAAAAAAAAAAAAAAAAAAAAAAAAAAAAACTTAAATAAGGATGGAGTAACAAAGGAGTTAGACCCTGCTAACCTCCTTTTTAGAGGCTGAAGTTGAAAGTTCCTTTTGCTTCCTGACCATGACACAGTTCATAATTTTTCAGAATCAGAGTCCCCTGGCCATGAGATAGTGTCTGGGGGCACTGCTAACACCTGATTCAACAGTGCCTATTTCATCCTAAATCCCATGAAAAACTGAATTTTTCTAGATTTGCTGCTTTAGATTTACTCTGATTTACTCTGCTAAAAAGAGTTTACTGTTTTAGGTATTCACATCTGTTTCCTCAATCTGTCAGACTCATCTGCTTTTTGCCCATCATTCAATTGTACCAGGCAAGAAAAGACTTCTGTTCAGCCATCACACTTCTATCCCATACTTGTCCCAGGAGACATTCATATTTGTTCGTGCTCATCTCTTTTGACGTGAAACAATTTTGTTTGGAGGAAATAAGGTTATACATACAACTCTAAACATGTCCTTTCCAGTTAGTTTTATTAGTGCTCAGACCAGTGGTTTACTTTCACACTACTTGGGGATGTCAGATTTTAGAAAAGACCATCTAGATCCTTGTTTCACTTAGCTTGTGGGCTCCTCCAGTCCCGTTGTGGTATTCTTGCAACTCCAGAAACAGTGTGTGTGCATGTGTGAGAGCATGTAAGTGAATATTTCATGTTCAGGGTGAGAGACTCAAGTGTCTGAAATGAGTAAGGGTAGTGTCACACTTCACTAGAGCTTCACTTCTAACCGCATAAAACTACAGATGTATGTAGAACATGTGTAGGGCATAAACAGAGGGTACTGTGTAAAGCTTGGTGTGAAGGGCTACAGCGGGAGTATTTTATGGAGTACAGTCCTGCCTATTTCATCCTATCTTGCCTATCAGCTAGGGCTGGGCACTGGACCAAACAATATTCAGATGCAGCTGGGTTTTTTTGTTTCAGAGAGCACTAGCTGGCTCACAGCAAAAAGAAACAAACAAACAAAAACACCACCAGCGTTTGCTCAGGAGAAAATGAATGTTTGTGGAATGTGGGCAGTCAGGATATACGGATGATATGGGACCAAACTGAGGAGCTAAGTTATAAAATCTAGATGTATTTTTTTGCATTTTTCTTGCTGAGAACAGCCCACCACAAGGTGATTAAGGTATTCTTTGGACAAGAAAAAAAAAAAAAGAAAAAAAAAAAGTGAATTTTGATTCTAAGAGATGGAGAAGGGAATAGAAGGTACAGTTTCAATGCAAGTGCATTAACTACTTGAAGAAAAAACTACTGTCTCCTTTTATAGCTACAGAAAAATAAATAAAATAAAATAAAATAAAATAAAATAAAATAAATAAAATAAAATAAAATAAAATAAACAAACAACTGGCTCCTGTTTAGCTTTTGAAAGCAATGATTATACACATGTAATTTCAGAAGACAGATTAGTCTTGTGAAGTCCAAGTATTGTTTAATTTTGAAGTGTGTATGCCCTAGGAGGGACAGGTTTCAACATATCTCAGAGAAATTAGTGTTTATTCTGACTACTTCATGCAGCTCCCTTTTCAGCCTGTTACTTTCTCAGAAGCCTACCTCTTTACAAGCAGTAGGGCTTCACTGCCTATTTCAGGACTTTGGGCTTTGGTGCAGTGGCCAAATATGCAGGGCATATTGCCACACTAATTGCCTGCAAAGCTATCACTAGAAGCAACAACTAGAAGACAGCTTTCTGTCACAAGCAATTAGAAAAAGAGATTTTTTAAATCCAGTAAGGTATCCCCTTCCCAGTGCCCATACTCAGATCATCGTGTTGTAATCAGCCAGAAACAATAAAATAAAATAAACCAAAACTACCTATACCTGCTGATTCTCACCAACCAAATGACAGAATTATATTTTACAGGAAAAAAAAAAAAAAAAAAAAAAGGTATTCTATTTATAATAAAAAAATAACATACATCCCAGACCATAGAGTAGCTAGACATGAAAAGAGTTACTTTGTTTATTGAACTTCTTCATTCATCTAGCTTAAAGCTTCTGACCTTAAATTTAATTTTGAGAAATGTGTTACCATATAATGAGAAATGTGTTACCCTATAAACAGCAAATTTATATAAAGAAATAAAAAATTGCTTTTAACAGGGCAAGGTTGGATTATATTATCTATGTTATTTCTGCTGCTTTTTATAATTAGAATATACCTTCTAGAATAATAGCACAAGAAGCAATGATTATTGTGTCATATGAGCATAGTTTTCTCCAAACCTGATATATTTTTTCTCAAGTGTGATTTTTAATTTCTTTTGGCATATGGGTCAAAGGTCTTGGTTCCAAGAAGATAAACATTGAAAGTGCATGGATTTAAAAGGGTTCTTTCTAATACTCACCCCCCCCTCAAAAAAAAAAAAATAATAATTTTTTTAAAAAGTGCATTTAAATGAGATACCCCAACTTAAAAGTACTCATGTATAAAAAGAGGTTATTCTGTGTCTAAAATCAAAGTAGGAGAAGTGGAATTTAAACCTTCAGGAAAGATCATTGTCTAAAGTGACCAAGAACCATAAGTGATTCATTAAGTATAATTGGGCCAGTGATTCTTCTCAAGGGATTGTCTTAATAGCAGATTCACCTTATCAGGAGTCCACATCTATCTATAGGATCAGAATATAAATTACTCCATATAGGTTAAGATGTGCATCACCTGGAGTTTTCAGTGGGTATTCATCACTCGGTATGTTATTTTGAGAATGTTTCATGCCCTCTGTTCAGCTGGCAAAGTGTTCCCTGCTGAAAAGTTACAAATGGGATGTGAAAGAGAAGGCAGGGGAAAGTGATTATTTGATGCAGGGAGTTAGAGAAATTTCCAGATCGTAGTTAGAGAAATTTCCAGATCTTTTTACTTCAACTGTCTTTCAATCTACTATTACCAATCTATCATTTTGTTTTGTGTATCTGGACATACTTTTCCAATTTGAGAAGCATATATATGTCTACATGCACACACACACAAACCATGCATGCACACGCTGTTTCCATGTTGCTTAACAAAGAATAATGCAGCTTGTTCCGCCTCAGAATTTCAACAGATTTTACAAAAAAAAAAAAAAAAAAAAAAAAAAAAAAAAAAAAAAAAAAAAAAAGAAAGAAAAAAAAAAAAAAAGGAAAAGAAAAACTGTCTGTTAAAGGCCAGACCATTCACTAGGACAAACCTTCAGATTTCATCTAGGACAAACCTTCAGATTTCATTATTCCTGTGCCCATTTCAGTAGATTTTCACTTTATTTCCTATATCTTTAGATCAGGCTGCTGGTCACTGATTAAAGAGAGGTTGTCATAAAGATGAAGGCAAATCTGTGAGAGGCCTATCATAAGGACTGCTTTTAGCCAAGAGAAACCGTTATATTAGGTATTGCTCTGAAAGCCTACGTGTCTATTTCCACCACAAGAGAGAAGTAGCTCTTTTAACAGCAAATCACATTCTGAAAGGGGAGCATTTCCTCCTACTTATGCAAGGGGGACACGGCACATTTATTTATTTTTTATTCCTAGCCCCAGTGGTAACATAAGGGGTCAGATGCCACCCTCAGGGAAATTCATTTTAGGTTAAACAAACATATTTCTGGTTTCTTGCTATGCATATTTTTTAAGTCTGTACAAAAAGAAAAAAACTTATGTATTCTCTCTGGTTTGCTTTAGTTTATTATGGCGTTCAGAGGTCTCCTCCGGAAAACAAAAAGCAAACAAACAAACAAAAACAACAACAACAACAATTTAAAATATATATATATATATATTTTCAACTACTCTCTTTCCTCTGACAGTGATTGTCAATAGTTTGCCTCATTTGTTTACTTCTTAATGAGAAGTTCTTATCTACATGGCCCTGTTCCTTTCAAGGTAGATGGGCACTTAGAGCCACAGTTGGTTTCAAATACTTCATTATATGGCACCTAAAGTCTGTGTTCCTTTTCCCAAATTCTGAGCTATTTCTGTAAAACCAAGGAAGCACACTACAAATGAAAAGAAACCTTATTAATACATCTGCTAATTATATTATCTCCATCTAAGTGTAAAGCTCCAGTCTTTTTTTGTAAATGAAAATAGTAGATCACTGCCTTTGAAATGCTTCAAAGGCAACTTTTTTTGAAATGTTCAAGGCAACTAAAATTAAGAATAAATCCATAATGGCTTTGTAAGTAGAGTGCCATGCATGACATTGTGCAGCATAGCTAAAATCAGTTCTTTAGAGCAAAACTGGATCCCATCATCACTGGTCAGTTCTCTCCCAGTCTTATATAAATTAAATAGGCAAGAATAGCAGGGCAATTTGACCAAGCATTACCAACATGAGGTTTGGTTCAGATAGTAAAGAACAGTATAGGAATTGACCCAGATGTGAACAGTGTAAACTATATAGAAAAGAATAAGACTTATTTTGCTACTTTATTTCTCTTTGTGTTTGATAACTTTTCTTTTGTGTTTTGTTTCTTTTTTTCTTTTTCTTTACTTAGTTTGTAAAGGAAGAGTCTTAATGTTATTTTGTGTTAAATGAGCAGGACAAGTTAATCCTTAGACCTATAAATTGTATAGTAAAATGGGTTCATTTATTCTTCAATTAGACAGAAAACATGCATTACTGCTTTCTGACCAAACATTTTACAACATAAAACAATAAGAGCTGAGAGAATGAGACATGTTTATAATCAGTGATGCTGAACATTAACACAAAAACTAATTACATACAAGGAAAAAAAAAATATATATATATATATATTTCCTTTTT
Organism: Oxyura jamaicensis; assembly: GCF_011077185.1. Classification (NCBI taxonomy): domain Eukaryota; kingdom Metazoa; phylum Chordata; class Aves; order Anseriformes; family Anatidae; genus Oxyura; species Oxyura jamaicensis. Next base: position 98,834,253 of record NC_048894.1, on the reverse strand, counting down.
CTGTACTGAATCAGTGGAGAAGCTGTCTCTTAGGTACAGAAGTTCCTTTTTAGTTCTTTCTTCTCCTATGAACTGAAGAATTACGTATTTTAAACACAGTTGAAAATATTAACAGGACAACCAGTGAAGTCTGACATTTGTTCCATATGATCATTAGTTTTCCGCAAAACAGTAATACTGTTATTAGTGTCTTCATATTTTTAAAAGAAAATACACTGTGTATGGAAAGTATATGTAAAATTAGTATGGAAAACTATAAAACATCTCTTTGTCCTGTATTTTGTCCATCTTTTTTACCCCTTTTTTTTTTTTTTTTTTTCTTGAAGAAAGATGAGCTACATAACCCCAAGTAATGCAAAACTTACTGTTAGATTGATTTCATTCAGTGGATAACTTTAAGATTTCATTCTAAAGGAAAATCCACACCTTAACAAGGTCATAGAATTTCTAAGGGTCCCAAGAATACATTTACAAATGTATTCAAATATTGAATGACTAAACAGCTTGAACAGAAAAAGACATTAGTTTGTGTTGTTTCAAACTCTCAAGAACACTCTTGTGTTGGTTTTACTTGGGTGGGCAGCTGAGTTCCACCATGGTCGCTCTCTCACTCCCCCTCTTCAAAGGGAAGGGGGAGAAAATACATTGCAAAGGGCTCAGGGGTTGAGATAAGGACAGGGAGATCACTCAACAGTTACTGTGATGGGAAAAACAGACTCAAAGTAGGGAGATAGTAAGACTGCCTATTACTGAGAAGCTAGAGAAGTGAGAAACAAAGGAAAGAAACCAAAAACCACCTTCCCTCCATCCACCCTGTTCTACCTCCTTACCCTGAGCAGCGCAGGCAAACCAGGTAATGGGGGCTGCAGTCAGTCTACAGCACTTCGTCTCTGACACTCCTTCTATGTCACTCTCTGCCCCTGCTCCACACAGGGTCCCTCCCATGGGATGCCATCCTTCCCAAACTGATCCTGTGGGGGCTTCCCACAGGCAGCAGCTCTTCAAGAACTGCTCCAGATATGGGTCCGTACCATGGGGTCCATCCATCAGGAGCAAACTGCTCCAGCCTGGGTCCTCCGTGGGTGGCAGCTCCCCCCTGACTTCCTGCTCCTGTGAGAGCTCCTCTCAATGCGCTACAGGTCCGGCCTGGAATCTGCTCTTGTGGGGGTCCTCCATAGGCTGCATCCTCCATCAGTGCAGGTCCACCTGCTCCACTGTGGTCTCCTCCACAGGCTGCAGTGTGGAACACTGCTCCACCATAGTACTCCATGGGCTGCAGGGGGACAGCCCACTTCACCATGGTCCTCACCACAGGCCACAGGGGAACTTCTGCTCCAGAACCTGGAGCACCTCTCCACCTCCTTCTTCACTGACCTTGGCATATGCAAAGCTGTTTCTTACTCCTCTCTCTCTCCCAGCTACTGTTCCCCAGTAGTTTGTTTTTTGTTTGTGTTTGTTTGTTTGTTTGTTTTCCTTTCTTAAATATGTTCTCACGGAGGTGCAAACAACATAGTTTATTGGCTCAGCTCTGGCCAGTGGCAGGGACCTTATCTAACATGGGGCAGCTTCCCAGAACCTCCTCCTCTTAGAAGATACCCCTATGCACCTGAGCACCCCTCCCCCCCCCCCCAAACAAACAAACAAACAAAAAACAAACAAACCTTGCTACGTAAACACACTACAAGTCTATGATGAAAAGATTGTGAATAAAACTGGTCAAAAATGTCCAATGATTCTTTGGTGTGTCCTGGCTTCAGCTGGGATAGAGTTAATTTTCTTTTTAGTAGCTGTTTTGGTGTTGTGTTTTGGATTTAGGATGAGAATACTGCTGATAACATACTGATGTTGTAGTTGTTTTTGAACAGAGCATGGCAGGATATGGGCAGGCACCTAGAAAAAAGTGGGCACCTCCAGTGCTTTGGAACTTCACCACTGAAAAAATGCCGCACCCCCCCCCCCCCCCCCCAAATGATAAAATGTTTGAATAAGATATGCCATCATTCTGGCAATTCCAAAGATAGACAAATCACTGCAACATGCTGGGGCAACTACTACTAAGAAGGGGAAGGAGGAAGTGGACGAGCCAGGCTACTCTCAGGCAGGTCTATCACAAGGACAGGAAGAGGAAGAGGCAGATCTCATAAATGCAGCAATAACCACCTGATCCCTATCTCTGGGTGAGCTGTGAGATATGCGAAAAGATTTCAGCTGTCATTCAGGTGAACATATTGATACCTGGTTGCTCCAATGCTGGGAGAACAGAGTCAGTAGCCTAGACTTAGAGGGCACGGAAGCCAAGGAACTGGGATCCCTCTCCAGGGAACAGGGCAATGACAAAGTGATGGGAAAATAAATGCAAGCTCTCAGCCACTGTGACTCCTGTCAGGCGTGAAGGAAAGGTATCCTTTCAAAGAAGATGTTATATGTCACCTATGTACATGGACCACCATGGAGAAAGGTATCCAGTACCTGAGGGAATTAGCCATGTCGGAGGGGATTTATGGTGACCTAGACAATGGCCAGCCATCCAGAGATCCAGACAAAGTGCACACAACCCATGTGACAGAAGTTTGTACAGAGTGCGTCATCGTCATATGCCAGTTGGCAGTAAAGACCTGGCAAACAGAGAGGAACAAAGATTGGGTGAATTGGCTGGCCAACTCCATTAATATGAAGGAAATCTCACTTCCTCCCCATAGGCTGGCTGTGAAGCCACTTTCCCAAGAGGTCCAGCAACTCAAAGAAAATATCTTCCTCCCCACCTGTAGGGACCAGTTTCTCTGCTATCAGGAATAAGCATTCTTCTGCTCAAGACAGAGGATATAGTGGATGCACACCACATGCCACCAGGTGGTTTTAGCTGTTTTACCACTGAGAAGAAATGGAAAGTAAAATCTTCCTTAACCTAGAGGCATGAGTATGTGAGTTGCAAGGAAAAACAATGCAAAAAGAGGTTTCTTCCAGGAAAATGTCTGCTCCGATTTCCAGTGAGCACTTCCCCAGATGGAGTATAAAGGCTGATCTTACTTCTGATCTTAATAAAGGTACTACTAATTTAAATTTACAAGAAGTGATTATTTAAGAATGTTATGATGGGTGAGGGTCCTAGTTCACTGCCTGCATGGTTAAACCACTACACAGTGGTACAATCAAAGCCTCTACAGGTTTCAGGAGGCTCCCCCGTCCTTGTGAAGAGGGTAAGGATTGACCTTTGAGTCTCACAGACCTGGGCGTGGAGCATTTTTCCTGGATGATCTGCCCTGGATCATCCAGAATGTTCAAAAGCTTTCCTATTGTATAATAAGCTTGTATATCTATTCAGAAGTTTTTGTGTCTATGCACAGTGTATATGCAGATATGTACAATAGCTGTATTTCTTGAACACTGGATTGGTGGAGCATGATATGAAAATCAAATGAACTGGTTTTTTGTTGTTGTTATTGTTGTTGTATCACGAATCCTATTCCTTAGTTCTTGCAAAAAGGGAGGAAGACTTCTACGTGGGTATTTTTTGCTGGTACTTGAACAAAAGTCCTTTCATACCACTGTCTCTTTGTAATAACAGGACTGGCAAAAGCTTTCCAATCTGTAAAATGCCAACAGCTTTATTACACTTATTATGCAATATATTTCTGTGATTTCTTAGAAAATCACTTACGGAGACAATTAATTTTTTCTGGTTTTGTTTGGCCTTTCTGAATTTCTTCTAATATAGAAGATTAAGGGAATGTTTTGCAGTGGGCATTCTTTTTTGCAAGGCTTTGTCCATGGTTATTGCTTTTCATCCCCTTCCCATTGATGGTTCATGAGGATATACTGCTCCAGGTGTAGCCTCAGAATGTAGTACCTAAATATAAAAGCACAGTGTGAAATAATTATTTGTGGGAGAATGACACCTTTGTTTTTTATCCAAGTTTAACCCCTGTAATGAAAAGATTATTAATTGAGGATCTAAAAGTCCAGGAGGCACTGGAAGATAAAAAAAAAAAAAAAAAAAAAAAAAAAAAAAAAAGTGACTTTATAAATCTCTGTAGATGTGACTGCTGTAATAATCCTCTAGAACTTAACTGAGGTAACTTCTTCATTTAAATGGGCTAGTTTAATGGAATGGGAATTGTTATGGACAAGAGTGCCAAGCTGAAGGAGGTTTGGAGGGCATCCCTCCAGGGCAAGAATAATATTGATGATTAAAATAGATTGTGAAAGAAGCTAGAAATTACTTACTAAAAGATATAGGCCCCTAGGCTAAGAATAAATGTGGTATTATTCAGCTATCAGAATAATATCTGAAATATCATCTATTTTTGAACTGTATTCTATTTGGCAGGCAGTGAGTCAATGATTAAGTAGATCTTCACCATCTCTGATGGCTCTTGTCCTGTGATTTATATATTCCAAAAAAGAGTAGGATGTCCCAACATGAGGGACACAGAGAAAATGTCTGAATAAAGAGGAAAGCCTGAAACCAGAAACCTCTCATTCAGAGGCTGACAGATTTTGAAGCCAGAATGGTCATCTAGCCTGACCTCTCTAATATTACAGGCCATAACATTTCGCTTTGTTACCCCAGCTGTAAGCCAAATTTTTCTTACTATGGAGATTTTTAAAAAGTAGGAGTAATATTTTCAAAGATATTTAGACACATAAAAGGTGGAGGTAAAATACATGTACAGAGTAGGTGCTTCTCATTGTTTTCATGATAGGCTGATGTCCAACAACTTTCCTCTGCTTTTGAAAACCTTAGTATGTCTCTGAGTCTGTTAAATGTTATTTGAATTCTGGTGTTTGTACATGGTCATATATACAAATCACAGCTCTTTGCATATTTCTAAGCATAATTAATGGCACCAGACAGAAATTTTGCTGGGAAAAGGAGAATTCTTTCCCCTTATGTCTTCACTATCTAATAAGGAATTGTTATTTCTTCATGGTTTGGATAGGGATTTATTTTCTTACTTCAAACATCTCTGACATGAATGCTAAGGTTAGACTTTTCCACCACCTCACATATATAATTCCACAATTCTACACACCTATCCTAAGAAGTGTCTGGATCTAGTCATGTAACTTAATTCAAAAAAAAAAAAAAAAAAAAAAAGGAAAAAAGCAAAAAATGAATTAAAAATATATAAATGAAGGAAAAGTGTCACTCTCTGGTGTAAGAGAAAACATGAAGGGCCATTGTTGATGACAGTATAATAGAGATTAATACTGGCTTCCTAGTAATGAGCACAAAAGTTTCTGCATATAATGATTTGGGAAATAATGTATCATAGAGGAAATGATATGATGTTCTAAAGGATATTAGATTTTCAGGTGTTATTGGTAAAAAGTTAGGAGTTCAGTAACATTCTGCAAATTGAGTTTTACTTTGGCTTTTCCCTTTTTCAAATTACATAATTGTTCTTCTTTTTACTGCTGAGCAGAAGGTAAGTAGGAGTAAAATTACAAAACATTGAGAAATATGTTATTATTTTTGCTATGGGAAAAAAAAAAAAAAAAAAAAAAAAAAAAAAAAAAAACGTTGGAGAAGCAGAAAGAGCAACACCAGAGAGAAATTCATTTAATTCCCCCCCTCTCCTTTGAAATTCCTCAATATGTATTTCACCAGTATAACTCTCTATCTCATAAAAGAGGTTGTGCTGTGTATATATCTAATGAAGTACTTAGGAATTTCTTAGTAAACCTTTTTCATTTTGCAGGTGGGAATGCAATGGAAACAGAATACTTCTAACTGTTAGATGCATTTGAGGGAAATTTGAATTTAAAACTAAGTCTAAATAACTGTACCATGCAAATTATACTAATTTAATCAAAGAACTGGGATAGGCAGAGAGTATTGGACTTCATTTGCTTCCACTTCTGCAAGATTTTCAGCACTGTCTCCTACAATATTTCTGTAACCATGTTAAGGCATTGTGGTCTGGATGAGCATAAAACAGGTAGAAAATCAGTTGGGTGGTCAGGCAGAGAAGGTCATGGTTAATGGGTCATGTTCTACCTGGATGATGGTAATAACCGGCAAAATGGGCTCTGTACTGGGATGTCTCCTAGCTAACATCTTTCTCTGCTGTCTGTAGAAGATACCAGAATGCACAGATACTGAGTGTGAATATAACACCAAATTAGGGGGGCACAAATTGATCTTCTCTAGAGTAGACTCCCTTCTAGAGGGACTCAACAGGCTGGAAGAATGGCCATACAGGACCCTTGCAAAATTGAAGGGCAAGTACCACGTGCCCCTGGGACAAAGGAGCCCCTACAAATGGCACGCGCTGGGGTTGGACAAGCTGGAAGCAACCATAAAGGAAAGGCCTTGGGGCCTTGTGGTCAGCAAACTGAGCCTCAGCCAAAAAAGGTGGCCAACAGCTCCCTGGACTGTATGAACAGGAGCACAGCCATCCAATAGAGGCAGTGGTTATCTCCCTTCTTCCTCTGCTCAGCACATGTTACACTACATCTGTAGTACTACACTACATCCAGTTTTGGGGCCCCCATGCTAGAAGGAAATTAGCAAATCACAGCAAGTACAGCAGAGGTTCAAGGAGGCTCGAACACTTGCCCTGTGAGGAGAAGCTGAGGAACTGGGGCTTGTTCAGCCAGGAGACAAGAGAGTTTTGGGGGCAACTAACTGCAGCCTCCAGTGTCTGCAGAGAGGTTATCGAGGAATTGGAGCCAGACCCTTCACTGCTGTGTGTGGTGGGAGGATAAAGCACAATGGGCATAAACTGAAACTAGAGATGTTGAGACTAGATGTCGGAGAAACTTCCTCTCTCTGAGTACTATACAACAGTGGGAGTGACTGTCCAGAAAGGCTGTGCAATCTCTGTCCTTGGAGGTTTTCAAGATACAGGAGCTTCTGAGCAACAATATCAGACCTCAGAGCAGGCCCTACTGTGAACAGGAGGTGGGATTAGAGACCTGAGGTCCTGTCTGAACCTGAATTGTTTATCATTTTATGAAGCATTAAACAACAATATTCAGCTGCTCCCCACCTCCCAGCAACTGTATTTGGAGAAAGATCATTTCCTGAAATACAACAAATAAACAAAAAGCAATGAAGGGTAGGACAACAAGAGTGATTGGATCTCCAATTTGCCAAGCTACCTTTAACTAGTTATAAAAGGTGAGAAATTTACTATACAAGTCTTGTGAAAGACTAATTCCTGAAAAAATAAAATAAAATAAAATAAAATAAAATAAAATAAAATAAAATAAAAGACAGAAAGCAAGGACAGAACAACGGGAATGACTGGATCTTCAATTTCATGAGTTATCTTCAACTAGCTATAAAAGCTGAGAAGTTTAGTATGTAAGTCTTCTGAAACCTGCCTTCCTGACACACATCAGGTTCAGGTTCAGTCTGAGGTCTGAGAAATTCACATCCTGAAAAAAAAATCTCACTTGACACATCCATCATAACCTCTTTTCAATTACCCCTACAAGAAGGTAATGCTGGGAAAGTTTGTTCGTCTGGGTTTTGTTTGTTTGCTGGGTTTTGTTTGTTTGTTTTTACACTGCAGAGAGCTATAACTAAGAGCTATAACTAAGACTTCCAAAGACATGACATTGAACTTGTTGTTTATTGTTGACTTCCAAATCTCCCTTCCCTCTACAGGAGACATTCTCCAAGTAATTTTGGACTGATGTTCGTCTTCTTTAGATGGCAATTGTTGTTGCCATCTAAACAGATACATTTCAGTCATCCATTTCTTTTAATTATTAAATTCAATTTTGGTCTCTTACATGACCACAGCACTGGTTTTGGCATTATTTCTGACAGTGTTTCACATACAAACACAGCACTGCAAATATCAGTTTGACCTGGATTCCTTTTCAGATCATTTAATTCCTAGACATTTCTTTGTCTCATTAAATAAAATTTGTTTCAAATGCAATTATGCTGGTTTAAATTGTTTGTCTTTATTTTATTTTATTTTATGAACAATAGATATGTGCTATCTTTCTGTTTCTGAAGATCTGTACCAAGAAGGTAACTACCCAACTTAATTTGTTAAATATTAGGTGAACAATGACTTCTGACACACTCAGAAAATTTCTTAACAAATCTGAAGTTAATAATGTTACCTACTTCATGTTATCTACTAGTATAATGACATTTTAAATAGCCTGGCCCTAACTGTTTGCTCTGAAAGGTCAATCCAACTCAAGTAAAGCTGGTAGACTAGCTTCTTTCTTAGATCAATGTCTTTCTCTACACTAATCAGTGACTAGTATCTTAAATTATTTTCATTTTATTATCTTTTAGAGAAACATGTATGAAAGCGATTACCTTTGCTTGAGATAATGACTCTAAGAAAACCAACTATTACAAGCATAAAAAGAACATGAAGTTTTATAAGCCCTATGCTTTATTGCTAATTTAATTAGCTTCCATTAACCCACAAACGCAACTTGATAGATATATTCTGTTGTTTATTATGCCAATTAGCACCCACAACATGGTGCTTGTTTAGATTATCTCATCTGTTGAGATTGACAGTGCTCCTCAGTGGTGATATTCAGTAATATGCTAGGCTTACCAGAGCTGGTCCCTGCCAATTCTTCTCAAATTCTGCTTTTCTAAGGTTAAGGATGAAACCGTAGTTCTTGACAGGAATGCTAAACATCAGTCCAAAATTACTTGGAGAATGTCTCCTGTAGAGGGAAGGGAGATTTGGGAGTCAACAATAAACAACAAGTTCAATGTCATGTCTTTGGAAGTCTTAGTTATAGCTCTCTGCAGTGTAAAAACAAACAAACAAAACCCAGCTTATTAAAATGCATATATTTTCCTTTTGTTCCAAGAGGCAGGGACAAGCAGGAATTGGGAAAAACACCTTGGACTTTTCTGAAGACCTTTCTTAGCAGACTGTTTTCTCATCATACAGTCCCTTCTGATCAGAAATCAGCATATGAATGAACATATCCATATGTACAAATTCATACAATTTTCATTCAAAATAAGCTAATATGCAGCTTTGTATAATGTACTATGAAAAGTTTTGTTTATTTTTCTTGGAAAAAGGAATAGTTAATAATAAAGCTAGAGTTACTTATACCTGACTGATACTTGAAAAAAATTGTTCAACAGGACATTCTCGCTGAATTTTCTAGAAAAGCTTTTGGGAAATATTAGGAGAGAAATGAATATATACAGAAAACTTCTTAACCAGAAATGAAACAAAGACACCAAACAATCTGAACTGAGAACCGGTGTTTCCAGGATATCAAGAGCTTCCTGAATAATTAGCATACAGCTGCTAATCATCCTGTAAATTTTTGTTACAAGCAAACATAACCCTGCTAACACAGTTCACTAGAAATTACTTCAACTGGTTCCTCACTTTCAATTCCCTGTAAGAAAAAGATTTTCAAAAACAGATATAAAAGATACAGACCTAACACAGAAAAAAAAAAAAAAAAAAAAAAAAAAAAAAATCATTTTTCCGGCTAATTTGAGGGCTGAGTTTATTCTCAAGCCTAAGGAGATAGCATCTGAATGAGTGCAACTGTTAATTCCTTCAGAACTCAGCCTTTTACCAGATGCAGAATAAGCCTATTTTACTTCTGTCATTCCTTATGGTTTCCTTAAATTCTAATTAAAATTCAATGAAATTCTAATATCTAGAAATAATTCCTAAATATATATAAAGAGACAGAGGAAAACAAAACAAAACAAAACAAACAAAAAACAAACAAACAAAACAAACAAACAAACAAAAAAACTAATACCTGAAGTCTAATATTACCACCTTCCCTGCTTCTGCTCCGTTAGTTTCCTAAGGCAATAAGACATGTTAGTTTCCTAAGGCAATAAGACATGTTTCCACTGGGAACAGGAGGAAGCAGATGAGTGTTTTCCATTGAAATCTTTATTAGCAATACTGTCAAGGCAAAATAAGCAGGAAAAAAAAAAAAAAAAAAAAAAAAGTTACTTGGGAGCACTTGTCACTACCCTGAATTGCACTTATTTACTATATTTTGCTTACTAATACAGTATGTATTTATTTTTAGATAAAAGGTGCTGCATAAAACAAGACAATGAAAAAGAGAGAGGAATTAAACTGTTTAAACTGTTTAGAGGAAACATTCTAACGTTTTTTTCAGTGAGATTTTTTTAAAAAGAGACAGTCAATGAGGCAAAAAAATATAGCAAGTCTCTCCCAGATGGTAAGCACTATATAGAAACAAACAAACAAACAAACAAACAAACAAAACTCTTGAATCAAAAGTCGTATGAATTTGTTAAGGGTCAGAAAGGAGGCTTATAAGTAAAGGCAGAAACATTAGAAAGTGTTAGATGTGGTTCCCCTTGACTATACACTAGTTTTATTAATTTCCCCTTTGTGTCAGTCAGTGCCATCAGGAATGAACATTAAAAGCTCATTGGTACTTCAGGGGCTTCTGCTGGTTTTACTGTGTTTGGCACTATGTCCATTAGTAATCAGGCCTGGGGAAACCCATCCAGCAAACATAAGAATCAACACAACCCTTCATCTACAATGCAAATGAACTTGAATGTACCCATTTTAAACTCATTTCAAGACAATGGAAAATAGCTTACAATACTAAAAGTATTTTGCTTAATTTCCTGACAGCTTTCTTAACTACAACATTAATTTAAGTAAAATAGGGTGTAAAAGTTAAGTGTTATAGCTGTCCTTGAATAAAACTAAACAGCTACAGTTCATTTCAGAATAAAAACACCTTGTGCCTATTTAGTTTAATCCATTTACTAGTCAGTTTATCAGTTATTTGTCAGAATCAAAACTCAAAAGCACATTAAGCTAAATAAAGTTATTATTTTGTTCTAGAGTGCAGCATAAGCTTCCTTAGGGCTTGTCTTAAAAAAGAAGTTAATCTGTTTTAAATCAGACTCATATATTTTGATATTTTTCTTCCTAACATATTTCCAGCGAAACCTGCATTGAATTTTCTGGTCCAGATAAGTGACTTTATGGCCTGACAACAACTGAAGTAACAGTTATTTCTGAACAAACACCTGAGAACATTTAGTTAACTTATGAAGCAGTAACCAAATATTCCATGTGGTGGCCTGAGTCTAGCAATAATATATATAAGAGTAATCCTTGTAAGAAAAGGCGATCTTGTCATAATAGATAGGGAGTGGGTAACTACATACAGCTTTTGATAAAATTCACAATAATGAGGATTATTGTGAAAATAAGTAATAACTATTCCAGATGCTTGGAAATCAAATGCATGGAAAAATCAAGTGAATAACAACAAATTAAACAAGAAGATGCAGTGCAATGGCAGGAACTCCCCCAGTAATCACAGAAATTTCCCTCCTGAAACCTAAATGTTGAAATCTGGTGTTTGTCTGAAACAGCTATTAGATTAAGAGAAGCCACTGACAAATTATTTTCACCCAGTCTTGAACATATATTATTTTTACATTTTTTTTTCTCTGAAATTGTCATGATTTGACCTAGTACAGCAGAAACATCTGTTTAAGCAGGGCAAACAAAAAGAAAACATGAGTTTAATGGCAATTTATTTCTTTAAGTTATCTAGGTGGAAATATATTCTCGTATTTGAGAAATTAATAGATTTTTTCTTTATTATATTCACAACTCAATGTTGTTAATTTCTTAATCTTCATTAAACAAGGGATTGAAATACCTAAGTATGTTATTTCAGTCCCAGTAATACCAATGAAAGTACAGTAGGATTTATGAATTTGATTTTCAGTTTATGGATGGATTTTAGCATTTAAAGCACTTTTCAGAACAGTGTCATCAGGCTGGAACTTAGGCTTGGTTCCTCTACTAACTCAGCTTAGCTTCTCTGCCTAGCCTCTTGCCATTGCACAAGAACATTGGACATTGGACACTGTTCATTGCATAGTCCATGTTCAGATATGGGAACAACATCAAGGTAACAGGTTGATGCACTACATTCTCCCTGCAGTTTACCTCTGATGGCATTTCAAGCACGTGCTTTAGTCTTCAACAAGGGCTATTTAAAAATCTGTGTTAAAATCTCTGTCTCCCAATTCTAAATTATTTAATCAAGAAAAACAATTGGAACTGCAACTCAACCTGAAGTAAAGATGATAGAGTCAAAAGATTAGGTCAATCTGAACTAATTCATCTTTCATAATGCAATCTTTTTCCATAGTTTATCAGTGTCCAAAATAGAAAATAGCATAAAACTGTCACCTCAATGCTTGCAAATTACATGAAAGCTAATTAAGACTTAAGAGAAGTACAATACCAAAAATAGGGCAGGACAGAACACACTTGTATGTTTTAATATTTCTGTTAAGAGTATAAAGATCCAAGATCAGCTGCAGTAGTTCAATGTGTTATCTAAGACTATTAATGGTAGCTAAGGACTTGTAAGCACTACCTAATCTATTGCTGAATGCACTAGAATTAATAGAAATATGCAATAAGTAAGCAAGGTTAAAGCCAGGCTGATATTTAATTGTCTTCCCTCTACTTGTTGGAAGATTAAAGCTTTTCTCTAGACATTTGCCCTCTTTTGATATGTTGTCATGACAAGGATTTGATGAGAAAAAATAGTTAAAGAAAGTTGTCAAGGTTAACAGGCCACAAATACAATTCCTTTTCTCACACACAAGTGTAGAAGCCATGACATTTTCTTAGGGAAGGAGTGCTTCCTGAAGAATAAATTTTAGTGTGTTCTCCTATTTAAAATTTGTTTCTCTAAATGTCTATAACTTGTTCATGGGCAAAATAACAGTGATAAACTTCCACATGCAAAGCAAGGAAACATTTATGAAGAAATACATTGCAGCCTCTAAGGGATTATTTTATGCTTCCAGTTTATATTATAAAAAGTATTATTTAACCACACTCAAAATTTCCAGGAACTATTTTGTCATGAAATCTTTTCAAATGTGCAAATAGAAGTGGCAATGTAAAATAAAATTGGCAAGAGACTTTAAAGGTGCTTTCCAATGTGCTCTAGTAACTGACAGCAGAGTCTAGCCTAAAGACTGTTGTCTGCTGCAGATTATAGAGAGAGAAGCAATTGTTATTAAAAAATCCCTTAGGTTTGCCTACCTTATAACTCTGCATGTATCTAAGGAGTATAGGAGTTTTTTAGTGCTAAGGATGAGTATTTATATCATAAATTAAAAAAAAAAAAAAAAAAAAAAAAAAAAACACAGATAATTAGAAGTTTATAGGACAAAAACAATCCAACTAAATCCCTTATTTAATCAATATATCTATTCATTTGTGTCTTCATTTAGCTACTTATCTTTTTCTTTGTTTTAATCTCTCTTCCAAGAATATGTGTTTAGTGTAGCCAAGATTCAAGAGAAGAAACAGAAGAGGACAGAGTTTTTGAGGTTGTTCCTGTGGAGAACATTAGGCCACTATGTCATCAAAACCCTTACAGAAACCTTTAGGTGTTGTCTGACAATTTGTCACCTGTCTGGTCCCCATTACTACTACGGCAAGACCATCGAAAAATTTGTCTTCCAAGGCAAGGCTATGTATTCTCCCAAAGCCAAACTATAAGCAAACATATTCCAAAAGCAGATGTTTTATTATTATTATTTTTATTGTTGTTGATGCTGTTGGTGATGAAGGTTGTGTTTGTTTGTTTGTTTTTTCTTTTTTTTTTTATTTTTTTCACATATGCTGCATTTCCAAGTTCAAATAGCTATCTAGTTCTGCAAATCTCTGTCTTTTCATAAGCAAGGAGCTCTGCCAGACCCTTCTGGTTTTGTACAAAATATCTGAAAATACATCCTAAAATTTTCCATCCACATATTATTTCTTTCTGGTTCATTGGTAGAGCTAGTAATGAGTTCCTTGAGGAAGAAGAAATATGTAAGAATGAGATTTTTTATACTGAATAAATATCAATAAGATAATTTCCTCATTAGAAGTGAATGAGATTACAACTTCTTTCAAACAAGAGTGGAGCGTTTTTCAGAAGCTTTTGTTTGCATTTTGGGAAGGACACTGTCCCTGTCTTGAAAGAGTGAGCAGCCAAATGATTAACTATTTCTATGGGAAAGGCTGTTTGCTGTAGTGAAACAATGATAATTACACTGAAAATGCTGCAAAGAATATGAAAGTTGAAGGGCCTGAGAGACCTTTGTGAATATCCAGTGAATTTTACTAGAGGTAATTTGCCGGCTTGGATGTCCCCATTTGGGTGCCCAGCATCAAACACCCTATGCTTTGGAGAACACTGTACATACTAAATAAATAAATAAATAAATAAATAAACAAACAAATAAATAAATAAATAAAATGAAAGAAAACAATCAAACAAAAAAGAGTTCTTGCCGTGACCAAAAACATTAAAAGAGGGAGCATTCCAATCATATATAAAAATCCTCATCCCAGCCAAAATTTCAATTAATAGTTTAAAAGGATATTTTAAAACAGCAAACAAAGGTAATTCAGTGATCCACGTTGCTCTCTAATGACTGTGTTGAGAGTTTATGTCTCACTTTGAAACTGCACTATATTAGGAAGCCCCTCTCTGCTGAGGATACAAGGAACGTTCTCATCATATCAAACCAGCTGCATGTGTGAGAGATGTTTATATAGACCAAGTACCTGATTTGAGAGTTCCTTTCTCAGATGTGACCCCTCCCTAGCTCCAAGTAATCAGGAACCTTTTCCCTTTTTCCCCTAAAAATAATCAGACAATGTTGACAAACTTTCATCAGTATTCTGCTTAAGTTACAAGATCCTAGTAACAAAATAACAAGCCTTAGAGGTTTGAAGCACTATAAATTTGTTATACTAATGTTCCCTAAGATGTATTAAACCTGGGATAAGATATGAAGACTCAGCACAAGAATATACAGCAGAAGGACAAAAAAAAAAAAAAAAAAAAAAAAAAAAAAAACATTCTGGTGACTGCAAGTTTAGATCATATTGCTATGGCTTATGCTTCAGATATGGGAAAAATACAATGCATGTATTTACTGTTATTCCTCTCCAGAAACCATTACCATTTTTTCTCTTTTCCACTGAATTTAGAAGTCCCACTTTCCTCCCCAAAAGTAAAATTAAGTTTTTGATTGGCCTAAAAATAACTCCTGCTAATTTAGTATTTTAGCTTCAGAATATGTAGGTTACAGAACGAATGCCTGAGTAGCTTTCAAAATGCGATACAGTGAATTTTCTGGGACATGTGTTGCTTTCACAAAATAAATAAATAAAAATTGTTTGCCAACTTTTTTTTTTTCTCAGCTGCAACAAAAATTGCTGCAGAGTAAGTGTTCAGACAGTTTATGGTAGTTCTGCCCCAAAATCCTGTTATCAGAATATGTAGGTTACAGAACGAATGCCTGAGTAGCTTTCAAAATGCGATACAGTGAATTGACCAGCTCTCTTCTGGGACATGTGTTGCTTTCACAAAATAAATAAATAAAAATTGTTTGCCAACTTTTTTTTTTCTCAGCTGCAACAAAAATTGCTGCAGAGTAAGTGTTCAGACAGTTTATGGCAGTTCTGCCCCAAAATCCTGTTAAGCAATAATAAGATTTGTTTCTCAGCTGCCAGTTTCTGTTTCAAAAATATACTCCCATGTGCTCTGAATTCTCAGAACAAATTTTGATTGATTTCTTTCTCATCACACTCCTTTGAAAATAAAAATCTTGCTCATCATCATTTTAAAGCATTTTAAGAGGTGATTAAAATGCAGCCACACAGCTTGTGTTACAGATGGATAAAATTTTGCCCACAGGGGGTTCAAACTATATGTCTAACTGCAACCAGAAGCTATCCTATTCACAGTTCTTGTCCTTACAAGTTCTTGTCCTACAAGTTACTGCAATGACATTATTATTTATTTATGTAGAAATACTTTTCCTTATATAAATACACTTATTTTTCTGTTTGGTTTTGCATTGTTTTTCTGTTTGTTTGTTTGCTTTTACTTTGAATGTTCTGCATATCAAGGAACATTTAAGGTCTCCAAAGAAGGAGAATCCTAGAGTCAAAAGTATTTGTGTAAGAAAAAAACAGATAGTATCTACCCAGTAAAAAACAGACATAATTTTTGCTTAATGAATTTGAATGCTTTTTAGGGAACCCTTTACACACTATACCAATTGCCTATCTTAATGCTGAAAATTTCATACTTTAGCTTTCAAGAGGCTATTTCCAAACTATTTTCACTAAAAGGAAGTGAATAACTCTTAGATATAACACTGTATTTCAGTTAGAAATTAAAAAATAAAATAAAATTAAATAAAATTAAATTAAATTAAATAATAAAATAAATCTAAATAGGAGAAAAGTGAAAGAAGGAAATAAATGTTATTTAAAATGATAACTGTGCAATCTCCTACCAGTGGGTTTGTCAGCCAAAACAACATTACTCAAACAATTCAGACTTATTTTGCAAAAGTAGCAAAAGGGATGCAAGCACAGCAGTTTTCAAACATACCAACTTAACTGGTGTGATTTATTTGATAGATTTCCAAGGTATATACAACACATAGGAACTTCATGAGTAAATGATATCCATTATCCTCATACTCTTTATCCTAAATATATTAAATATATATTAATATATTAAATATATTAATATATTAAATATATTAAAGTATTGAATCTGAATCAGATTTCCTTTATGTACCTCCTTTACTCTCCGGCCTTATGCAGTACTGAGCATCATCTGTCTCTGGAGACGGATGCTTTTGGGTATCTCATGGGACATTATGTTTCATTCAGATGAATTAATACCATTCAGATTTCTCAGTAACTTACTGGTGAATATTTTGAGTCAAAATAGGATGTAACTAGTCCCCTCTTCTACCTTTCTTTATCCTGGTCTTTGTCCAAGGAAGAGGTGGTTTGCTAGCCAGTAACGATTTTGATGAAAGTCTCTCATGTCCTGTGGATCAAGCCTCCCATCTCCTCACAGAAATATTTTATTTTTTTTGATCAGGAAGCCCATTTTTTCTCAAATTAGTTGTTGTTCAGGAGGTATTTCTTTCCTGTGAAATAAACCTGAATAAGCAGCTGAGTACTTGTGTCAGAGGTGATAG
Organism: Oxyura jamaicensis; assembly: GCF_011077185.1. NCBI lineage: Eukaryota > Metazoa > Chordata > Aves > Anseriformes > Anatidae > Oxyura > Oxyura jamaicensis. Next base: position 98,817,230 of record NC_048894.1, on the reverse strand, counting down.
CAATCCTCTCATCCCTGTGCACAAAGCAACTGGAAAAAAAAAAAAAAAAAAAATAGGAAAAAAAAAAAAAAAAAAAAAAAGGTTTTCGTTGCCTACTATATCTTCAATTTTTATTGTGTGACATTTCTAAAGCTAAGCCTTATTACAGGCTACTACCTTGTGCCGCGTGCTGGGAAGAGTCCTTATGAAAATCAGAGAACACACATGTTTGTAACTGCAAACACAAAAATTGTGAACATGGGGAAAAAAAAAAAAAAAAGAAAAAAAAAGAAAAGGCACCTTATGAAATATTAGCACACTTCTAAACTACTGAATAAAAGATGAAGTAGCAGGTGGAAGAGTAAAATGAAGTCAGAGAAAAACAGATATCCACCTAAAGCACCCTAAATATTACTACAGATTTTAACAAAGTGAGTTAAATTGTATTATTTCTTATAAGTTAAAAGTCAACTTCTTTATTCTTAGAACAAAGGAGTTAGTTCTTGGGATAAAATACTAGAAATTTTTGGAATAGTACAAAACAAGGCACTTAGTCTCACTCATTAGTTTTTATGAATAACCTTCTAAGTTTGTGAAATCAGTGTAAAAATTTATACATGATTAATGAAATTAAAATTTTTGCAAAAATTTTTGTAAAAAAAAAAACACAAAACATATGGTTTCTCTGTCTAAAAGGTCATATTAAAATGTTGTGGGTTCTTTTCACCCAAACCAACATTTTTCCTTTATATTGGAGCAAATATCTTGAACTCATTATAAAATTTGCCATTCCTCTCAGTGACCTCATGAAATAGGTACAGCTCAGAATTTTGCCTGCAGGCAAAGTACAGGCTGAATGGCACTGGTATCAGGCTGATGCTCAGATCAGAAAAAAATAAAATATTCCAATATTTGTGACAGATAGTTTAATCATGTCCATAAATCCACAGCTTACTAGGCCGATACAAAGCAAAATGGTTCTGTCCATACTTCCTAGATGATTCTAATGTTTAAAAGAAAGATTTACTTTGAAAAATTGCATAGAGTTTCTGACAGGAGAACTATCTCTAGCTCTTTAAGCATTACTTTGAGGATAACCATACCTTTCAAGAGATGCAACATCTCAACTCACTATCCCAAATTCAGTTAGACTGAATCTAGGTGATTTCTTTTAGACCTGATACACACTTTAAGGCTGTCATCATAATGTGAATTGTGCCTATTACGTTATTTTCTATGCTTTCTTGTTCATTAAGGGGATTTTAAGATTTCTTTTATTTATTTTTTTTTTCCTTTTTGCTGTTTCTTCTCTCATTCATCTTCCTCCAGATACTTCACAAGAACAAAACAACTGTTCTAAAAGGAAGATTTTCTATCCAAAAATTGTAAAAAATACATTATTTTTTTCATTTCCTTTAAGGCTCTGTGTTTGCACTCTCTTTTTTTGTTGTTTTTTGTTGTTGTTGTTGTTGTTGTTGTTGTTTGTTTTGTTTTGTTTGTTTGGAAACATTTTATCCATAGCTGAAATTTTGCCTTAGAGTTGAAAATACTTTCCTGTTCCTAATGATTAGAATAGAATAAAATAATGAGATCACAAGGCATTACCTAAGTTAGGAGGTCTTCAGAGGTGATGCATAAATAATGATCAAATGATGCATAAATGATGCATAAAAAATAAGTATCAGGTAACTTAGTTTTTCCTCACCATTACTCTTAGCTATTACTGCTTTTCTTGGCTTTTTTCATTCCTGATTTTGATAAATGCATGGAGATTTAGGCAATAGTTTAGGTTTTCAATGCTGTCTTGGGCAGCTGTTGCCTATCTCTTCATTGTTTCGATGTAGAAGTAAATCAATCAATCAATGAATCAACATAACTGGTGTTCTGTCCTGAGGAGTGAGAACCATGCATATGAGAAGAAACTGTTCATTTATTTCACACCCAGCTTCTGGTTATTTCAAAACTGACTACATTTAGGCATAGTACTTCATCTTCGTCCTTGCTGAATTGAATCTCATTAATCTTTAAGACATTTTTCCAGTTTATTATAACTTTTTTTAAAAAAAATCCGAAATTCAAATTACATTCTTCTTACTCGATTCTTCCACATTCTCCCAGTGCTTTTAGCAGTATACAACCCACAAGCACAATGAAACATTCCTTATTTAGCCATTAATTATATGCAGTAATCCTCTGCCTTCCCTCTTTTCTGATAATCAGCAAATAAGTCACTTTCTGAATATTGTTTAACTAGCTAACTCATACTTGGCAGTACTTTCATTAGGACTATATTTCTCTAGCTTATTTAGGAAAATATGATGTGACAGTGAAATAACATCAAGAAATAAGATATATAATTTCCTCTCTATTCACCAAGATTTTAACCTTTTGTTTTCTAATGGCAGTGTTTAAAGCAAGCATCTCATATGGTTTTGTATTCTCCACGATTCTCAATATCCAGTCTTAGTCAATCTTAAAATAAATGTATCCATCTGCAGATTTTGAAGATTCAAAAGCATAATCTACCTTTCATTAAGAAAGTTCAATGCATATTAGCAATGGTTCTGAAATTTTTTTTATCTGTTTTCCAACCCCATTGGAATGTAGCAGAAAGTAATAAGTACAAAAGTCATGCTTGTGCTTATAAACGGTTGTCAAGGACATACAGATTTTTGTTCCTTCCATCTTCCTTCTATACAGGACATTTTCTTATTTTCATGGTTAACAGCTAGGTGTCCAGGTGAAGATCAGTAACAAGTGGTGTTCCTCAGCAATCAGTATTGGGTCTGGCACTGTTTACTGTCTTTGTTGGTTACATGGACAGGGAGATTGAGCGTGCCTCAGGAAGTTTGCCAATGACACCAAGCTGTGTGGTGCAATCGACATACTAGAGGGAAGGGATGTCATCCAGAGGGAGCCTCAGGAGGCTTGAGAGGTGGGCCTGTGCAAGCTTAATGAAATTCAACAAGGCCTAGTGCATGGTCCTGCATCTGGGCCGGGGTGTGGAGACTGGATTGAGAGCAGCCCTGAGGAGACAGAACTGGGGGTGTTGGTTGACAAGAAGCTCAGCATGAGCCACCAAAGTGTACTTGCAGCCCAGAGAGCCAGCCATATCCTAGGCTGCATTAAAAGAAGCATGGCCAGTAGGGCAGTGATTTTCACTCAAGGGCAGTGATTTTCCTCCTCTACTCTGCTTTCATGAGACCTCACCTGAAATATTGTGTTCAGCTCTGGAGCCCCCAGCACAAGGACATGGATGTATTAGAATGAGTCCAGTGGAGGGCCTCAAAGATGATCAGAGGGCTGGAGCACCTCTCCTGTGAAGACAGGCTGAGAGAGTTGAGGTTGTTCAGCCTCGAGAAGACAAGGTTCCAGGGAGACCTTACAGAGGTCTTCCAGTAAAGGGGTCCTAAAGGAAAGGTGGCAAGGGACTCTTTGTCAGGGGGTGTAATGACAGGACAAGGGATAACAGCTTTAAACTAAAAGAGGGTAGATTTAGATTAGATATTGGAATGAAATTCTTTAGTCTGAGGGTGGTGAGGCACTGGAACAGGTTGCCCAGAGAAGCTGTGGATGCCCCATCCCTGAAAGCGTTCAAGGTCAGGTTGGATGGGACTTTGAGTAAATTGGTGTAGTGGAAGGTATCCCTGTCCATGGCAGGGGGGTTGGAATTAGATGATCTTTAAGGTTCTTTCCAATCCAAGCCATTCTATGTTTCTATGCTTTTGTTGTTTTTGTTGTTGTTGTTTTTGTTTTGGTCTTCTTTAAATTCTAGTGCTATACAAGAAACATTCCATCTGTCAATTGACTCAGTATATGTATTTAACATGTGCTAAGCACATTATTAAACTGATATCAAATCCCATTTGTTGAAATATTCCAAAGCAGAGACTAAGCAAAATTAAAGACATCAGTGAGTTACTGAAAATACATTTGCACTTCAGTTGGTGAAATCTTCAGGCTACCAAACCTAGACTTTCAGTACATGAATTGTCACTACCTACTATAAGCTTTCCTAACATATTCCTGTCTAACAATGAGAGTAAAGAGACATTTTTTCCTAAATTTGTGGAACACAACTGATAATTTTATCTTTCACTACAAGAGAATATTAAAGGTAAACATATTTTTAGCCAAGAGCTGCATAGCCACAGTGCCTTGTTATTCTGTGTGTTTCTTCACTTTCTTGTTCAAAGGACAGAGCTATTTAAAAAATGACTTTCTTTGTGTGAGAGATGTAGGGCTGTGCAGCTCTCAGTATTTATTTCTCATTTACAGTACTTGTTATGAGAAAAGAAGGCAAATAAAATGCATACGTTTACTCCTGTAGAAAGTAATAGTATTTCTGGCTATATTAAATCTTTTATAGCTCTGTAAGTTCTCAAGTTCCTGAAGAGAAATAAATTCTTGTGCAATTATATAAATTTAGATATACACAGACTGTAGATAGTTATGTTCTGCTTTGGGTTGTTTGCTTCTGCTGTTTATATTTGCAGAAAACTTATGTGATTAAGTAGAACACATATTCCAGCAAAAAGCAGATGAACCTTTTAATAGTAACAGCAGAGCTATGTGGGATGTGCCATGGCGATCAGCATTAACTGTCAGGTGTCACCTGAAAAATAGTGTGGCAGCCAGGCATTTCATGAAACTCCTCAAGGTTATTAGGGGGGAATAATGGTAGACGAGTGATCAGTCTATCTTAAATATTCCTGTGATATTCATCACTTCTGTCTCTTATTTCACTCATGATCACAGGACTTCCTGAGTCATCCTTTCCTACTGCAGATAACCACATTATTTAAATGATTTAATGAACTCTCCAAACTCTACCTTAAAAAAGAAAAAGTTAGGTATATCTTGCCTGTTCCTTTTATTGGTTGCTGCTCCAAAATTTCATTCTTACTATTTTTAAGAAGTCTCTTCTGCTTTTTTACTTAAACATATTATTGTCCAGTTTCATATACTCTTGCTACAGTACTTAGTATGGTAAAGCTGGTAAACTGTCAGTTCATGACAATTCCCGTCTGCACACACAGACATAGCTTTCCTAATGTATCCTAAATCTACATCTTTTAGTAGCTACATCTAATTCCTGATGCATTGTAACCCTCTAATTGATTCCAAGCCTTCTCTACTTGTTTTGTTTTGTTTGGTTGTGCATTTTGTCTTTGCAGCATCATATACACGATAGGGCAATATGTAAAAAGTCATACAATATGACATTCCAATATGATGTTTTGATCTTCCTCTTTATTGATGATGTTTTTCAAATTTTTTATCATCAAAACATTGCATCAATGCACTACTCCCTATATTTTTTCCATTAAGGTCCATGAGGTCTCTCTGACCTTCAAGAATTTCACTATTAATCTTTCCTTTTTTTTTTTTTTCATTTTTTTTTGGGGGGGGGGGGGGGGGGTCTGCCTTGGCATTAGTGAAACATTTAAATG
>NC_048894.1:98772751-98811698 GCF_011077185.1 Oxyura jamaicensis | reverse complement strand
CCCCCCCCCCCCACAAGCACAATTCCTCTTCTTCAGCTAGTTCTTTCCCTACTATATCATTTTGCTATCAATAGCCTGTTTTCCTCATTATAACTTACAATTTTCAGTTATGTATTGCATTAAATGTTTCACTAATGCCAAGGCAGATGGGATATATACACAATTTCCCTTTACTATTTAAAAAAAAAAAAAAAAAAAAAAAAGTTATATCATAAAAGATATAAAATTACTCTGTTGAAATAGTCTTCATAAACCCAGTTGGGAATTAAAGCATCTGAAACACATCTATAGTTAGAAATCTATTTCTTCTTTTCTCCAGGACTGTAAATAGACCCCTATATTCTTTCAGCTGTTCTCTATTGAACCTTAATGTTGTAGAGGCTTAGATTAACTATCCACATATAATCAGAAGTGCCTGCTTGGTAGAGAAAGGTCCCTTCTTCATCAAACCTTAAGTTCTATTTTGCTGCAAAATTTAGGGACCCTGGAAATGTTACATACAGCAAGAACTCATAAGTTTTCATTACATCCTTTTTCATGATATCCTATTAGCAAGAGCACTCGTACAGAAAATTAGCCTATGTTCAGTCTGAGAAAGAAACAAGGTATCTGAAAAATATCCTTAATCACTTTGCAATGGACAGACTCTTCCTCTTCTGAAGCTGAGCCACTGGAAAGCCAGTGAAAAAAGAAAAACTGGTATCTAGGCTACATTGGCCATACCTTTATTACTGGGTAAGATATTGCTTTAGCATAGACAAAGATTTTAATCCAGATTTTCTTTTATTCAGAGTTCTTGAAGTAAACCTGGACCCTCAAAGAGGGAGATTTATTTGTTTTCTTAAACAGACATCTGGATCTTTACCTCAGACTCCTCTCCCTCTTCACTTTTCCAAGTCTATACATGCTCCAGAATACCTTCACAGAAAAAAGGAGACAAAACTTGGCCTCCAAGATATCAGATAATTGACCATTACTACAAAAGTCTAGCTGGATATAAGTATGATGAAGTTTACTGTTCTACTTATCATATATGGATGCAACTTAAAGAAGTCTTAAAATATTTTTAAAAGATCAGTCCTTCTTAGTTTTTGTTTGTTTGCTTGCTTGTTTGTTTAACGTTCAAAGTTACATTCATTGGGATTGGAAATAATCTGAAAATACCACCCTGGAAACAGTCTCAGAACAAATCAGTCACTAAAAATTTCTTTCTCTCTTCTGCTAAGTAAGAAATTGTTTTGTTAGTTTACTATACTCTTTAATCCCACAGTCTGCCTCTGGGGACTTGATGGAGACTTACTCATATTCCTGAATTTCCTGTGGCAAATTCTGTCTTATCACACACAGTTCTTCACTTTTACACATTGGCAGTTTCTGTCTTCACTGGCTTACCTTTTCTAACTGTGGAATACCAACGTAAACATGGGAAGAGAAGGTAGCATGAATCATATCCACAATTGTACTTTAATCCAGAGTCCAGCATGCAGAAGGAAGTATTAGATAGGTTGATTTTAAAAGCTGTTCATAGTACCTATTCCTTGCAAATCTTTCCAACTCTACCAAAGAAGGTGGCCCAAGAAGTTCACTTGAAATGTACTGCAAAGTTCTTGTGCAAACTAGAATTCAAGGTCATCTTCTCCTTAGGTGAACTGACGTCCTTGCCTTGCATTTATATAGATATAATGTAAATATAAATATGCATATTTCATATGTAATATGTTTAATCTATATGTTTAATATGTTTAATCTATATTATTAATCTATATTCTATATGTTTAATATGTTTATATTATATAAAATCTACATTTTATAAATATTTACATACATACATACATATCTGTCTATAAAAATCAATGTTGTAGTCCTGTGAAAAAGAAATAGTAAATCTCTAGCATTTGGGAATGCTTGATCTACCAGCTTGATTTCTGCATTCCCATCACATACTATCAGCCATTAGTCTGAACACATGCAAAGCTATAGGAATCCAATAAAGGACATGAAGTGACTTTAAATTTGAACTCATTTGCAATATGTTTTACATTACTCTTGTATTTTTAATATGGTCTTTCATTGAAAAACCCATAACAACCCATTATTTTTTGAGAAGTTGAAATGCATAAGTAGACTATGATAGCACAATAACAATTACTAACATGTTAAAATGATTTATTTTATTTAAATTTTCCAGTGAGAAGTGGAGGCAGTTTAAAATTTTAGTGTTGAAACAGCTTTGGCTGGCATCATAGGGAAACAAGAGTGAAAAAGTTGGAGGTAGCAATCAAAAGTAACCTGAATGTTTTGTGACATAAAACCATTAAACAAAGATAACCAGAAATAGTTTGGACATGATTTCCATTGCATGTTTCACTTCCTATGTCCACAAGTTTCAAACCAAACCCATGTTAATATAGACATAGCCAACATTTTATTGTGTTTTTATCCTACCTCTATCAGGCTAATGGTAGGTGATTCTTTCGATGTCCTTCCAGGGAGTGACCTGTCCCTTCCAGGGAGTGATTATTCCATGAGATCTTCAGTGAAAGTCCATTCTTCCCACTTTTAGCTGTCTCAGATCTCTTTCTCCTCAATTCTGGGATGCTAGTTCATTCAGGCACAAAGCATGAGCTAAATTCATCGCTGGTGTTCCATTACTGATAAATTATTTCAAAGGTAAGCAACTAGCATTAGTGTAATAGAAAAAGAATGAGGTTTACGGTTTCAGTAGCTTTTACTCTAGGATGCAGTCACAGCTATTCCTACAGGTAGTTTCCAGGCATAGCTACTAGATCTGTAATGCATCTCTAATTGCTTGTGTCTTCTTGATTTAATTGTTGTAGTTGGTGTATTTTCAAGCCCTCGGTTACAAACTAGACAAGTGAGAGAGTGGCTAACTTTTAATAGTGATGTAGAGGGCACAGATTCAGCTGGAAAATGCTGGAAAGAGCTTTTCACTTTATTTTGTTCTGCCAGTGGGGTTTACTTACTTTACATTTCCAATTGTACATCAGTCATGTCCAGTTATTATACTTCAGTTAATTTTTCCAGGTATACCACTGTTTAAACATACATGATAATGCTATGAATCTATATACTGCAATTGCTCTTATAATTTTACACAAACACTTCTCAACAGCTAATCCTGCAGACAGAAACTGCAGATTAAGGAAGAACGGTTTTATTACTGACATATGACCATACACCTTGTCATAGTAAAAAAATAAAAATAATAAAAAATAATAAAAAATAATGTAAATATTGTACAAGGGTTGGATCATCTTCATTACTCTTCATTAATAACCATTTTCTTAAATTTTGGAACACTTTCACCTTTATCAGTGAAGATTTGATCAGCAATTTGTGAGAAAAGTAGCATAACCAAAACCATCAATGCAACTAGTTGGCTCTTTCCTCATTCTGAGATGTATCATCTAACCCTCATTCAATCCAATTAATATGCATCATTTTCCTTTCATACCATTCCAGATTCTTAATAAAAAAGTTGCATTATAATAACTATAGTGCTTTAGGGAAAAAAAAAATATATATATATTTATATATCATTGTGCTAATAAAATATAAACTGATTTGTAATACTTGGCATGTCAGTAAAATTACATGAAGTTAGTTTTATGGAATCAATTTTCCATAAACTCACATTCAATCTTTATTATTATTATTATTTGTTTATACAGTTTATTTTCCTGAAGTAGGTATAAGAGAACTGAAACCCTCCTAATCATTAAATCACTCCAATCTGGTAGCATTTTTCATTTAACACTCTGTAAATAAACAATAATCTACAGCTTTAACCACCCTTATATCTCCTGGAAGAACAACATAGTGTGGCCTATTAATGACAGCTTCCTGATGCACATGATTAAGGAGCCAACAATAGAAGATGCTCTGCTGGGCTTGATACTTACAAAAGAGAAAAGCCAGCTGTGGGTGTGAAAATCAAGGGGAACCTTGGTGTAATGACCCTGAGGATGTAGAGTTCAGTATCCTAAGAGAAGAGAACAGGGAAAAATGCACCCCTGAATTTTATGAGAGCAGACTTTAACCTTAATCCATCATCATTGTATTCAGAGTGAAGAACAACACAACTGGCAGATAAAAAGAGAAAGATTAATTGTTTGAAAGTTAATCCAGCAGAGGAAAATGTAGTCTGTCAATTTCACTAAATTCTTACATTAATAAGATGAAATAGATTGGAAGAAAAGTTATCTTAAAAGTGAACACACACACAAAATTAACTGAAAGAAAATAAAATTATGCTAAGTTAAAGAGTAACTGACATCAACACAGTAAAACAACAGTTAAATTTACCCTGTATGAACAAAAATATGACTGAGGATGCCTCTAACAGCATTTACAGCTAATATTATCAGCTCTGATTTATCAAAACAAAATGAGGCTCCAGAGATTCGACATTTATCAGTGCAAAGTATTAATGCTGACATCTGTAGGATTTCAACAGGACAATAAAATATTAAATAAACTGATTAATTAACAATATAAACAATAACGCCAGCCTGTCTTACACTAGACATTTCAAACTGGAGATATTTAACCTCAGTATTTATGAAGTTGATACCTCAGAGGAATATTTATATCTTCTACTGGAAAATTGTATTATTTGATTCTTTCTTTAAAAAAAATAAAAAATAAATACATAAAAATAAAAATAAAAATTACTATTAAGTCCTACCTCTCAGACAGCAGCATTTTAAATTTTACCTAGAACTGCTGCTTTTTAAAAAAAGCTCAAGGACCTGGCGCACTGGAATATTACCTGATCTTGAATCATAATGTGAAATTATATAATTGCTTATCCAGAGGCCTAGTTGTACCAAGGAAAATCCTACACACAATGCCCACTCTCCATTATGGAAAAGATAAGTCATGCTGTGACAGAATATTTCAGTGTTGTTGCGAATGCACTTCCTGTTTTGAGTCCTGAAGCTTCTGGCAGGGCTGACAACTTCTCCCAATACACTAAGTAAGCATAAAGAGCTCAGAGTAACAACTTTAATATAAGCAGTAAGACAGCAATATGTGCAAAAGTCTCTTTGTCCCGTTGCTTGCTTTTTCCCTCATCTCTAAACATCCTCCATGTCTTTTAATTGTTTCATTTCAATTGAATTGAAAAGGCATACTATCAACTTTAAATAATTTCATTTTTTTAAAAAATATGAAATTTTTACAAACTATAATATAATAAAAATCAATGTGGTTAAACTGATTTGTTCCTATCCTACCAGATAATGCATGATGTACTTTACGCATTTAACACCACTTTTTCCAAATTGGTGCAGTCAGTTCTACCATTTCCCCTGCATAACCAGCATGTCCAGATATATAGGATGTGAAAACACACTTTTTTCTTTCTCCAATTAAAGAACACACATATGGAAGTTAAAAGTATATTTAGAATGTCAAGCTGCCTTTAAAACTGACTGGGTGTCTAATAGAGAGTGCCTCTCAAACACTTTCAAAGACTTAAACCTTTCCAGCCTGCAAAACCTTCAGGAAAATAATGTCCTGGATCTTCTCAGAATACCTAGAGGGGATCCCAGGCTCCTTACTATTTAGATCATTTCTCCTTTATTTATAGTGTGTTTTAGAAAAATAAATTCCTTTCCTTTCTCTCTCTCCCCTCCCACTTTCCTCTTCCTCACATTCTAATCCTTGATATTAGAGATGTGCCATCCTATTTCTCTCCTTTTCATCTCTAAAAGTTACCTGTTGCCATTCTATCAGTCTGACAACCACATAACTCCTCAGGTCACATTGTAAATATATTCTTAGCACAGCACAAGTACAGCCTGAAATGCATGAAAGGTCTATGAAATACAATCCTGAATACCACATTCTTAGGGCTCCATGTGGCATAAAGAGTCAAGATGTATAACCCCCTCAGCCTGCAACTCTTACTCTGCATCTAATGTGCTATTTTTCCTTAAAGAATCAGCATACAAAATTTATAGTCTATTCTGCATCCTAATCTTGAGAACATAGACACTGCAGGGGCGATGAGAGAACTGGTGACAGAAAATAATGCTTGGACAATGATGGATCAGATCTGAGAATACTAATAAAGTAAGTGAAAAGAAAAGCAAAGTGTCACTTCAAGTGATTTTCTTTCACAGTACACTTTTAATAGGGTAAAATGTATAAAGTTTATCAATTTTGAGCTATGGGACGTAACACTCAGCAGTCTCTAAACACTTGAGATCTGAATCAAGATAGTTGTTTCTTTGGGTTATACTTATTTAAGTTTTACAGAAAGCTGAAGCCTCTTACCAGAATAGTTCCAAAATTACCCCTGTTCACAAATTTAAAGATTTTAATCAGAGGTCTCCATTTCTTGTCATTACTGGAACATCATCCCAATAATGGCAATAAAGTTACAAGTGTCTGCACATGGCTTAGGGAAAATGGCTTTTGAAACAGAATAATTGGTAAACTATATTCTCAGGAATCCTTTAGGGGCTTCTGAAGATTGCTACTTTCTAGCCACATGCTCTGGGACTTAAAGTCACTCACCTCTGCTACATGGCAGACAATGATTTTCATAATCGTGTTGAGGGGGCCTTGGCCAGCTGCCAGGTGCCCACCCAGTGTGGCTGCTGGGCTCAGCTTAGGTCAGTGCTGGGGCTGTTGGGCCAGCTAGAATTAGTTTTATCCAACACAGGGCAGCACTGGCCTCTCCTAACAGAGGCTGCCCCTGCAGCTCTGCCTCTGTCCTGAACCTGGACACAGACACCCAATGCACCACTTCTGGCAAAAAGTCCTGCACCTAGTAGACCAAGGGCAGCCTTATCACCATCTCCTGTCATTGTGCTTGGTCTCCAACTGCCCACCCAGGACTTGGCCTTGGGACTGGCACAGGCCTGATCTGGCCCACAGCAATGCCTTCCTGGGGCACAACAAGGCCAGAGCTCCAGGGAAAGTTAAGCAATGTCCCATGGGAACTGGTGGAACATCTGGTTGGCACTAACATTGGTGCCATGCAAAAGAGGAGGACAGAGCTGCAGGCATTGACAGCACCACGCAAACCTCAGGCACTGCCCGCTGGGCTGCAAGTTTTGCCCACAGGGATAAAATGGCCACCACTGGTTTAGTTAATGATCTTCCAGGTAGCTGGAAAAAAATATATAAATATAAATAAATAAAAAGAAAAAATAAATAAAAAGAGCAGTCATGAGAAACATGCAGAAAGAATTATATTGACCTATGCTTAGTTTTAATCCTGCTCTCAATGTTTACCCTGTGGCTTCTTTTCTTTGTGACCTTCTTGTATTTTTTACTTCCTGATCCTCTGGAAGCTCATTTTCTCTCGTTCTTCTTCTTCTTTCTGTTTTACATTCACTCCATTTTCCCAGGTCTGTTTTCTTTTTCTGTTTCTTCCTTCAGTGTTCCCCTTAAGAGAGCCTGCAATCTTTCCATGCAATAGTGTTATTACATAGGTGAAGCCATGATAAACCTGAAAAAAATAAATCATTATTTTAAGCAAAGCTAATTCATTTTATCTTCTTTACTCTGATAAGCTCATCAGTTTTTCAAGGCACATGAGAGATTTGACCATGCTTTCTGGACCAAGTAGAGGCAAAGCCATAGACATCCAAAATAGACAATCAAAACAAAACAAAAACAAAAACAAAAACAAAAACAAAACAAAACAAAAAAAGCAATCTGCATTTTTCCTTATTAGGTTCCTTTTTTTGGGGGGGGAGGGGAGGGACAGGGAGGGGATAACAAAAAATAAATAAATAACAATATTTTAAAACAATAATTATACTAACAATATAATATTTTGTTATTTTATAAATATCAAGAACAGGTCTAATCGAGGGAATTGAGTTCGCCCTTAGTAAGTTTGCAGACGACACCAAGTTGGGGGGAAATGTCGATCTGCTGGAGGGTAGAAAGGCCCTGCAGAGGGACCTGGACTGAATGGGTCAATGGGCAGAGACCAATGTAATGAGGTTCAACATGGCTAAATGACGGGTCCTGCACTTTGGCCACAACAACCCTATGCAGCACAACAGGCTTGGGGCAGAGTGGCTGGAAGGCTACTAAGAGGAAAAGGATCTGGAGGTGCTGACCTCCATGAACATGAGTTGGCAGTGTGCCCAGGTGGCCAAGAAGGTCAACAGATTGTATCAGAAACAGTGTGGCCAGCAGGACCAGGGAGGGGATCATCCCCCTTACTCGGCTCTGGCAAGGCCACACCTTGAGTACTGTGTTCAGCTTTGGGCCCCTCAGTACAAGAAGGACATCGAGGCTCTGGAACATGTCCAGAGAGGGGCTACAAAGCTGGTGAAGGGGGTTTGGAACACAAGTCCTATGAGGAGCAGCTGAGGGAACTGGGGTTGTTAAGTGTGGGAAAGAGGAGGCTCAGGGAAGAACTTATTACTCTCTACAACTACCTGAAAGGAAGGTATGGGGAGCTGGGGGTTGGCTTCTTTGCACAGATAACTGTGATAGGACTACAGGGAATGGCTTCAAGTTGCACCAGGGGAAGTTTAGGTTAGAAATTAGGAGACATTGCATCTCAGAAAGAATAGCCAGGCATTGGAATGCGTTGCCCAGGGAAGTAGTGGAGTCACCATCCCTGGGGGTGTTCAAGGGAAGGTTAATATTGGATATTGGTTGGTATTGGTGGTAGGGTGATGGTTGGACCAGATGATCTTGGATGTCTTTTCCAACCTTAATGATTCTATGGTTCTATGATTAGGTGAGGAAGAGGCATCCTATCTACTTGGCCTCTGTTCCCTTCTGATTCTTGTGTTTACAGTTGAAAGAGTTATTTCCCAACATAGCAAGTTCAAGTTGAGAGTAGGAAAACCACTGCAAATACCTACCTTCTTTTTGCCATTTACATCTGGTAAACAGTGAAATATATTTACTTTTTATTCCTGGTAAGAAGACCCTATCCATTTTCAGTTCATCTTTACATATTTCCTTCATACACAAGATATCTTGCTTCAGTATTTGTGGACCTGTTATACCTCTGCTGTTTCCTCTTCCACCACTTCCATATCTTCCCCCGCTGCTGTGAGGAGGCCCAGTGGAGAGGGTGGTGCCTGCAGAAATGCCACAGTCTGACGTTCTGCATCTGCACAGCAGCTTTGCTCTTCCAAAAACAGTTCTAGAAAGCAAAAAATATGTGTGGTAAAGTAACTTCCTGGAAGTCAATATGAGTACAGCAAAGCCTACCTAAAGCCACACTAAGCTTCTTGGCCCTCTGATACTGGGTTTTCTGTCATGACTGCTGTATTGACTGGAAATTATTTGAAAAGGGACATCTCAGTCAGCAGGCCTCACAGTTCAAGAGCTGAGGCTCTCAGGCTTCAAATCATCTTGAAGAGTAAACAGTTCATGACCTTAGAGGCAGTGGCAACATATATGCCATGCAATGAGCAGGGATGAGACGACAAAATTATGTTTCCAACTTCACTAGAAACAACATATGTTGAGATAAGAGCACTCCTCTCAAAGCATCTACTAGATGTGCCAGAGAAGGGCAAATGCAGATCTGCTGGGAAGACTTCCAGTAAGAAAATATTACTGTGAAGTCCTGAGTGGTCAGAAGCTCCCTCTATTTGCATTCATGCCTTCCGATAACACATGAAGGATTATGAGCCCCAGCTTGTGACAATCCTTGTTTCATCCTCCTATCTGTAAAGCTGTTGACAGGTGCTAGAGACTCCTTGTCTGAGGGGCTGGAAAGTCAAGCCATTTCCTTCACAAAGATTTCATAGATATCTTTGATAGATATAGATATAAGTAGCTGTCAGTCAGAAACTCTGCTAGCACCTGCACACATACGATCATTGGTTTCAACCACTGGGGCTGAAAATCTCTGAAAAGAAAAAAGGAAAAAAGGAAAAAGAAAAAAGAAAAAAGAAAAAAGAAAAAAAGAAAAAAAGAAAAAAGGAAAAAGAAAAAAGGAAAAAGAAAAAAGGAAAAAGGAAAAAGGAAAAAGGAAAAAGGAAAAAGGAAAACAGGAAAACAGGAAAAAGGAAAAAGAAAAAAGGAAAAAGGAAAAAGGAAAAAGGAAAAAGGAAAAAGGAAAAAGGAAAAAGACATGTGAAAGCACAGAGGAAAGAAATTACTCTATTTCCCACCAACGAGCAACGCTTGACCACGTCCTTGAAGCAGGGCTTCAATGCACATAGCCGTCATTCAGGAGGACAGATGTTTTCACAATGCCCACCCTCCTCCCTTCTTCTTCCTTTTTCTGCATTTTATTGCTGAGTGTGACATCATATGGCATGGCATATCCCTTTTGTTGGTTTAGGTCAGCTGCTGTGGTGATGTTCCTTCCTCACCTCTTGCTCACCCCCAGCCTGCTGGCTCTTGGGGAGAGGATTAAAGGGAGTTCTGATTCTGTGCCAGTATTGCCCAGCAGTAGACACAACGCTGGTGCGATAACAGTACTGTTCTAGCTACAAGTGCAGAGCACAGCACTGTATGGGCTGCTGCAGGGAAAGTTAACTCCATCCCAGCCAGACCCAGTACAAGGGGAAAGTTTCTATTCAGCTCACACTGATGAAGTGACGTCTACAAAGAGCAAAGCACACATATGCTTGTCTCCTTACCTTCACAGCAATACCACTCAATAATGTGGTACCTCGGCAAGGGATAATCACAAGGCTAAACTGATGGGCCCAATGTACAACAGAGGGACTATATTATTAGCTAAGGTACTGCCACCTCCCTTGCCTTCTGACAAGAGTTGCTTCATGGAGCAAACTGCTCAAATCCCTTAAAGAAGTACTCCAGTAACTGCAGAAATGCTTCCTGTACCACTTTCCCCCAAAATGCAACTCCACAGCACTAACTTTTGAAAGAAGATCATTGATAGACAGGCAAGTCCAAGGTCTCCACCAGTGCCTCCGTAACAAGCAGACTGCCAGACTTTCCAGACTTACTCTTTCAGCTCTTTTAAATTCTCCTGCTTGCTTGGCTTCTCCAAAGCTTTCATCCAGTCCTTATAGAGGTCAGCTGAGAGCAGCTTCAAGGGGATATTTCAGAGGAAGTCCTGCAATACCAAGCACTCTGTATGAGGCTTGGAAAACCTTCAACAGGACCATTAAGAGCATCTGCAGAACTCTAGCTCATGAGGAGGTACATGAGTTTCAGCTCCCTACTCCTACAGATGCCCATTAGAACTGACAGAACAGGGAGCTGCTGATCAAACTCACATTCAGCTGCTAATAGAACCTAGCCCTTCTCTGCCTTCTGGTCAACCCCAGATTTCAGTACGTCCCCTTGGGGAGGCTGCAAAGGATGAAAATGAAATGAGTTTCCTACAGGTGTGCCAGAACTGAGGGCAGAACAAAAGGAACAGAAATCAGACAGGACAGAAAAACACCTGGCTAGAATTCAGTCTGACCAACTGAGTTTGGCTACCTTGTAGCTTGAGCTTTGGGTCCTACCTAGGTCAAATCCAGCCACTGAAGACTAGAGTGGGCTTTGGCAGGCTAGCAAGGAGCACCCACAGCTCCAGGTTAAAAGACTTTGCCTTCAAGATGACTACCAGCAGGTGTGTATGTTGACTTCGCAGGTCAACCCCACCTCCAGAGGTGGGAGATGTCAAGGGCCTCCTTCAGTTACTGACGTATCTTCTCTTTGGCAGCTCTTCAGAATATCCCTTCCATTGATGTCCTTTGCATGTACCAGATCACTAGGAGATCCTACAGGAAAAATGGGCAGAGGCAGGACAACAGTTACTTTGCTGAAGATAGCCAGGTGAACCTTTTTCAGAATTGTGAATGAGTTTTGACAGCTGTGCTTACCTGGATGGGCTGAAGCAGCATGCCCACAGAGAGTTGCCAGTGGCTGGCCAAAGAGTACCCTTCCTTAACCAGACCCTGACTGCCCCAGCATATCCACAGTGGTTGAGGTGCATCACAGAGCAAAGGGCCAGGGCTGCTGCCTCTTCCTCTTTGTGCCTGCACCTCCTGCTGGAAATGAAAACACAGAAAAACCCATAATAGAAAATCATCAGAGGGGTTATGGAGTCTCCTTCTCTGGAGATATTAAAAACCTGCCTGGATGCCATCCTGCACAATGTGCTCTAGGTGATCCTGCTCAGCAGGGGGGCTGGACTAGGTGATCTTCAGATGTCCCTTCCAACCTTGTCCATTGTGTGATTCCATGAGCACTCTCAGATCCTCCCCATGTGCAGTGCAGTGCTGAGCAGTGTAGCAGGAAATGCTGAGAGCAAGCAGCTGAAACCATAGCTCAGCCTGTCCTAGCTGAGTATCTCTGCTCTAGTTGAGAAGAGCATATTTTCAAGAGGACCAACGGGGTTATTTCCTTGTTTTCTTTTTAAAGGTCATATGCTAAATAGCTATGTCTACCTTCAGTACCAGATGGGACTATTGGAGGCCTTTGCTTGGCATCATCCTGCAAGAAATGTGTTGTGCTTACATAGCAGCACCTCAGCAGAAAAGGCCACCTACAAGCTGC
This sequence comes from Oxyura jamaicensis, assembly GCF_011077185.1. Taxonomy (NCBI): domain Eukaryota; kingdom Metazoa; phylum Chordata; class Aves; order Anseriformes; family Anatidae; genus Oxyura; species Oxyura jamaicensis. The sequence goes on along the minus strand of NC_048894.1, from coordinate 98,799,215 downwards.
ATCAGCCACTTGGAGCCAAGTTTGGCTCTCCCTGGTGGCCTTTGATATCCAGACACACTTTTGAACAGCTCTGCCTGTCCCAGTATCCTGGGGCCAGCTGCGCAGCTGCCCACTGGCCTGCTCCCTGAGCTGGCCCACAGGACATCCTGCCAGCCATCTCTGTCCTTACAGCCAGGGAAGCTGATCTTAAACTACCCAGATATAGCCCAGAATTCAAGCAGAGCTCCCTGGGAAACTCCTACCTGCAATGAACTCAGGCTTGCTTCCCTACCTGCCCCTCTGATGGAAACAGAGGAAAAAGAGGCATTCCATCCCCAGCCCACATAGAAATGATGGTGAGAACTGGCAGGGCTTTCCCAAGTCATGTGTCTATCCAGAGTTTTTCCACTGTCCAGGAACTTCAGAAAGAAAGGAGAAACACCATCAGGCTCTTCTGGTCCCCAGGTTCTGGGCAGATGCAGGTGACTGCACAGCTCTGCCCCATGGGAAAGGCTACAGGGCCAGGACCAAGCAAGGTGGAGCAGGACAGAGGTGCTGCCAAAACTCTGTCTCCCTCTTCCCTTTCAGAGGATCCACTTGTTTCCTTCCTCCTAGCATTCTCTATTGCTTTGGCTGTAATGTCAGAAGTGACTTTGGAGCAGCAAGAGGAAGGTATCTTCAAGATCAGTGAAGATAGTCTTAGGCTGTGCAAATGACAGGTATGCCCACAGAGATGTGAAGCCTGCTGGACCCTGTCTAGGGCCAGCACATCCTTCCCTGAGAGTGTGCTGCAAGGTGTGAGCAACCTCCCCATGTCAGAGCATCTTGCCTTGGGCTTTCAGAGAGGAGTGTAGCCTGAGGCATTGCCTCATATGGTAGCAACCAGCCCTCTGGCTCACAGAAGGTCTTTGATGCCCCTAATATTTGCTATTCCTGTTGAATTTCTAAGCAGAAGAGCTTTTCTGTAGGATTAAGATGGTTTCAAGGATAACAGATTCACAGAACAGTAGGAGAGAAAGTGACCTCTGGAGGCCACCTGGTCCAAGCCCCCTCCTCAGAAATGGTCTTCTAGAGCTCATTGCCCTTCACCTCATACTGACATCATTGTGTGGATCAATGCTGCAGAGGATGTTTTTCAGAAAGTGCAAAGAACAAAGGCAGTCCTTCTCTCTACTTAACTCATCCATGTTGTCTGTCTCTGAATGTAACAAGCACAATAAGAAGTCAAAGTTGCACCATATAGTTTTCCATGAAACTATCCTGGAAAACAAATCTAGTGAAATTTGCCTGGAGAATACAATACCTGCTACGCTATATGATTGAATATTTCATTTATATCAGAGAGCCAGAACATACATAAATGATTTAATCCTTAAATAAGTCCACACAGTTTTATTGACAAAAAAATATATCTGCAAATATAGAAGCTGAAAAATGCAAAATATAGTAGGTTTGTTCAAAATGCATGGTGAATTTGCAAAATGCTCAGCAATTTTTCTGTGTAGATTTATTAAAAAAAAAAGAAAAAAAAAAAGCTTTTTTACCACAGTAACAACACAGTACCACAGTAACAACAGTAACATAGCAAGTTTTAACTGACACCATATATGATAAGCAATTACAAATCACAAAATTTACTGTAGATAATGACAGTTCTCTAGTTAGTATTTTTAAATAAGTTACAAGGAAAATAGTAAGTTCAACTGTGCATTTAAGGGGAAAGCAGATTCTGTTTTAAATGTGTTGCAAATCACCAATTATTAACTTTCAAGTGAAATAACAAGGTAATATGCCGTAAACTGCTACCTCAAGACATGCAGATAACTTTTACTTTAAAATTAGATATGACATAATTTCAAAAATAATATGAAAAGTAAATTGAAGAAAAAAAAAATAAATGTATATATTGGAAAGCAATCTAGCAATGTAATGAGCAGTAATGTTTTGTTGACTTTCCCATGTCAACAGATTTAGTTGAATTTTCACAATGTCAATACTTAGAATTAAAGGCCAGAACTTTTATATGCCATTATTTATCACAGTATTTTTAGAAATGTATGGAGAAAAACAAACAAACAAACAAACATTTTTCAATTATATGTGCAGTACCACCTCTTTTCTTATTTCTACAAGCTATCAGAAGGTGTTCAGTTTTATTTTTTGAATGTTACACCTCTTCATAGTGCTGATGTTATGTACAACATCAGATCAGGCTTTACTCTGACATAGTTTATTAGATACTAGATATCATAGATCATTAGATAGTAAATAGCAGATTATCTGCATTAATTGTGCTAAAATTTATCATTTGAGCCAGAGGTTTAAAAATAAATGTACCTATTGAATTCAGTGGCCTATTGATCAACAGATTTAATTCACCATGTTCAAAAAATAAAAGGTATATGAGAAAGGCATATTCTATTTTGACTGCCACAATGCATGTTTTAGGAAGTTTAAAAATAAACCATAAACCAAATAACCGATGCCCCAACCTACAGATGTCAGAGGCAGATGAACACCCAGCTGGCTGTACATTGCAAAGAGTAGGTTGGATTCACTGTGGACTCTCCTTTGTTTCCACATGGTGAGGAAATCTGTAATCTACATTCAGTAACACACACTTGTTGGCCCATCATACTGGTGAGTGTCATATCTCAGACACCAAAAGCAACTGTGTTGTGTAAGCATGGAAGACTCTGCAATGTACAGACACCTCTAGTGCATTTTTTTTTCTCAATCTGTTTCCCATTTACTAAGATTTTATGATGATTTTAGTAATTGTCAAAATTTTCAAGGATCAGAACATGATGAGGACCATTAAAACTGGATATAAGCTGAAATTAATAATTAACAGCAATGCAGGCTTCAAGTAATCCACATTATACTCATAATTACTGATGATTGATATACATTTTCAAGAATATTTACTTGTCAATGTTATATAAAATGCTAGGGTGTTTTGCTCATCTTTATATTACCATCATTACAGTGCCTGGAACTATATTCATATTACATATATATATTTCTATGTTTTTACAAATGAAATTTTAAAGTTACAAAATGCATACATGTCTTTGATATCACAACAAAGATGTGATAAGTCACATTATAATCACTTATATTATTCCTTTTGCTTCCAAACACACATTTTGATAAAAGTCTACACAGTGTATTTAACATCTAGCTTATGTTCTGGTAACAGAGTGTCTGATAAAAATGTGTACTTTGTGTGTGTTCTGGAGGCAAGCACTACTGAAAGAAATATATCTCACACTCACACATAGAAATTGCATAGCAACCATATAGAGTATATACTCTATAGGAGTAAACCCCAAAGCCTGAAGGATCGATCCACTGTCTAGTGTGCTGGTCTATGTGAATCAAGTTGACTTGGCTTGGGCACTCTCAGGATATTTTTACATCATCAGAAGACAAGGCTGCTAGGAAAGAATCCTAGAGCAATCCTAGAGCAAGTATTGCACTAGGAAGTCTTTTTCATCTCTTTTAGTTTAAAACATTTTTCTGCAGATTCACAAGGCAAAAAATCACATTGTACTGGATCTGGCTGGGATGTTAACTTTCCCTGCAGCAGCCCATACAGTGCTGTGCTCTGCACTTGTAGCTAGAACAGCAGTGGTATCACACCAGTGTTGTGTCTGCTGCTGAGAAGTGCTGGCACAGCATCAGGACTCTCTCTAACCCTCCTAGGGGGTGGGCAAAAAAAGTGAAAAAGAAACATCAGCAGGGCAGCTGATCTAAACCAACCAAAGGGATATTCCATACCATATGATGTCACACTCAGCAATAAAAGGTGGAAAAAGGAAGAAGAGGGGAGGGGTGGGCTCTTGTTGCGAAAACATCTGTCCTCCTCCCGAACACCGGCTACATGCGCTGAGGCCCTGCTTCAAGGACATGGTCAAGCATTGCTCATTTGTGGGAAGTAGAGAGTAGTTTCTTTCCTCTGCACTTCCACATTGCGTTTACTTGTTTTGTTTTATTCCCTTTTCCCCTCCCTTTTCCCCTTTCCCTTTTTTCCCTTTAGTTGAATTGTTTAATTAATATTTCCTTAATATTTTTTTTCTCTTTAATTAAATTATCCTTATGTCAACCCATGAGTTGTTCTTTCCTTTAGTTCTTCCCCTCCTCATCTGAGGAGGGGGAGTGAGAGAGCGGTTGTGGTGTTCAGCTGCCTAGCACGGTAAAACCACCACAGTCCTTTTTGGTGCACGGTAAAACCACCACACACAAATATACCAGTAGCAAAAAGTCAAGTGCAACAGTGGTTTGTTGTTGTTGTTTGGGTGTTTTTTGTTGTTGTTGTTGTTTTTGTTTTTGTTTTTTGAAACTTTAGGTACATCGGATACTTTTGAATAATTATGTTAAGATACAACTATCTACTAAGAAGTGGTGTGGTTTAATGTAAACACAAAAAATGTTGCATTTCCAACATGTGTTTACGCAGTCAAAATGGGAGACCCACATTTCTCAAAAATTACATTACCAGATCTACCCTGTACTGTGACTTCTAATCAGGATGTTGGTTAAGTCTTAAGGCTATCCTACCCTCATCAACGATGAAAGGAAACAAAGGTCTTCTTGCTGTACCCTAACTTGCCTGGTTTAGTGTAATCTCTTTACTCAGTCAATGCAGAATATTTTACCTGCAACAAAATACAGAGTTCATTGATCAGTCTGGTAAGACGTAAGCTGAATGATTTCCTCAGCAATCTGTTCTCATGGAAACAAATTCACCTCAATGTACCAACCTAGAAAAATCAAAAGTAATGCAATTGCACATTGATTTTATCTTATGTCTATGCAGACAGCAGGGGAAAAAAAAAAAAAAAAGTGTCAGTTCATCTTTATTTTAACCATATTATGTTTGTTCAATTTATCTACTCATTCACGATCCTCCTTAGATCTCATTGCTGAAGCATCTATGGTTTTTGTTTTTTGCTTGTTTGTTTTTAAAGGAAATAAAACAAAGAAGGCTTTTCAGTTACTTATGTGAATGTAAAATGATTACAGTGATAATCTTTCCAGAATTCATTTATTTGAATATAATGCATTTTTAATAAACACATTTACACAAATATACTCCATCCATTCAAAACATCTTTCACAAACTGGTCTGCATTCACTAAAGACCACAAAAAAAGTTCAAAATTTTTGTTTCCTTGTTTTGGTGTTTGGTGGAGTCTTTATTAGTGAAGGAGAGAAAAGATTCAACTGAAGCAACTATTCAAGAAATGTGACATCAGGGGTTTTGCATTTAAGGGAAGAAAATTAATTCAGCAAAATTCCCTTCTAAACAAGTGCTTTTAAAACAGAAACATGTGGGAAATCGGTCAGAAAGTATGTGGAGTGTGTTAGACACAGAGATGAAGTGAGAAAAGGAAAATGCAGAATGAGGTGAAAGTCATGTAGCCTGAAGATAAAGGAGATATAACTGGGAGACAAGAAGATCAAAAACAACAGGTGCAGTCTGTCCTGTTGCTCATCAGTACACGAAAAGGAGATAGGGCTGCTGTGCGATCACCTTGTGAACAATAATAATGGCTAACGAGCAAACTTTGCCAAGTTGTGTGATAAAAGCATGTAGATACGCTAAGCCTATATAAGTAGATGGGTTAGACAATAAAGTGCTTCAGCCTGGCGTCGTGTCGTTCTTTCCCTTCAGAAACATGACCACAGATAGCCCTTTTAGAGCATAGAGCCAGGGCAAAGTAAAAAGCTATCTCAAAGACTTGAGCTTTTCAGTTTCTCTTTTTTAACCCTTTTGTTGAGACTGTAGAGGTAAGAACTGTTAGACATCACCTGACCATATAGACCCACAGGTGGTAAACACCCAGTACCAATCTGCTATGCTTCTGTACTCTGTTGTTCTTTCACTAGCAGCAATGGCATATGCCGTGCAGTGCTAGTGCTGGGCTTTCCTACATGCTGCTCCATTCAAAGTGTTTTGCGTTTTGCTTTTTACTCTCCCCATTTTTATTCCTCTCTATTGGTCTCTACACTACAGAAGAGTAATAAAGGAAGAAAAACACTGAGGTAAAAGGGCAAAAGAAATAGACACTTGTCATTTTAAAGGTTTGGGAGAAGAATGGTTATTTTTCTTTCAAAAATTCCAAGGGAAAATCCTGATAATACTGACTTGAACTCAGCCTGGAGCATTCTGACACCTTCTGACTTTTGGAGAGGAACACATTGTTTTCCTGGCCTCTCCTTACCTGGCCTCTGCAGCAGCAACAACAGCAATAATTGCATTGCAGAGAGGACATACATTACCACAAGGATTATTCAGGTGTGCTGGAGATAATTCAGTACCTGCAAAAGTAGAAATCTGAGTGACATGTTCATTACTGACTCATTCTTGAAGGTTGGAGGCCCCATCAGGGACAGGCAAAAAAAATAAAAATAAAAATAAAAAATAATAAAATAAAATAAAATAAAATAAAATGATTATTCTTGCTTCTTTTTCACCCTTTTTTAACCTCTTAATTAGGATCCCCCTTTTCTATAATGGATGAATGGATAGTGACACTTAACTGTACCAGACATTGAAAGCACGTGTTAAATCCATTAGCAATAATAAAAGAAAAAACAGTAAAGAAAATGTCCTGTGTCTGAAAATGAAATAGAAAGCTGAGTTGTCTCAGACTTTGCAATTAATAACAAAAATATAAATATGACATGTGGAAGTGATCCAAGAAACAGAACTCTTGCATTATGGACTCTTTTCTTTCCTTGTAGTACGGATTAGTAAACGAAACTATTGCTTAATTGAGTAGGCCCAGCAGCACACAAGACAGTGTGTGTTTTTATATCCATTGAAAACGCACTTCTAACATTCAAATTCCTTAAGAATATTTTCACTTACTCTAAGTAGTTCTTCAGGCAAGGTTTAAGAATGATTGGCATCTTTCCATTAAAACATTAATACATTAACCTAGTGAACCGTTGAACCAGCGAGCAAGACTAATTGAATTAAAAAGGGGCAATTCACTTAGGCTAGAGAGTGAAATGGATGCATTGATGTGATGTATACACTCAGAAGATAACTGAATAAGCGATTGACATTTGATAAGTATGAATTTAGCCATTGTTTGGTAAGATAAATAAGGACCCCAACATTGACTAAGTTACTGTCCCTATTCTAAGCTGCATTTTCCAGATTGCAAACTGTGAACAAAGCTGCAAAAACAGAGTTAGAAATAATATTTACAGCGTTGAAATCATCCAGAGGTCCGGAGACCAGGAAATACTCATGCTTTACCATGCAGATTCACCACACTCATCCAAGTTCTTCCTACTTCATGGATCAAAAAAGGCCACTAATAAGAGAGTAGTAGAGTTAACCAGTGTTAAAGGTATCATCCTGCATGTTCTTCTGCAATCGTCCCTACATGTCTTGGCACCCTCTGGAAGGAAGGAAAGAAGGAAGGAAAGGAAGGAAAGGAAGGAAAGGAAGGAAAGGAAGGAAAGGAAGGAAACGAAGGAAACGAAGGAAACGAAGGAGAAGGAAGGAATTAAATGCCCACTTTCTGTATACATAAATGTTTTCTGAATACAAGCATTTTTTTTTTTTTTCTAGAGAAAAAAATGCCTATTTACAATGTCTCCTTGGAAAATTCCTTTTGATAGCTCTCAAGCACAAAATCTGTCCCATACCTATGCACAGTGCCTTCAAAACATGGCAAAAAAATATGTATATTTTCAGCACTGATGAACAGTAGACTTCTGAAAAGTTGGCCAAGTAAAGTTCTGGAAATACAGCAATAAAAATATGACAGAACTGTTGTCTCAATCCAGCACAGTTAGCCTGAGTTACCAGCAAAAAAAGTTCTGCAGCAGAGTCAATTTTAGACCAAATACCAAGAATAGTGCAATTATAAGGTGTTTAATAGTCCCCGCATGAAATGTTCTGAGCAACAAGAATATTTTTTTTCAAAACTATGTTTGGATTTTTAAAAATGAAATTTCAGAATGCTTTCAAAGATGAACACACAGCTCCTAAAAAAACTCCTAAAAATTCTCAATATCCCAAGAGCTAGTTAATTAAAATTTGTTAAAAGTAAAGCAAAGTATCAGGTAATGGAATTCTAATGAGATTAATGCTAAAAATAGAGGCAGATGCTCAAGGAACTGAACACCATACTCACAAGATATGAGGAATGCTGAGGTTACCTGAAGATTTTTGCAGTCAACTCTTCATTTATCATGACAGACATTATTAATAGATAACCATTAGCCTTTCTTAATTTACCACTATCATCTCTTTACACATTTAATCAATTTCATTGTTCATTATTACTTTTGTATCCACTAAAGGCAGTGTTCCTACAAAATCATGCACATATACTTTGAGTTTCCATACCAAGTGGGATGAATCATGAATAGAAACAATGAACGCATCTTTAAATATCAAGGCTTTATCAATTATTCAAAGCTGATAATTTTATTTTTTAAGAATTGATGTCTGTGACAAAAGTGATATAATTTCCCACAACATGAGAGGCAAAACAATAATATTTTGGCCTATCAATTTTTCAGTAATGCTGAAAAAAATAATCATAATAGTTTTGTGTCTCCAAATGAAAAAGTAGATATTTTACCATACACAAGTGTATTTAATCAACACAGAAGTCATTGTATTTCAATACCAAGATATGGCATGACCTGCCATCAGTTGTTCTCATCACCTGCAGTTTCGGATGTGAACCAGTTTCCCATAGATGAGAAATGATATCTTTATAGTTGCCTAATGTTCTTCACAATTTTGCTTAGAACAAGAATGTTAATGATTTTTTTCTGTACCAAGACTGTCAAAATCAATTGTTCTGTCACAGCAGTGGACAATGATATTAATTAATGTTTAGTAAATTTGTCAGTATGACACCCTCAGAAACTTGAAATGCAAATAATTACATACATAAACCAAGATGTCTCTACATTTAATGTGGATACAAATAATGGCATCAGTTAATGCCATTAATGATGAGAGATAGAAAGTTCACATCATCATTAATTTAAAATATATATCTTCAATGAAGGAATAAAATAAGAAAGATTTGTAATGGAATCTAAAGTTCTTCTAATTACATTGACAATAAAGCAGTGCTACAGCAAAGAAAAATGCATATATCTAAAGCGTTACATCATTATGGCAGGCATCTTTTTGCATTAGTACAAACTGTTTTCAGTGTAGTAAAATATAGCTTTATCTTCTTTAGAAAGAAATGTTTGAAGTCATTGCAAACAGTTGAGTTGAGGTCACGTAAATTTCCTTATGACTGAGTGAGGGAGTATGGGGGCCTGATCATTTACATTCGTAGAGGCTCATGGGAGTTTGATGCCGATAGAAACTGGTGTCATAGACCATGGGACTGCTCATGAGTTCTCCAGAAAATACAGTTACTGTGCATTGGGCTCAATGCTTAAATTATGTACCATTTTAATTGCTTACATTGAAAATATACAAGCTGAAACTTAATAATTAGTAATGCTAAATAAAATACCTGTAGGGCTTATCAGTAAAAAATGTCAATCAGCAATAAATGAGATTACTTTAACTGCACATTCTGTCACAAGTAGCATTAACATGAATTTTAGGTGTACAAAGACTTAAAAACTAAATAATGTCCAGGACTATGCAATTACGCATTTTCTAGTGCTCTTTTAAATTACTTGTTATAAGGTTGTACATATTAAATTTTGCATATTTGTTGCAGAGGAGACTGAAAAAATTTGAACTGTGAATAAAATAACGTCTTTTCATTATGCAAGATTATGCTAATTATTGATTGTAAAAGATGGCTTTTTCCTGTGGCCAGCCTTTCATTTTTTCTGTTATTTGGACAGACACTGTACTTGCTACTGGTGTTGTTGGAGTCACAGATTAATGAGCATTTTTCATTTTAAATACCAGGAAAACAAAAGTAAAATGCTGCCAGCAATATTATTCAAGGGAAGGCAGAGTGTGGAAACAAGTACAGACATATTAAGTCTCAGAAAGGGGACTGTAAAAAGAAAGGGGAAGGGAAGGAAAGGGAAGGGAAGGGAAGGGAAGGGAAGGGAAGGGAAGGGAAGGGACTGTTATCATTGTAGGATCTGCTAGATAACAGAGAAAATCTAGTCGAGTCCTCTATACAGTTTCTTCCGCACTGGTCTGACTCGTGAATTTTAAAAAGCTAGCATAAATCAGTTTGCAATGAAAATATCCTTCATATTTCTCCCAGATTAACAACACAAGTATCTGCTTTTTTGCTTTCATCTTGTAATGAATTTAGCACTTGTGGAACCTTTGTTAAAGCTTCTGGATGTTCTCTATGACTGCAAATGTCAGGAAAAGACACTTAGGAAAAGCCATAACAGACTATGTTTTTGCCACAATCCTCTGAGTTGACAGATTGTTTTATACCCAAATTCTTAAAGACAAAAGGGAACACACCACATACATGAAGGTAAGAATTTACTGTTGTTCTAGTTGATGTTTTAACCATCCAATCAAACAACTAATCTAAATAATAAACAAAAGTCTGTTTATTAATACCATTAAATAGGTATACAAAGCTTTCTCTTCCCTAATGTTATGTTCAGTCTGGGTCCTGAAGTTGGCAGTTTCATTCTTCCTCAAGAGCAGGGAATTGGCAATTGATCATGGCGATGGTGGTAGGGTCCTTTTTCTCCTCAGTATTGGGTCATACTTACATGTTTTCTTATCACCGTTTTTTTTTTTTTTTTTTCTGGTTCCCATCTACGACTTGCACAATACCCTCCTGTAGCCCCAGTTACAGACCATATGCCGTATTCATAGAGCTTACACTAAACCAGGCTACAGCCACTTAACCACCATGCAACCCACTAAAATCAACTCTGACCAAGTAAGACATAGACAGGTCCTGAGACCCTGAACTCAGGTCAATACAAAGCCTGTGGCATTTTTCTAGTGAAGGCAAAATGATATTAGTCATGCTGCAATTATGAATGTGCTCCTACCCATGCCCTGTGGAAAATAATCTATTTGTACGTTACCTGAGGACACCTCAAAAGTACATGAAGACTGATGTTTGAAGAATACTTCTCTTCTCCCCTGTATAATATGAAATTAAATTAATTTAGCAATCCTCAGATTTATCTTGCAAAGGATATTGCACACACTGCATACCTCAAGACTTCATCACCTCAAAATGTTAGAAAAAAATCATGAAATCATGCCCGAGATAAATATTCATGCACAAAAGACAAAAACTGAAGCTGGTGACATTATGAAAATGTTCCTTGTGAAAACTAGGCAACTAAGTAATCTAACCTTGCATTCTCCTCAGATCATTTGAAATCATAAGGATGAAGACAGGACAAAATCTAAAGGAAAATGTATTTCTGTATATTAATGCTAATCCCCAAAGTGGTTTGCAACTCAACATGAAATACAAACAAAGTAGATAACAGAAATAATAGAAAAGAGGTTTACTCTCCCATTGAAGAAACAGTCAGTCAATAAATTTCTGAAATGGTGAAAGTTTTAGAGGTATGCAGGTCAGTATCGCTGTAGATGTAAATAGCTAATATAGCTAATATATTACATTACCTACAGAGTATTCATCATCAGAATGTGATATTTATACACATTTTTACATTAATGTTGAACTTGCATTTGTTTTTTTAATGTTCCATGGAAAAATACATTAAATGATAAAACAAATTATTTTTAATGCATAATGGATTTATATAATGGATTTATATAATGCTTCCCGTAATGTAGGGAAAAATACTTCAAAGTCATGTTCCCTTTTATGCATACTGCTACTTACAAATATTAACAGTAACAGTGTCCATTTTTTTCATATCCTAGCCAGTGCCATAAAATGTCATTAAGTTGTTGCTTTGGGATGATTACAAGCATGTGGCTTATTTGCCCTCTTAAAAAGGTGGCTTCTTGAAATGGGCTCCAAGCTGCAAGACCACAAATAATATGAAGTCAATTATCTTGAAAACCACTCCAAGCAGCAGCATGTTTTCTATCCTTGAGCAGAATTAGTCTTCCTGTCTCTTACTTTTTACATATATTTACCCAAACACATTTACTATGTAAGGTCAAAATTTGGATGAACAAGTTGTTAGACTATTAACAATAATAATACATTCACATACCCACAAAAATTATTGTCTGGACAATTAAGTCACTATATACAAGAAAGACAAAAAACGCAAATAAAAAATGCTTCCTTTCCACCTTATTGCTCAGAGTAATCCAGAAAAGGGCTATGAAGCTGGTAAAGGGCCTGGAACACAAGTCCTATGAGGAGAAGCTGAGGGAACTGGGGTTGTTTTATCTGGAGAAGAGGAGCCTCAGGTCTCAATTAGAGACCTTATTGCTCTCTATAACTACCGGAAAGGAAGGTGTGGGGAGCTGGGGGTTGGCCTCTTCTCACAGGTAACTAGTGATATGACTAGAGGGAATGTCCTCAAGTTGCACCAGGGGAGGTTTATGTTAGAAATTAGGAGACATCTCATCTTAGAAAGAGTAGTCAGGCATTGCAATGGGTTGCTCATGGAAGTAGTGGCATCACCATCCCTGGGGGTGTTCAAGGAAAGGTTGGACCTGGTGCTTAGGGATATGGATAAGTGGGTGACATTGGTAGTAGGGTGATGGCTGGACCAGATGATCTTTGAGGTCTTTTCCAATCTTAATTATTCTATGATTTTCCTGAGTACTTTTCTGCTGTTACTGTCTTTTGTGTCAAATGAAGTGAGACAATGATACTAATTTCCTCATTGTTTTCTCAGGGTCACAAAATATTCAATGAAATGCTGAAACTGTAAAGCAAAAAATGTCTTCACAACATTAGAATTATATTTTGAGTTAAATTATTTTTTTCTACATTTTTACAAGCTTCTTGGCCTCCCACAACTCAGTCATTCCATTTTATTCAAAAAAAAAAAAAAAAAGAAAAAAAAAAAGAAAAAAAGAAAAAAAAAGACCTTGACTTGTAATATTCTTGGGAATTTTCCTTTGTTAATGAATCACTCCAGTACATAACATATCATGCCTCTCTTTCTGCAAATTTATTTCTTAATTAGAATATATAAAGCTCTTCAGTTTTCAAAGCTAGAACCTCATTTACATGGAACTAAACAAGGATTATTCCAGAGAATATCTGTGCTTAAATTGTCATTCTTATTAGCCTACGCATCTTATAGACTCACCAAGGATCACTTGATTATCATGGCTTAATGAAGATTACAATGCACTCAAATATACACATCAAAAATAACTTTGGGAAGTAAGCTTTTTTTTTTTTTAAAAAAAAAAAAAAAAAAAAAAAAAAGCTAAGGGGAAGCAGTTAAAGTTCCTCTTCAAAATATTCCTCCAAAATATTTCTCCAAAACATCTAAACCCAGCCATATTTGTACCAGTCAAATTCTTAGCCCTTCCATTCTGTGGTTACTTATCAAGCGGCTGCAGGCAGGGAAGGACAGGAGACCCCTATTTCATATCGGATATGGTAAAGGGGTAAATACAAATATTAACAAGGTATAAATTACATAGCATTTCTGTGGCTTATTAGACAATAACCAAAAAAGATGACAGATGGTAATGAAAGTAATCATAAATGCTGGAACTGTGTGGAAGGAAATGGAAAAACATTACCCCATCACCAATCTTATGTTCCATTCTTTATGGGAATAAATAGAGATTAAAATAAAAATATTATCCTGAGCAGTGACATCCCTACTGAGACAAATTTTAATATCAAGGAAGTGATTGAGATGGGAAATTGAAATAAAATAGTTTGCAAGTCAAAAAGTTGTTTGGTAAAATGAAGAGAGATAGCAAGTCTGAAATACTGTTTACAATTGCAGATATATGCAGGGGAATGTTGGGAGCAGAGTCCGAAAAATGCAGTTAATTTTATCTTAACATAGGTGAGCTTAAAAAGGTTTTCAGCACTAGTGCTATTTACTGTATCCTCAGTTCATTGGTCATACACAGGAATAGATCTCAAGGGCATTATCTTGAATCTCTTGATATATCTTAGTTTCAATACTGAAATTATAATGCGCAGAAGACACAATCCTAATGACATGGTCCCATTCTCTGAAACAGAACTTCTTACAAAGAATAGATGTGGAAGCAGATGACAAGTTAACTCATTTTTTATCTGCTGACATGGTGATTAGATTTTTAATCTCATTTTCTTTGCTATGTACCTCTGCATGCTGAAACGAGATGCCAGGTGGACATCAGATGCATAAAGCTCTAACCATGCAATTTTATATGAAAGGCCAATATTTGGTGGTTTTAAAATTTTCTAATTGTAGCAGGAATACATTCAATTTTCCTATATCTGAGACATTTTTCTTTCTCCAAGCTTAGAAAAATAAGGATACGTTTTATATAATAATATTATTTTATAATAATTATTATTATATTATAATAATTAATATAATAAAATATTAATATTTTATATAATACTATATTAACTTTATGTAATTATTGTATATTATTATATAATATATTATTATATAAGTATATTATTATATAATATTTTTATAAAATACTTTAAAATTACTTTATAAAGTAATATATGTTGTATTTTATACTATAAAATTACTTTATAAAGTAATATATGTTGTATATCCTTATATATATACATATATATATATATAAGAAAACTGTCTACCTAACTTATTAATAGTTTAAACAAAAAAAAATTGGCTAGGTATAATAACATTAAGGCAATGTATTCAGACTTCACTAATGTGCTTGACTTGGAATTGCATGGCATATTGCTAGAAAGCCAGGGATTGGTTCCTGACTCATTTATCACTTTATTAGCGTTATTCTATTAACAGAATATGTAACAAATAACCTTGCATGGTACCTTGCAAGTGTAAAATTAACAGAATGGGAAGCAGTGTCTCTCTAGAAGAATTAAGAATTCATGGTACTCAAAGATAATACAACTGTTATATTTTCTCTAATATGGATGTTAACTAAAATGCTGCATCCAACTTCAGCATTCAAAATTCAAAAATAACCAAATGGTTGATATACTATAAAGGTGAGGTGAAAT
This sequence comes from Oxyura jamaicensis, assembly GCF_011077185.1. Classification (NCBI taxonomy): domain Eukaryota; kingdom Metazoa; phylum Chordata; class Aves; order Anseriformes; family Anatidae; genus Oxyura; species Oxyura jamaicensis. Next base: position 98,784,156 of record NC_048894.1, on the reverse strand, counting down.
AAGTCCATTAATTTGATCTGCTGAAACAGATCTTCTGAAACAAGCAAACAAACAAACAACAAATAATAAAAAAGAGCTTGTGTTACCTTGATTATTGTGTATAAGCATGTGCACATATAAACATATGCATGATGAGTACTTAGTTGATAATACCTTGTACTTAGTAATGGTGTCAGATTCCATTGAACTGATTAGATAGATACATTGATTTCACTATCATTTTCCTGTTGTTTCTGGGAAAAAAAATAAAATAAAATAAAAAGTAAAAAAAAAAAAAAAAAGGTTAATAACATGAAAACCAGTAAAACCAGTTGCTTCTGCTCTTTCATTTTTTCTATTTGAGTTTACCAACCTAAAAAATCTAACTAATGAAATGGCCATGAAAAGACAATGTTCTGGAGAACTCCTGGGATTTCTCAAACTGATTTTATCCATTAATTAAAAATAAAATAAAATAAAATAAAAAAGACTGAATTTTCACCTTTGGTACAAAAATAAATCCCATTTGTCAGATAGGCCTAATTATTATAACTGTGGAAAAAAATATCACAGATTAACTGGATTCCCCATCACTAAGGATTTTAAAATGATTTTTTTTTTTTTCCAGAAAGACACCTTCTAGTTAAGTCTCAGATCCCAGACCTTTAGAAGATATTTAATCAGAAAATCTTTATGACTTTCAGAAAGTTAGAGTAGGTCATGGTAGTTCCTCCTTTAACTTAAAAATAAAATAAAATAAAATAAAATAAATAATAATAAAAAAAAGTAAAATAAAAATGTATGTTAGGTTGGTACAGAACTTTAACTTTCCTTTAAATTCTTTTTTTCATGGTACCATGAAAGGAGAGAAGCGATTTACCATCAGTTAGAATAACAACAGCATTTTAAGCACATTAGTCCTGCAAGAAAACAGAAGGAAGTCAGGCAGGTGTTGTTTTTTATTTATTTATGAAATATGGGTATTGTTTTCAGAGTCACTTTTGCAAAGCTGAGTTAGTAGTCAAATTTTGTTGTCTCTCTTTTCCCTGTCCCATATAACTGAAAGTTGGAACAGTTTATTTTAATTCTGTCTTTTCTTAACACTCGTGGCTTTACAACCATTTATTTTATTACTGGCAACCATTCTTCAACAAGACCCTGCATCACACCCAGAGAACACCAATATTCACATCTTAGCCACTGAACAGAGACAATCCCTTAGGAGAGTAAGAACCATGGGTTAAAAGAGAAATAGAAAGATAATGTTATACAGGAATAGCAGCAGCAAATTTAGATGTTAGGTCCTTACATTTTTAAGAACACATTATAGCAAACTACAAAATGGTGAATCAAAATTTACTCTTGCAAATGGGAATACCAGTCTTGCATTATATAGATTGACGTTTCAGAAATGACATCTAAAAGACCTGCACATAATGTCCACTCAAATCAGAATTTCAGGTGATCTTATTGCTACTTGTTAATAAGCACAGCAAATTTCTTTTTGCATATATAACTTCAGTCTCATTTGCAGGAGAATGACACCTATCCAACACTAATAATTTATTTGTACTATGTTCCTATAGCTACTGTCATGAGCTATGATCCCATTCTAATAATATTGTAAAAACACAGAACTAGACGGTGCCTATCTAGAAATTTACAAATAAGTTTACAAGTTGAGTGTAAGATCGGATACAGCAGATGGTTACAGACTGCCAGGGAACTATATGGAAATAACGAGACAAGAATTATTAGTGTGATTGTGAGCACTGTTGTAAAATTCATGGGTGTATTACAGGAAAAGGGAAACTCAAAATTAAATAAATAAATAAATAAATAAATAAGGTAGTTCTGGGTGTGCTCCTGCCAAAGTCCTGTGAAAAGCAGCAGAATAAAAAACTACTAGTTATACACAATTGTCTCCTGGCCAATGCAGCTGAGGTTGAAGGCTGATTAAGGTTGATATTTATAAAAATAGTGAGAAATAATTGGGAGAATGATGAAGAAAATCTGCCATCTTAAGTTTCATGAAAAAAAAAAAAAAAAAAAAGACAGTGGAATTAAAGGACAGGAGGGATGACAAAATCAAACTAGAAAACAGGATTGTATTTGTCAAGTCCTGAGACATGGACGCCGTGGAAATCAAGATATCATTTAATAAGGATTTTACCCATACAGCTATCAATTCAAGAAAATTATATGTAGAAGCCTGAGTAATCAGCTAAACACAATATGATGGAATTGTGAAGGGAAAAAAAATATCAGAAACAGATGTGCTATTCAAACTCACTCCTCCAGCACACTACAAAACACTCATTTTCTAATGCAAGGAACTCCCTGCTTTATGAACTTGACAAACTTACCTCACTTGTCTCTAGATATGTGTTTGATATTGTGGTGCTTAAAAACGATTTGCTGCCTCATATACTTTAAACATTTTGCAGATGGTCTAAACATTTGATGGTCTCCTTTCTGCTTCATTGATTTCTGAGATCTATAAAGTATTTCCATATTCTCCACCAAAGATTAATTCTAGTCTATTAGGCAGTCTTCCTTTACAAACTATGGGAATCATTATCAAAAATAAATTTTCTATGGTTGCTACCACCATGGAAAGGACTCAAAACTTTCCACTTGTCAGTGGCTCTTCCCTCTCCTCCAGTCTCCAGGCCTGACCTGAAGAGAAAAGAAATGCAATTATTGCCTTTAAAATAAATAAATTTTGTATTATTTCCCTAAATTTTTGTAAGTCCTTGGGTAAACTGAGTTTAACATAGTTTAGCCTGAAGTGCTCAGGGAGCAGCAATATCCTAATTTCTGGAAACAGTTGTTTAATTTTTGTATTATATCTGAGTTGGTAACTGTGTGATATTGTGTAGCCTAGCCTGAGGCTAGTAGTTAAAAACTGGGTATACAGTAAGTGCAGACAGTAAATTCTAGTGACAGATTAAAGTAGGCAGCATGACCTATGCTGTATTTGCAGCTGAAGAATTAAGAACAAGTTTAGACTGACGACAGTTGCAAAAATCCCATGTTTTGGCAGAAATTACGGATTGCAATCAGGATTGCAAAAATTTATTGGAAGTTATTTTGAAATTGTCTCCAGTTGATATAGTAACTTGGCAACAGAGGCATGTGGCAGAATGTTATAGTAGCTTTATCAGTTAATACAGAGTAGAACAGAAAAAGACAGAATAATGACTTTAATTTGCAAACCATCCTTGCAGAGCAAGGAAATGACGTCTCTGACACACCACAGTGTTAGAATTTCAGACATATCCCTCTCTTCACACGTCTGAAGAATATACTTTGGAAAATAGGACCACAGATTAGTGGTCCTAAGAGAGATTTGACAAATTAAAATGAAGGTTCTAGACCTTTACAATGGAATCTGTTGGTATATGTTTTGAAGAGACAGGGGAGGAGCTTATTCCCCGTCCCCACCCCCCTTACCCCCATCACACACTCACACACAGTCTCCTAGGATTCTTAAGGGGGCTTTGCACTAGCCACTCTGGTATAGTGTTCTACAAGCCAGTGCCTTCTCAGTAGCAGCATCCACTAGTAAACAAGACCCAGTGAATCTGGATTTTAAGTTTTGCAGAATGTATCTAATGTATCTTACTACCTATGACCTTATTTCTAGCATACATGAGGTTGTTTCTAGGACTGCCATTAAAAGAAATAAAAGGTTATAAAGTCTGACAGGTTCTGTGAGCTAACAATGATCCAATTAGTACACATAACATTAAAAACATAATTCTGGAACCTATACTGCTTGTAGGAGGTTGCACAATGCTGCTCATTTCTTTTATATAGCAAATAGCAAAGGAAAATTAACTTCCACTCTCCTTACAAGATACAATTTTATTAGCATCTCTCCATCAGTAAGTTCTCAAATACTAGCTCTCTTCATAGGCAGGTCACACCAATTTGTACACTCCAATGGAATTTGTCTACCACAACAATCTTCCCCCCCACCACCACCCAAAAAAAAGAGGTAATGAATGGACAGGACAAGTGTATCAGCAGCAAAATGAAATTGAGGACTTTAATCAGCCTAGACAGAATTTGTTTAAGAAATTCTCCAGAAAAGAAAGGATAAATTAGTGTCATATTCCAAACCTATGCCCATCTGTGTTACAGAAAGTGCTAAAATAGTTCTTGCTGTTCTTCAATAAGCAATTTGTTACTTATCACCATTAGCTGTACCAGGATCCAATTTTCATTAATTAAAGTATTTGGAGGTGGCTTTTTGGTTTTGGATTGGTGTTGGGGTTTATTTTGCAACACTTTCTATGTGGAAGTTCATCAGAGCCTTGTGACTTCAGTTTGAAAACAAATAACTGTTTTTTCTGTTACTTCCCTTCTATCCTTCTATGAAGGTATAAATACTGACAGTGATATTGGCTGAGCAAAAACACCTGACAGAGTAAAGAGACAAATTTTATTTTATTTACAGAACTTTGTTGCAAGGGGGTGCTTCTTTGTTTCAACACAAATGAGAAAGAGCATTTCAAAACCCTTCATCTGGATTCAGAGCTGCTGCAGTCAACTATAGTAAATTTGGCAGCTTGGAGAATGACAGTGGCTGAAGGTCACTAGTAACTACTGAGAGCATTAGAATTGAAAATTTTTAGATTAAAGAGCATGATTACTCGTTGAGTGATGAAAGAACAACCATCAGTGAAAATGTTTCCCTTGCCCTCTGCCATTTTGCTAATCACTTAAAGTAATCTCTCACACTAGTCCCTTGACATTTGGCTTTTTTCCAAGTTTGTATTGCCATTCTTTCGTAAATCTGCCTAAGCCTGGCAAGAGATCTGTTTTTCTAAATATATAGTTTAAAGAAACTATACCCCTGGGATGCAACTAATACTTGTTCAAGTTATGAGCTTGAAAAACCTGATTGCATATGTGCTCGGAGGGACTATTAAGAGCTTGGCAGGGAGCTAAGACAAAGTTCCTAGCTGTTGAGCATGTTACATGTGCTTAGAGCTCCTAGACATCAGGCACCTGCATCCCTTCCAAGGTACCCAGTATGCTATAATTTGAAGACTGAGTATGGTTTTATAGGTAGTTGCTTCTGATGGAAGCAACTGGAAAGGAACAGTGACAAGAACGGGTAGAATATTTTTTTTTCTGGAGAGTAGTAGTAATGAAGAAGGGATAGAACTGAATCAGACAAGACCCGTGCAGATAAACCAGGTCATAGGAAGGACAATATATTGCATTGTATTGCATTGTCCTTCCTATCTGCTCCAAAACCTGTGAAATGTAAGGAAAAAAAAAAAAAGGGGGGGGGGGGGGGCCGGGGGGAGGTGTTACAAAGGTAACAGTAGAACACACCCTTCTGCAGGCCACAAAATTAATGACAGCCTTGCATTTTATGATTTTTGGTGATCAGCTCTCCAATGTTCATAGTCTTTTAGCGTAGGAACTTAAAGTTTCATTGTTACATGTACCAGTACTGGTACATACAAATTTTTGTGGACTCTGATATCTCAGATAAATAGCTAGCAGACTGGCCAATTATTTCCACTCAAGGATTCTTTCTGCACTACAGAAATGACTTCGGCAATCTAATCTTCAATTTCTATCCTCCATAATATTTGTTCAAAACAATCTATTTGCTAATGAAGTTGAGTTGCAACCCTTTTAATAGCTGCTACAAGTAACATAAGTTGCAAAGCTTTAGGCTATAGTACTAAAACCAGATTCTTTTGTTCATAACAGTAGTTCAACCAGCTGCAGCATTGGTTCAAGTGCATTAGTTGCCAATAACCATAACCAGGTGTTTACTCAAGCCTTCCATTCATTAAGATACTTTAATTGCTTTCATTCAGAAGCATCCTTCACTCTTATATAACTTTACTTACACCATCAATTTAAGGGATGCTGAAGCATCACTTTTGAACAACATCAGTGTTTCATGTTGTATTTTAGATATACAAAAAAAAAAAAAAGTCAGTCTTCAATAACTTGTGAAGTGATAGACAGACCCTTAGATTTTTCATGTTCCCAAGTTGCAGAGGCTGAAGTTCCAGGCTACAGATGAAATATAGATGATACATTCCTCAGCTAATTATTTGTCAGTATATTAATAAATCACACTGATCCCCTCAAGGCTATCTAAATTTAGAAGGTTCATGAGATGTAATACATAATTAATACCCTTAGATTGGATGGCTTAAAGGCAAGTGATTTCCTGATCTCATATGAAGCAGAGAGTATTTATCATTGTTGTCCAAGTAAGGAATTACCAACATTCCTGCTTTTTGAGATTGTGTATAAATGTCTCTGTCATTTATTTTAGTCCAAGTGTAGAAAACATAAAATACATAGCAATTGGAGCTAGATTTTTTAAGTCCTATGCAGCTTCATTTATGCATACTTACAGATACAAAATCCAATATGTGCATATATGTGTAATGAATTTCTGATCAATCTTAAAAATCAATGCAATTTTTACCACTGTCATCACAAAATTATTGTTGTGTCACATATACCAGTATGCAAATATCTGCGTAATCTCCAGCTATTTGCAACTGTGGCTTCATGTTCTCCAAGCTCACCTTTTCTCAAAATGTTCTTCCATAAACTTTTTGGATGATGCTTCTCACAGTCTCCCATACCTCTCTCCCCTCCTTTTCTCTGTGGCTTTCCACAGGATCCTTCTTTGGTCTCATGGTCTCTTTATCTCTGTTTTATTTCTGAGAAAAATCACCCACAAACACTAATTAAGTTCTACAATAATGATTCTGCTTCGCCATCTAGATGTGAATTCTCCTACCAAAATAAAATAGGATCTGACTAACAAATTGTCCATCCCCTCAATATTAGGCTGACAAAACCTCCCTCCTCTTCTTCATACCTTACTCATTAACTTGCTTACCACTGTGGACAGCACAACCACAGAGCTCTTCCTACTGCAGTGAAAAAAGTCCTTCACTACTGATGTGACTTCTCCCCAGCTCTGTGACCAATTTTGCACCATTAGTCACCATTAGTCATGGGGTATTTACACTATTAACTCCTCAAAACTCCTCAAACTCTTGGCTTAAAATCTGCCAAAATCCAGTGCACAGAAGAGAGTCTGTACTCCTGCCTACAGCAAGGATGACCATTTTTACCTTCTCTTAGGTTTTGTGTGGCCCAGTCAAATCAGAAAATGTAAAGTACAAGCAGAAATGGTACCGAGGAGATAAAGGATCAGAGGTAAGAAATAAATTTATTCAACTTTCTGCCCTACTGGGTTCATTTGAGTCAGAGAAGAAAAGTAACAGTTTATAGTAGTAGGAAAAGGAGAAAACAGCAAATTGTTCTGTAATTACAAATGCTGAGATATTGGGTTCTGAAACAGAATTACAAAATTATTTAATTCCTACTTCCCAAAATCTTCCTTGTGCAACTGGACGTACCTTTGCAACTAGAATTCAGACCACTCCTTAACTGTGTGGACAGACACACAGACAATATCTGATGTAGGCATAACAATACCAGATAGGAAAGTCACGTAGCTAATCTCTTCTGTTTTAGTCACATATGTAGCTTTCATACAGATCTCATCTTTGACTTGACATGGCTTAAGCTGCTTTTTCCCTTAGCATATACTAACCTACCCCACAAAGAATCATGGATTATGCTGATCTGAAAAAAATTTCACTGGCTGGTATGACCAAGTCATTTTAATACTTACTTTTCTTTTTCTGGCTCCCTACTTATTATTTCAGCTAACTAATGCAAAGAAACACCTTTATTTTAGGTATTCAAAACAAATGTCTTCATGCTACCTCACTGCTATCTCTGCTTTGAAGGAGCTTTTGCTGTATATGTACAAAATGGGAATATTCTTATTGATCACCACCTCTCTGTCTTCTGCAATGCCTACTTTTTCTTCAAGATTTAAAAGAACCTTCTGTAAACTAATGGGGAAGATCTGTGGGCATCAACATTACCTGTTACTCAGAAACTACTAATTGCTGGATGTAGAGGCAAAGACCAAAGTGCGAAACACTGACCAACTCCATCAAAGATGTCATCTTCAGTATTTCTGCCTGGTATCTTCTCTTGATAGAATTCTCAGAGACAAATGTCTTATCCTTCCTCTGTTCTGATGCATTTCACAAATGTATTACTTATTCTTTTACGCAAAGCAGTGGGACTGCAAAAGATTTCTGTCATTCATTGTGTTTTTTTTGTTTTGTTTTGTTTTGTTTTGTTTTAATCAGTATTTTCTGAAGGCTCTCTTTTTCACACTCTGAGTTCAGCAGACTGTTATTTTAAAGATAATATTTTCACTGTTTATCTCTATTTGGCATATTGATTCCAAATCAATTTATTGCTTTGATATTTATTATATTTTCTATTAATCTTATAGCAATGTAAAGTGTTTACTGCAAATCTAGGGTAAACTTATTTGAATGGATCAGATACTGCTCCTTTAATGTTGTAACATATTTTTATTTGATATGTACATCCTCTATATATCAGATCATAAACCAGATAAAAATTAACTGCATTGCTAGTTCAAATAAATGCCTGTAAAAACTTGCCAAAAAAGAAACAATAGATAACTTACTAATAACTTTAGAATTACTTATCCTCTTCTGAAAACAGACATAAATGTGAAGAACCCTGTAATGTCATCACTTTTTTATATGCAGAGCTTCCTATTATAACAATTTAAATATTCAGACAAATTTTCAAACATTACAATTTCTTTATAGTAAAGGGAGAAATTTCCCTCACAGAATTTGTAGGCAACTTCACAGGTTTAATAAGGTTACTTCATTTTTATATTTCAAATCTTGTCAAAATGTCTCTCGTCTCACATGCCAATTTATTTTATTATTATTGGAAGATTTTGTACAAATTCCATATGAGTTACTCCAACTTATTTTCAAACATTCAAGTGTTTGTTGACTATTAAAATAATGAAATTATTTCTTAACCAGTTAGCACTAGCAGTTATCATGTTTTCCAAACTATTACATTTAATTTTATCTCACTTCCATGGTTTTTCCTGCAGCACTATAGAAATGTTAAGCAACTAAAGCAACTAGATATTCAGTAATACTTTCAGAGACATGTCTTTAGAGATATGGAATATATATATAACACATGGTATGTTTTATAATTATAAAAGTAGCATACCTGTAGGGGATGGACTGAGTTCTTTGATCTTTCCTCCTCTTTCTGGCTGAAAGGTAAAATCAGACTCTTCAAAAGTTCCAGTTTAGAGCCAGGGGAAAAAAGAATGCTTGTTGTGTTATTCAGTTGAAAAAAAAAAAAAAAAAAAAAAAAAAAAAAAAAAAGGAAGATTTAATGTAGATTGTGGGTTGACATAGTAAGGAAAAGGATAATATAGGAAATAAAAATAACTAAAAGAAAGTGTAACAGAGATTAATATAATTTATTTTGTTTTGATTTTGTACTGAGGCAAAGCATGCCAATCTTTTCAAATTGTTTGTGCATCTTGTATTTTCATTTTGTCTTACTGCCCAGGAGCATTCAGATCAGCATTAAAATGCATTTATTGTTTAACGACACTTATGGATTAACATCCCTATACAGAAGAAATCTCCAAAGCAAGCAAGGTGCTCAATCACAGAGGACACAATGCATTACGGAAATGCAATCCCGCCAGTGAACAAGTCCATAGAAAAAAAATTGGATCATCTTTCATTCAGGCTTTATAAGCACTGAACAACAATTGTTAATTCAAAAGAAAAAATCTTTGGAGGGTAGTTTCAATAAGCTAAAAGAGTTTAAGTACAAACAAACAAACAAATTTAATGACATGCTCATATAATTTTCCTTAGCATAGAATTTGAAAGAAAGATTTTTACTTTTTAAAACTTGCCCTATTTTTTTTTGCTGAAAAAAAAAAAAAGTAACAGAAAATTACAATTTTATAGTCATTTTCTAACTAAGGGATAGAGTTTTTTATTCACGTTGTGCTAAAATCCACAGTCATGCCATAGCATGATGCTTCTCCTAAGACTGATTTTTATCTTACATATGTGCTAACACTTCAGCCACATGCTAATTGCATTTTGAATCAAGGTCAAGGCCATACCAGCATAAGGATTCATATTTTAGAGTGTTGATTTTGGCATAAGCCAACTGGATACAACAACATTTTTGTGAAATCCAGTTATTACATATGAGAGGCATCAGTAGCACTCATGACGTAGAAAATCCTTGCTTCTATTTTTCATAGGAAGAAACTAAAAAACATCAGGAACAAAGAATGAAGAATTCTGTTTTTCTAGGCATAAGAAGAAAACTTATGTCTGACAAACTACAGCAGAAATAAGACCTGCTTGTCATATAAATCCAGTAATGAAGAAGCTGTTTACAGGGACTACCCTATAACATTGCATCTTTGTGAATAGGCAAGGGAATTTTATATATTACCACATAAATATTACCCCATAAAGTCAAACTGAGACAACCAGTTGCAATACTCATTCCAAGAACTGAAAATCACAGCATATTTTGATTTTTTTTTTTCTTTAATGAAGATTAAAAAATACACAGGGGGTGGGAGGATAGGTAGATTTTTTTTTTCTTTTCCTTTATTTTTTAATTTAATGTCTTCATTCATGTTGGGATTAATTTATTATGCTGAGATATCCATTTACTGAAGTTATATTGTTGAGTAGGGACCAAAGAATAAATAGATTTTTCAAAGCACCCAAAGACTACTTGAATGTCACATTCAGAACTGTGCAGCATACTTAGAGACCGAAATTCATCGTCTGATCTGCTCCAGTGTGCTGCATTATATTGCACAAATTCATCCATGATTCAAAATAACACTACTAATAATTAATATTTAACAACAACCATATGTAAGGTATATTTTATATTATGGTGGTGATAAAAATGATCATTTACTTTTAGTTAGGTTACTCCATAATTTTCTAATAGTGAAATCATATACTAGGTTATATACAGAGCAGCTAAGCCACTAACAGAAAGGTAATACAACAAAAAAAGAACTTACTAGCTGTAAAATTCTTGTATTTAAAATAGAGAAGTTCTTTTTTTTTTCTTTTCTTTTTTTTTTTTTTTAATCCAAATTTTTACTGACTGTGTGTGCACTTTCATTTCCTTATTACTTTTGGTCTCGTTTGATTTACATTTTCAGATTTGTAATCAATATGAAGTGCCTTCCTTGAAAGAAAGTCCAAGTATTGTTCTCAGAATTTTTTGGAGGAAGAAAAAAAAATTTCTCACACAGATATTTTGTCTTGTCTTGCTTTTGTAAATCTGAAATTGATAACCTATCTGGATCTGAAGCTAAGTTAAAGATGTTCTCATTAAGAGTAAGACAGGAGGCCATCATGTGAAGCATGCTTTGTGGTGATTCCCTGAAAAAAAAAAAAAAAAAAAAAAAAAAAAAAAAAAAAAAA
>NC_048894.1:98643136-98772651 GCF_011077185.1 Oxyura jamaicensis | reverse complement strand
CTAAAAAAAAAAAAAAAAAAAAAAAAAAAAAAAAAAAAAAGCAGGGAGGGGCAGGAAACCCCCCTATCCCTTACCCACCCAAGAAGCTAGAAAGAGCTAGTGAGGAAATGCATCATTTATCATGTTGGTACACATGAACACACACCACATCACAGCTTTCCATGCTGGGTTCCTGAGGCCTGAGGCCTGAGGCTCTCCCCTTGGCTGCTGCCCAACCTGCCTTTGCCTGCTTCAGGAAGCCCACAGGCTCAGCAAGCTCTTCTCCATGTCTCCGCTCCTGGGCTCTGGCTCCCCCATGCTCACATTTGGCTGAACGTGGCACAATGACATGCCACACTGCCAGGTATATAGCTCAGCACAAGCACAGCCCTCAGCAGCCTGGAGCATGGTCTGCCCCAGCTCCCCTTGTCAGCCATGTCCCAGCCCTGTGGCCTCCCTTTCCCTGGTCTCTGCACGCTGCCTGGTGGTATCCTCCTGCTGCTGCTCCCAGAGAGATAGTTCAAGCTTTTGTTCAACAGCAGTTAACTGACATTAGAAGATAGAAGGCTTATTTAATGCATGGCATTTCTGAGGTGCTGAGCACTCTCATTTTCCCTCTACTAAAAATCAGACATGCTCTGCTATGCACTGCACATTATGTTCAGACTAATTAGGATAAATAAATAAATAAATAAATAAAATCTTTCAAGCTTTCCTATTGCTAGTGTGTCCATTTTACAACCAAATCACTTTTCAAACATTTCAATGGGAAAAGCAAAACTCACACTTTACCAAAAAGACCCTTTATTTTAACAGATAACTAGGCTCTTATCAGCATAAGCAGATCATGGCATGTGGACTGCTGTCAGATGGCCTGACACCATTTGCAAATACAAGGAACATTTCTACATTCTTGGACTAAAATAACTAAAAATTATAACCACAACAGCTTTACTGTAATTAGGCTTTTCTGTATCCACTTTTTTTACTGTAACTGCTAGGTTAAATACACTAACAAATTGACTTTTAAGCACCCTCAAGTGATACAGAGTGGTGGCATCCTCCTTTTGCTGGCCCTAATGGAGAGGGACATCAAGTGACTTATTGCATTTCATACAAAAGAGCAGTAGCAGAGCCAGATATATCAGTAGGCAGCCTCACTGACAGTCTGCCAGTCTGAAATGGGCACTTGAAAATTTTACATTCTGTTAATAACAAGAAACATAGCAACTCTGAATCCTTATTAGAGGTTATTTCAGATTAATCTATCTCACAGAAACAACACTACTTGGTTAATAAACAAGGAAATGCTATGTGGGCCTACAACTCCTGTTTCTCTGTATCCTTAAAGTCTTGTCGGAAGCCATACCCTTTTTCTCAAATCAACATGTCAGGGCTAGGCAATAAAGTCTCTCCATCCTTGAAACCAACAAAATATCAGTGATTTTTTTCTTTTTTTTTTCAGAATGCATTAATTATCACACTTTAATAACTGAAAATTATCCAGTTTTCATCGTTGCTGGCTTAAAGCACAGATATTGTTCACTAACTGCTTGCTATTCCAAAAAAGCTGCTAATAAAAATGGTGCCTTGGGACATATCAGAGCTAGCTCCAGCTGGGATGCAACACAGTTTAATCCAGTACCAAATCTGAGTTTTCAGATTGCTTGGAATACAAGCAGATAAACTTTATACCTGATTAGGACATGGTCATATCTATATGAAGTGCCATGTAAGTTTGTCTTCCTAGAATTTACAATATAGACATATTCTTCCTGAGGTGCATCATCCATCCTCTTACATCTTTTTTTCAGGCTTCTAATTCTTTCTAAGCTCTCTAATCTTCCTCCCTGCTAGTTTCTAAATTCCTTCAAGTAAATACTACAAATGGTAGATTATTTCTCTCTTACAAGAACAGTTTATTTTATCCACACTTTCTCATCTACTCTTTGCTTCAGGCTATAATTCCTGTGCCCTTCCTGCCAACTGCAACCTTCAAAACATGTGGCTGATTACACATCTGTGATGTGGCAGGAGAGAACTATAAACAAAGAGGATCATATTCAGACACATTATACAGATAAACCAAATGGCATGGCCAAGTATTTCACAGGGCATAAATCTGTGTCCCCACAGTAGAAGTTAAGGTTGAGTACCCTTTAAAAATATATTCAAGAGAGATCTGGAAGCTGGAAAACAATAAGAGAATCCTTAAAGTGTCATTAGAAATAAATACTCTAAAACTTTCAGAAATATCTAGTATTATCAGGGGCATTCAACATTGCTAGCTTAAGCCATTTAGACATGTATCTTCATACAGTCTTCCCTTTTGCCACCACCTGTGTTTGCACAAATCTCTCATATAGGACTGCAAAATACACTGTCATTCCGATAAATGATAAGTGTCATTAATGCTAAGCACACCCAGGTAGTATGTGTGCATAAATCCTAGAAATAGCTTTTCTCCTCTAATAGATTACAAAAGCAGCATGCCCAAATGCTTATGCATACAGAATTACAGATGCTGATATGCTGATCTTTTTTTTTTTTTTTTTTTTTTTTTTTTTAATGGAGTCTTTGAAAGTGATGCAAACAGGTAGAGAATAAGTCAAAAGATGAAACCTTAAGGTCACGCACACCTTATCTGCAGTTTCATCTACTGAAAAACAACCTGGTGTTAATGACTATGTCTGCGTTTCTGTATTTTGTTGGTTATAAATTACAGATACTCATTTTTAACATTCCTTTTTGGAACTGGGAGGACATGACCATACATGCAGACTCTTCTGTTACCTGAACATGCAAGCACTGAATTCTCTCTGTGTTCACATTAAAAATTCAGGTACTCCCATATTACAAACCCATGATTTGAACAACAAATTTCATTTATAGACACATTTTGAACAAGATGTCTTCTAAGTATTTAGACGAGCTGTTATTTCTCATTAATTCAATTTCATGTAATGAAACTTAATCTAACCAGAGTATAATAAGAGTAGCTTTTTAGATGGATTCCCCTTAGTAACTGAAAAACCCTTAGTAAACCCTTTCCCCTTAGTAAAGAAAAACCATTAGGTTTAAAAATGAGAATTTTAAGTTGATTATTTGTTACCGGCAGAATACATGTGTATAATTCAGTCCTATTCATAATTCACTCCTTGAACTACTCTTGTTTGTACTATGAGAGACTATGAAAACCATATTCCCTGCTTTTATTTAGGTTTTGATACAAAATGCCCAATTTCTGGCACAGTCATGAACTCTCTATGAATCAGATTCTCCTTCCTTTTCTTTCCATGTGACATCATTTCTGCATGGGAAAAACTATTTTCAGATCAATATTTGTTGAGTAGCATTTCTGTCTTGCTCTGTTCTCATTATGAAGCTAAGCTGCTTACAGAATTTTGTTGTTGTTAAAAACACATTTCATGAGCCTAACAATGCTAATCCCTGTGTAAAAGAGTAGATGGGTATAAGAGTATCTATTTAAGGAATTCAATAGCTTTCAATAAGATTAGGTCCACTGACTTTATGCATATCAAAGGAGATTACAACTTCCCTGAAGTAAGCAGACAAAGTCCATCAAGTAGATAGAAAATGCAAGGTGGCAAGGCAGAGACTACCAGCGCTCATGCCAGAAGCCAAGTCACAGCCAACAGGCTGAACTCAGATGCCTAAAATTTGCTTTTAACTCTTGATGTAGTAAAACTTGGGCTATTCTATGGACATGTGATGAGATTCTCTTCAATAAATTTAAGTACGCATTAAATATGGTAGAATGGGAGAACACAACTTTATCCTTCTTACCACTCACATGTATTTTTTCATTGCAAAATATAATATGTGTAGAGTTGTTATATGTGACTTTTACTTCAAATTTCTTTTTCTTATAGCATCTAGTGTTTAGCACAGAAAATTATTTTGGACAATCACTGACTCAATTATCATATCTATAAATTGCTAACTTGTGTCTGCCTTTGCATACGTAAAGTAAAATATTCTGATGGTACTTTGTTGAATCAAAATCTTAACAGTTTTTTAAGCATTCAATAGGGTTTTGGCAGCGCAATAAGATGTAGTATCTTATTTCTGGATGTAAAAATCATAGAAAAGGAAAGATGAGGTGCAACCTAGGAAATATGTTATACACACACGTTCATCCATTAGGACATTACTATCAATTTAAATATATTTGTCATAATAAATATGTGAACTGTCTTTACAAACCTATTCAGAGATTATTTTTTTCTGTTCTTCTGATTTAAAGTTGATTTTCATTTCATTAATTTTTATTTCTTTATACCTACATGGGTAAATCATCATGGTGGTGTTAATTAGTACCATTGGGTGTTTTTGGATAAAAAAAAAAAAAAAAAAAAAAAAAAGAGAGAGAGAACGATAAATTAATGTGAGTCATCCCCAGTTACAGCAAGTAAATTAGATTCATTAAGAAAAATAGATTTAGTATGCAAAATTTTTCTGAGCATTCTAAAATTGGTGGGTCCCTGCTTTATCATCCATGTATCTTTCCAGGACAGTCTGTATAACTAACAGCAAATCCTTCAGGCTGGCTAAAGCACAGTTTCACAATAAACAAGTGTGCCAGCACTGAGGATAGAGTGAACTTCACAGTCCTAAAGATAAGACTTGAAAAGTTTGTTTTCTCCTACTTGAAACTGTGTTTTTTTTTCCTGATTTTTCAGGTTGGTAAGCATTGTTCACACAATTCTGATATCCTATAAATATTGTCTGTAATTACTTTCTATAACAGCTATTCTTTAAATGTATGTGCTAGATGTAAGAAGGTAGATAGCTCTGAGAAGTTTATCACTGTGAAATTTGTTAATTTATCTACAGATGAAGATAATGACAGTCATGTATGCAAAGACTGCCAAAAATATACTGTAATATAAACTCAGAGAGAGCAGTAAATATATTTTGTTTAAGAAATTTCTACGTGTTCTTGTATTCTATAGTCCTATAGTACTCTACACTTTAAGAATAGATAAGCTCAAATCCCCAGAGTTCAAGTTGGATCTTACAGAATCACACAAACTCATTCACTCAGCAAATAGGAAGGGAAATAAATAAATAAATAAATAAATAAATAAATAAATAAATAAATAGCTTGTGTAAAGTATAAAAATGCCTAGAGTTTCATTTAGTTGTAAATCTAATAAGCCAATGACCTAACATGCTCTTATTTACTTTTCACTTAATTGTTTATTTATTTATTATAGAATGGGTTTTAAATATTGGTGTAGTGGGTTTATGAGGCAAGATTTTGGTAGCAGGGGGGCTGCAGTGGTGTCTTCTGTGAGAAGAGTCCAGAAGCTGCCCCATGTTCAATAAGGCCATTTTCAGCCAGTCCCAAAGGACCTGCTGCTGCCCAGAACCAAGCCGATAAGGCATGTTTATGTTGTTTAAAAAAAAAAAAAAAAAAAAAAAAAAAAAAAAAAAAGGAGGGGGAGGAGGTGCTGCAGGCACCAGAGCAGAAGTTCCCCTGTGCTCTGTGGAGAGACCCCTGGTGGAGCAGGCTGTCCCTCTGCAGCCCATGGATCCCACATGGAGCCCCTGGTGGAGCAGGTGGATGTGGCCTGGAGGAGGCTGCGGCTTGTGTAGAACCCCTGCCGGAGCAGATTCCAGCCCATAGAGAGGGGACCATGAAAGAGCAGGTGACCTGGCAGAAGCTGCTGCCCGTGGGAAATCCATGTTGGAGCAGTTTTCTCCTGACGGATGGGATGGACCCCATGATATGGAGCCATGTGGGAGCAGTTCTTGAAGAGCTGCTTCCTGTGGGAAGCCCGCACAGGGTCAGTTTGGGAAGGACGGCATCCCATGAGAGGGACCCCATGTGGAGCAGGGGCAGGGAGTGACTGTGAAGGAGTGGTGGAGAAAAAGTGCTATAGACTGACCACAATACCCATTCGCTGTTCTTCTGCACCACTTGGGGGGAGGAGGTGGAAGATGGTGGATGGGGGGAAGGCATTTTTGGTTTCTTTCCTTTGTTTCTCACTTCTCTAGCTTAGTAATATGCAATAAATTTCACTAATCTCCCTATGCTGAGTCTGTTTTGCCTGTGACAATAATTGTTAAGAGATCTCTCTGTCCTTGTCTCAACCCTTGAGCCCATTTGTCCTTTTTTCTCCCCTTTCCCTTTGAGGAGAGAGAGTGAGAGAACAGTTGTGGTGGAGCTCAACTGCCCACATGAGCAAAACTACCACAACTGGAGAAGAGAAAAACCCTCTCACCACCTGCAGTTCACCATTGCTATTCAAGAGTATTTTCTACATTTTATTGTATAAACTATTAGAGTTTCTTTGTTCAGATAATAGCATTCATAACATTGTAATATCTTTTTACTTTCACTCCTCTGTTTTGTGGTTTAATAAAAAGCATGCATTTTTTTTTTTCCAAAAATCATACTAGACTATTAATACTTGCAATTCAATGTAAGCAAGATAAAACGAGCTAAGTCACCTAAGCTTTGGTCTCACTTCATCCAATTAGAGAGATTCAAGGCCAGTGTATCACTGCTTGATTTGGTGGCCTTGCAGTAAAAGGACACTTCAAGGGAACTTCCCAAGCACAGTTAATAACCATCCAGATGAAGTTTAGACTTTCCAAGATATTTAGCCATCTATGAAACTAACGTGTCTTAAATCTAGGCACATTCCTTTCTGTTCCTGTGTATATTAAATTCCCGGAGAGACTTATCTAACATATTAGCATAAAAAATGTGATTATAACAAAAATACTTCATACAAATGTGCATCGCTGTCTACACAGACTGACTAACAAAAAGGAGTTTGTCTTTTTTTTTTTTCTTGATCACCTCTTTGTAGCAGAATTCCCTCCTGAATCAGTCTTCATAAAATTTATTCCTTTATTTTCTTTTGTCATACTGAAATAGAAGTATTATATTTTTCACATAAGTTATTACCCACAACACTCCCCTTCTACTGAAAACAAAGCAAGAATTTATATTGATGATTCAATACCATACAGAACAGAACACAATCTTTTATGCAGCATTAAAGATTTTTTTTTCATGTGATAATTTTTTACATAGCTCAATATTTTGAATTTAGCTGAGGAATCACTTTGGTATTTATTCAATAGTTTTCTGTTTTCTTTAAGGAACAAAAGCCTTCTGTTCGCATGATTTAATACCAATAAATTCAACTGCTACAAAAAGCAATATAATCCAATTGTGAAAACATTTACTTTGTGTCTTAAAGACAGCAGTATATTCTAAAAATAATGCATATTACTTTATATAGTTTTTAATATCAATATAAAACCAGTACTTATTTCATCATGTGGAGATCAGTTTAGAACTTGCTAATTGGATAGGCTTCACTACATTCAAATTAATTCTGTAATTTTAGCTGGGGGAAAAAATAAAATAAAATAAAAAATCTTTGTGCCTTATGCTGGAAAGCACTTGTACATGTAAACGTACAGATACTCAGTGAAGTGCATTGTCACATGGGGCTATCCATACATAAATGAGCCTGAGCAAGAGTCCCAGGGGAAGAAGAGAAGCACTGTGAGTAACTGAACTTATTGTAGGATGATATGTAGTTTCTTTGGCCAATGAAGTCCCATGTCTGATCTATCATGCTCTTTAAAAGCATAACTGACTCATAACCAGGTTCTTCTACACCAAAACAAATCCTTAAAACCTGTCATTGAAACTGTTAGGAGAATAACAGAAATATAAGAGATCTCTAATTCAACACAAGATTGTCAAGTCTAAACGTCATCCTGACCCTCCAAGTCCCATTACTAAACCATGTCCCTAAGTGCCCTGTCCAAACGTCTCAAATACCTCCACCACTCCACCACTTCCCTGGGCAGCCTGTTCCAATGCTTGACTACCCTCTCTGTGAAGAAACTCTTCCTATTATCCAATTTAAATCTCCTCTGGTGCAATTTGAGATTTGTTCTTCGCTTCCTACCACTTCTCACCTGAGAAAAGAGAACACCCTCCTCACTGCAACCTCCTTTCAGATTCCATTTCTCCAGACTAAACAACCCCAATTCACTCAGCCATTCCTGATAACTCGTATTCTAATCCTTTCAACATCTTTGTTACTGTTCTTTGCACAAGATCAAGCAACTCAATAGCATTCTTGTAGTAAGGGGCTTAAAAACTGAACACAATACTAGAGGTGTGGTCTCACCACACACAAGGGGACAATCATTTCCCTCGTCCTGCTATCCACACTATTTCTGATGCAGGCCTTCTTGGCCATCTGGGCATGCTGCTGGCTCATGCTTAGCTGGCTCTTAACCAACACCTCCAGGACCTTTTCTGCTGGACAACTTTCCAGTCACTCTTCCCCACACCTATACCACTGCATACAGTAGTTATGACCCAAGTGCAGTCAGGATGCTCCACTTACCCTTCTTGAATGTCATGAAGTTGGTTATGGCCAATTGACCAGATCCCTCTGCAAAGCCTTTCTACCTTCAAGCAGATCAGCAGTCCTGCTTCATTTGGTATCATCTGCAAACTTACTGAGGGTGCAGATCTCCTCATTCAGATAGATCATTGATGAAAATGTTTAACGAAACTGGCCCCAATCCAGAGCCCTGAGGAACACCACTGGTGACTGGCCACCAATGGGATTGAACTCCATTGATAACAACTCTTTGAGACCAGCCATTCAGCCAGTTCTTCCACACAGCAAACTGTATACCTGCCCAAGCCATGAGTAGGCAGGTCCTCCAGGAGAATAGTGTGGAAAACAGTGCCAAGTGCTTTATTAGAATCCAGATAGACAACATCCACAGCTCTTCCCTCATCTACTAAGCAAGTCATCTTGTCATAGAAGGAGATTAGGCTAGTCAGGCAGGATCTGCCTTTCATAAACACCTGCTGGCTGCATTTTACCACTCAGTTGTCCTCTATGTGCTTTATGTGATGACATTTAAGATGATCTGCTCCACAGTACATTTCCAGTAAAGTCTCAAATGAAGTATTTTAATCTAAAACTTACTTCTCTAACCTTTATCTGTGAGCTGCCTCCAGCTGGATATGCTCCTAGATTTTGGTTATAATGTCCTTCTCTGCCGGTTCTCTTCTATCTTCCAAATTTAACATTTCTTTTAATGGATATTTCTCATTTCTCAATCCAGTTTTCTCAGGCAACCTCCTACAGTTTTTCCTATGTTCAGAGAATAATGATGAACAAGAGGGGAGTACCTGTGGGGATAAAGGTTGAAACACATCTAATGAGGTGAAATTCTGTATGATCTTGATCTAGATATATTAAGAAGAGGGTAAACAGTTTCTTATGAGGTACCAGTCTCTTACAAAGATGGAAAATCATAGTACATGTAGTCTTCTTACAGTGTTCAATCCTGAAAGACAATTTAGTAATTAACGAGAAGATTATATGTATCACCTATTATATTCACCTCTCCATCTTCCAGTGCAACAGAAACTTAAATTAGGCCTCATGCTCCACAGTTTAAGTAGAAGATAATTACGTAACATTTATTTAGAGTAACTTTTTTTCTTTTTTTAACCATTTTCATGTAGACTGGAGTTTCTAATCATTTTCTAACACTGAAGAAAGCAGCAGTTTTACCATCATAGACAAACAAGCAGCAAACTATATTGGGTGATGGGAGGGACTATTTTAATAAATTGCATTTCATTTTTTTTTTTTTTAAAGAAAAAACTGTTAATGAGAAAACCTGCTTCATAAATTTCTAGAACCAGATAACATGAAAACAAACAAACAAACAAACAAACAAAAACACTCAGCACATAAAGAATTGCACTTCCTTCCTTTCTACTACCCTGCATATTTTTCTTCTCCTTAAAGAGAAGTGGTAGAAATTAGGTAACAGTGGTAAATGTAACTTCACCATTTCAGTGATTAAGTGCTATAATAGAATTCTATTTACTTTCTTGTTATAAATGATGGCAGTTCTGGAGTTCTTCAATGCCAAAAAAGAAACAAGCAACTTTTATATTAAGATATACCTGAAAGACAGCCAAAAATTACTACATGTGATCTCATCTCAGCATATTCGGTGTTCAAGAAATATCTGGATATGGGTAAATTCTTTATATTCTTGAGGCACAGACATCCCTCGACATTCTGGATGACACAGGATGAGGAAATCCTTGGGTGGCAGAGTTTACACTGACACTATCAAGAAATGCTAAGATGAAAGTGAAGCTTTATATAGCACTCTGACCACTCAAATTATACATCACCACCACCACCACCACCCACAAAAATTATGCATGGTAAATAATGATCTACTTTATTAAAATTAGATTAAAAAGGTATAAATGAAATCAGTATTAGGTCAACAAATTCTGAACATACTTTTTTTTTCCTTATTCATCTCCACTTTTTTCCTCACTTTCAAACTCAAGTTGTCTCCTGAAATCTGTTCTATGTATTTACAATTAAAAAAAAAAATAAAACTGTATTTACAGTTTTAAAAAGGAAAAGATATCCACTTTTGGTGAAGAAGTATATGAGTAGAAATCATAAAATCACAGAATAGTTTGGGTCAGAAGAGACCTTAAAAATCACCTAATTCTAAAACCCCTGTCATGGGTAGGGACACATTCCACTAAACCAGGTTGCTCAAAACCCCATCCAACCTTGCCTTAAACACTTCCAGAACAACAGGACAATATTTCTCTCTCAGTGTCTAAACAACAGAAATGCTACAAAGTCTGTTGCCTCATTCATATGAATTGACCTACTGAAGCCAATAGAATTATCTGTACAAGGAGGGAAAGCAGATTTTATTAATAATGAGACTTCAGAAGCAGGACATGATCTCTCAAATTGCGGGAAAAATACAAAAATTATTGCATGTACTGAAGATAATCATGGACTAAAAAAATACATTACCTGAAGCTAACCGAAATAGCTGTGGTGATTTTACTCAGGTGGGCGGCCGAGCTCCACCACAACCGCTCTCTCACTCCCCCTCTTCAAAGAGGAGCGGGGAGAAAATACAATGGAAGGGGCTTAAGGGTTGAGATAAGGACAAGAAGAGCACGCAGTAATTATTGTGACGGGCAAAACAGACTCAGCATAGGGAGACAGTAAGATTTATTGCCTATTACTAACAAGCTAGAGAAGTGAGAAACAAAAGAAAAGAAACCAAAAGCACCTTCCCCCCATCCACCATCTTCCACCTCCTCCCCGAGAGTGGCGCAGGGGAATGGGGAAACCGGGGTTATGGTCAGTCTATAGCGCTTCTTCTCTGCTGCTCCTTCTCAGTCACTCTTGTCCTCTGTGCTGTGGGGTCCCTCCCATGGGATGTAGTCCTTGCTGAACTGATCTGGTGTGGGCTGCCCACAGGCAGCAGCTCTTCAAGAACTGCTCCAGATATAGGTCCATACCACGGGGTCCATCCCTCATGAGAAAACTGCTCCAACCTGGGTCCCCCACGGGCAGCAGCTCCTGCCAGGTCACCTGCTCCTGTGTAGTCTCCTCTCCACGGCCTACAGGTCCAGCCCGGAATCTGCTCCAGCAGGGGTCTTCCACAGGCTGCAGTCTCCGCTGGTGTGGGTCCACTTGCTCCACTGTGGTACTCCATGGGCTGCAGGGGGACAGCCTGCTTCACCATGGTCCTCGCCACAGGCTGCAGAGGACTTCTGCTCCAGTGCCTGGAGCACCTCTCCCCTTCCTTCTTTGTTGACCTTGGCACCTGCAAGGCTTTTTCTCACTCCTCTCACTCTCCCAGCTGCTGTGTGGTGCAGCATTTTTTTCGCTGTCTTAAATATGCTGTCACAGAGGTGCAAAACAACATCACGTGTTGGCTTAGCTCTGGTCAGCAGTGGGGCCCTTACCAAACATGGGGCAGCTTCTAGATCCTTCTCACAGAAGTCACCCCTATGGCCCCCTGCTACCAAAACCTTGCCATGTAAACCCACTACATTAACATAAAACTGTAATATTTTACCCTGAATTCTCTGTGTATTGTATATAGAAAATGTGTATTTTCTACAATCAGTTGTATCTTTTTACAGCATAAAATAATTGTACTTTCCTAGTGCCCTACTGAGTTGTCATTAATGTTTTTAGCCAAAAATTGTCATCTACACAGGCTGAAGGATCTGTTTTATTTAGAGATGTATGATTCCCTCATGGCAAATTAGTAGTTTAGACTCTCCCCTAGATGGTTAGTATGAATGCACAAAGCTAAATAACAGTCATACAGGATTCATAGTTGATGACTCACTGTTACTTTATTTAGCTATGCATAACTGCATTAGTATCTGAATACCACACAAGCTTCAATGTATTTATTTTCTTAAAAGTCCTAAAAGTGAAAAATGTTGTTTTCCCCCGTTTTATAAATGGGAACTCAAGAGAAATACTAAAACCTAAAACTGCAAAGGGTCTCTATCACCAACCAAAATACAGAGCCTGAAGGTAGATTTGTTGTCACCCGTGGAGATACTTAGAGGCTTCCCCAACCCCAGAAAACTGGCAGGGAACCAGTTGTGCTTGCTAAGAAAGAAATAAATGCTTGCAAGTGTTAGGTCTTTGCTGGAGTATCTCCCCGCTCTGCTAGAGCTACTAACACCATAACAGGAAAACAAACAAACAAAAAACACAACAACCAAAAAAAAACAAACCAAACCAAAACAAAACAAACAAACAACAACAACAAAAATACACACACACACACACACACACCAAAAAAAAAAATATATATATATACAGAAATGCAGATGACCACCCCATGAAGAACAGGCAACAGAGTACTCACCTTGGAGATGGTCACACTGAATGCTCCCTTCCTGCTTGATGGGAAACAGCATTTGATTTCAGATTTTACAACCCAGGAGAGTACAAAACTGCAGAGCATTCCCATGGAAAAAATTCTCATGAAGTTGGTTCTTGCATATAAAAAAGTAAACTTTATTGCCCAAATAGATCTCTCAGACTAAAAGCCACAGCAATAGTTGCAGAGCTTTATATTTATCTGTCCCAGTGAATCATTATTAATATAAAGTAAAATAGTTTCAACCAGAAATTCTGAGAGAGACTAATTCAGTCTTCAATATCTTAAGAATCTGGGACGAAGTCAAAATGGAAAGAGCACAAATGAAGTCAACATAGAGCCCTCTAGTATAGCCAGACAGCTGTTGACTCTCAGAGCTAGTTAGAGGCCAAGTGGGATACAAGGTACCTCTTACATTGATTCCTCCATCCAAGATACAGGGACTGATTGCTCTAAGCAAGATCCAGTTTTAGGAAAAATTTCAGTGTAAGGTAGGGTTCAAAGTGGCAGCAGGTTATGCAGCCATATGAGCATTTAGAAATGAATTTTGACTGACAAAAGCATGGAGTATGTTTCTTCATAGCACTTTACTCTGTGCCAGAAACAGCACAACTTCTGCAGGGCAATTTAAGTGAAGCAGAGCACTGAGGAAACACAACTTTTCTCTAAGATTCCAGCCAGTACGTTAAGAATGAGCTTGAATATCTCTGCATAGCACTCACAAGTATTTTTTCCCTATGCTTATCCTCTGGAAAAGAGAGCAAGCCACACTCAACAGCCAACCTACAATGGATATATTTAACTCAAAATCTTAAGAACCATACATACTAAAAGGGAAAATAAAAAACATAGTTCATTATGAGGCATTAGAAGTGACATTGAAATACAGTGTTTTGTTTTGTTGATTCTCTACCCACCCTTCCTGTAGCCTTCACATTATTTTAGGTCATTTTATCTGAAATCTAATAAAAAACAAAAACAACAACAACAAAAAACTGTTTTCTAACCAACAGATGTATATTGAATTTGTGATTTAATCAGAAATAATGAATATAAAAATGCAATATTACAAATTAAACTTATCCCCAGTAAATCATTTTCTGATATCATACAAACCATCAACTACCTTTTTCTCTTTTAACCAAAAATGCAGGTGGCACTGATAATGTTTCTTGTTCTAAGACGCTCAGTGCCAATGACTCAGCCCTTGCATAATGTTAGTCAGAAAGGAGAATGTACACTTTCAAAAGTCTGTGCCATGAAAAGATTCCAGATTATTTGAACCTCTTCCAAACCAAGTAGCCAGCTGAAAAAGTGGACAGTTCCACCTCTGAGGTAGCAATTGAAATGTCCCCTTCTTCTGTAACCAAGCAGCTGCTGATTTTTTTTTAACATAAATGTCCTGCCAAGATTATAACTAGGCACAGAAAATATAGCCATCTGCCAATGCATGTTCACTTCTTGAAATGAATGAACATTAACAAAACAATCATAAATTAAACATACTGTTAAAGCAAGTATTTCTGTGTTCTGTGTGCAAGACACTTGACCTGTAAAAGCATCATTTCTCTTGACTACCATCATCACTGAAACATTTCACCTTTTTTTCTTAGTTTCAATGGAAATACCTAATTAGTATTCAGAGAAGTATTCATTGATAAAATGAAAAGACATTAATCAAGGAATTCAATGATTATCTAATACAGAATAAAGAAAACCCCTCACCCTTTCAAATCTTTGCTGTGATTCACTAGCAGAAAGGGAATTGAGAAACAGCTCTGTTTAGTCTTAGCCCACAAAAGTGCAAATGCATGCATATGATTACTGATTTATTAAGGTTTATTATAAGCTTCTCCCACAGGGCACAAACACACAGTTTGACTAAATTGAATTTTGACTAAATTCACTAGATGATCCATAAAGATCACCTGTTTCTTCATTCCGAACTTTAGCTGTAGGGGACTTTTTAAGTCACAACCAATACAAAGAAAGAATATATACAAATCCTTTTCCTTGGTCCTCTCTGTACATATGTCATTCAAAAATCATAGAACTCTTCAGAAAATTAATAATTGAGGGAAGAATGATTAGCAACAAATTCCCATCTTTGTTAAAATTAATAGTAAAATATATTGATTTCAAAGAGTTCTAGATTTCACCCCTGCAGCCCAAATGTAAATATTTCTGTAGGAAGGGAAAGCAAAATTTTGGAACTTTGGGATACTCTAAAATGATGATGCTGTCTGAATCAATTAATCTCTTTTGCTTACCTTGACAAGGGAAAAAGCATCATTTGCAAGAGCACTCTGACTTACTGCAGTACTTCAAGTAGACAGTGTATTGGTCTAATGAAGACAGGACTCCTGTGTAAATCAGAATTAGAAAGCAGAGCAGTACATGAAGCATTTGTTAGATTTTCAGATCCCCAATTCAAAATATACAGCACTTATTCCCATCCCATGGGTGAAGGCCAATCTAGAACACAGCAGGCACATCCTTCTGAGTAAATTGGCCAGTGCCAGCCACATGTCAGAGATGATTAGTGAGGCAGATATGCCAGCCACCTCCTCTGATATCAGAGGTCAAATAAAGGAGAGTGCGACAAAATCTGAAAAGCATCAACCCTCAGATGATGATGTGGCCGATCTGGCACATCTGCCATTCCCATCACTTCACAGTACTTTTATTGGCATTATCTGCTGTGAGAAGAGTCTTTTTAGAACTGGCAGTTTGATTTTGGTTTGAGGAATATAATTATAATATTGTAGGAGAGAATCAGTCTGCCAACTGCTGCCTTTCTAGTACTGAATTAAATGCCCTGCAAAAAGTCAGATAATATTTAGACTGCACCTTTTACACGTGGAATGAACACTCCAGATTGCCCTAAACCATACAGGTTCAGTCTGCAATATTAAAAGCACACTTTTTTTTTTTTTTTTTAACTGTTTTTTCTGAATAACAGCCTGTAAAAAACAAACAAACAAACAAAAAGCAAACTCTTTTTTTTTGAGGCTAAAGAAAAATTACAGAGAAAATTGCAGTAGGGCTGCTGAGCTACCAAATACTCTTACCAAGCAATCAGGCTATCTGATTTTCAGGTTACAGGAAAGCTACTTCCCTATTAAGCTGTTCTCGTACTGTCAAGAACATCTTTATACAAGTGTAAGTAATGCATGTGTTTTGTCCTAGTAGTCCTTTTTCATGGACATATTAACTGTCAATAAAAATCAATTACATTGATTCTTAGGCATCTCAAGATGAAACTTTATCGATCGTTGTGGTATATCAGAGATATGTTTTTCCTAAAGAGATGATAATCTGTTGTAGACTCCTCCATCTAATTTCTCCAGAGGCTCAGAGTCCAGTAAATTTGAATAGGTATTCCACAGGGCACAATTAGGTCCATCAGACATTTTAAAACTTAGCAGTTATTCCAGAGGGGAGAAGGAGAAGGACATTCCTTCCTGGCCTTTGTATTCATGCAGTAACATGGTCACAGCTTTCTGATATTTCATCCTTCTTATTACCCAGACCTGAGATTCAAGTACCAAAACTGGAGGCACTTAAAGTCTCCCTTTGCTTTTCATTTTCTTCAAAACTCACAGTATAAAAGTATCTTCTCTGTAAACAGAGAGGACTCTGAGCAGAGATCATCACTGATGAAATTCTTTTCCTTCATTAACTGCTCATTTTTCTTAACTCCATCATATTAGTTAGCTTCCAGCAGCAGTATAAAGGCATTTAATCAACGTGTTTATATAAATACATTGATTTTTTTCAACATTATTTTGAACTTAGAGGAGAATGAGATAGAAGGAATTGGCTGGACATTGCATATTTATTTTTAATTAACCCACTGCAGTGTTATTTAAACCAAGTAAGGCTTTCTTGCTCTATTTTGTTGAGCTCACAGAAACAAGAAGTG
Organism: Oxyura jamaicensis; assembly: GCF_011077185.1. NCBI lineage: Eukaryota > Metazoa > Chordata > Aves > Anseriformes > Anatidae > Oxyura > Oxyura jamaicensis. The sequence goes on along the minus strand of NC_048894.1, from coordinate 98,755,964 downwards.
CTTTGTGCTCTTTGTTGCCTCTGCAGAATTAGTCCATTAGCAAGCACTATTTCTTCCAATTGTGCCAACCTCACCAGTGCTGTTGGTCAAGAACACCCTTTCACCATATGTCTGTGCTGCTGTTTATGAAGACAATCATTCTCATAGCAGCTCCATTCAGATTACAGGGAAAAAAAAAAAAAAAAAAAAAAAAAAAAAAAAAAAAAAAGGTTACACGTGAATATGTCTCAAATGGATATATATATTTTCTTATATGTTAATATATCTGTTTCAGTGACCAGTGAATACAAAAAGTTGTACGTTACATTTTTCTAAGATGCAATAGGTCCTCATAGTTACTTTGCATTGTAAAAGCAGGATGCATAACCCAGTTTTTCTTAAGATGTTTATCATATATTAAAATAATTCATTTTGCAGAACTTATATATTCTTGGATTTTAGTCTACTGACTAAACCCTTCTGTAACAGGTCATCTCTGGAATCCCTCCAAAATATTACGCTCATGATTACCAGCTCACAATTTTCTTTCTCCATTTGGTCTTGTCAGTATCAAAACTCTCTGAAGTTGCACAGAACACACAGAACATATCAAGAACATTCATAGAACTGCAAGAGTGCATTTGTAACACATAATTGCACTTCTCTTCTAAGGTACGCTTTGAAAATTCAACTCCATTTTTCCACATCCATACTGGCTTCACTACCCTAACCCTGCTGCTGAGACACAGAATGCAGAACTGTGGAACTGAAATATATCGGCATAGGAAGTAAAATCAAAATTACGTTGATTGTACATGCTCAGCAAGAGTTCATGTAACAACTCAGTGAAATTGCTTATATTGTATATAAGAAAGGTGATGATAACACAATTGTGACTTTTAAAGGAAATACTATTATACCCTTAAAATGTTATAATGACAGCAGGTATAATGATGGTTATCTATTATGATAAGTACCTCACTATGAAACTCCTAATTCTCCCTCTGTAATTATATAAACAAATTAAATCATTTTACTTATTCGTCTTTTTTATATGATTAAATTAATTTCAGACAAGGTGGTACTGATGTGATAAAAATAAAAACACAGAGAATAAGCATGAATTACTCTGGTTTTATCACATCATGGAAACAGGAGGTTGCAATCTCGGAGGAAATGGCTATTGCTAGGTTGCAGTTTATTTTCCCACCACCATTTATAAACATCAGTGCCATTTTATGCTTTGCATTCCCCTGTATTAATCAGCTGGGAACACTTTTTAATTTTTTTTTTCTCAGTGTATATGCATCTGCAGTTGTTCACATGTACTGTATATTTTTCCTACACCAGTGAATAAAGGCAGAGGAAAAAAAAAAAGACATACAAGCAAATAATCAGAGTTAGGAAACATTCCTAGAACATTAAGTATACAAGACTCATAACCCTGACGGGAAAATAAAAGGATGGGTTTTCAAGTTTAGGAGGTTTTTGTTTGTTTGTTTTAGAAATGTCTGGAACAATATATTCTTCTTTTAACCCTATCCTCTGACATAGCTAAAGAATTTTAAGGCAAAGAAAAAAATGGGGAAATGGATACCCAGAGGAAGATGAAAGAAAACTAGCTTAGAAAATCCTTATCCAAATATTAAAGACAGCAAAGTTATATCTGATGAAAAAGGAATTTCTTGATTGTCACCATATATTTAATTAGAATTTGTATTCAGTATTGTGAATACCAAGAAGATCTAATTTTCCATGGTAAAAGAACTTCCAAACAACCTGAAACCATAGTTTTCTTTTTGCAAGAATATATTGTAGTTTACAGCAATTAGCACTTGTGATAACTGCATGGAACTATTTATGTTTATCTGTGGTTCCTTCTAATTATTTTTGGAAAAGGTGTACTATGCTAAAAGAGTTCCTCTCTACCAGAAATTAGAATTTTTTTGTTTGGTATTGTCGTCTTGCAGAGATGTCCTAATACACAACAGGAGGTTCTTAGCTGCTATCACAGTTTCTGTAAATAACCATGATGTCTGCAGCTGGTAAAAACTCTATAATAGCTTCATATAATTAAATGCCAATGGAGGCAAATTGCAGCAGTGTAAAACTCAGGTTTTCTCTTTCTGCATGAAAGAATTCAGTTTTGGCTCTGGTTTTATAAACTTGAATATTTCATCCTGAATTATGGCCCACTAATATTTTACAATGTCAGTTCTCCTCCTCTATGTCCAATTCCAAATTTAGTGCTAAACAATGAATATCATTCAGAAGTCCATTTCTTCCTTGATGTGTCCAGTAACTACTTAAAATCCACCAAAAAAAAAAAAAAAAAAAAAAAAAAAAGTGAGCTGTTTTCTTAGCTATACTTTCACCTTCATATAATTTCATATTTATGGTGAACCCTGAACAAATCCTTATCACTCCTTGTTTCTGCTTACACAGATGCCATGAATGTTTATTTTTTTTATTGCCATTCTTCCTTGGAGATTTACCCACAATGAGCAACTTTGGGTGCCTCAAGCTTTATCTTTTGGGCTTTATATTTGGAAAAATAAAATAAAAAAAATGAAATGCTTCTCCACAGTTACTGGTGTGGAATAAATTTTTTCTGTAATGGATATGTGAAGGTTGAAACTCCAACCAGCTTGTTTTGAGAAGTTTCCAGAAAATAGAACTTGCTTTTGAGAAACCTCGAAACACAGTGTCAGATAATCAATGCTACCAAGGAAAGAGATTCATCAGGGAGATAACATGGTCTAACAAACTGAAGGCTTTATAAATCAATATAAGAATCCTGCAGTAGACCTGCTAGTTCAAGGGGAATGAACAGGTCACCAAATAATGATGTAAAGCACCCTGCGTGGGACATGCTAAGCCAGCAGTTGGGTTCATTGGCTGAGCCAGGTCAGCTCAACAGCATTTTCCTGGAGGAGAAGAGAAATGTCAGTTCAAAGAGGAAATGCTGCGCCAAGAGCTTGATGTCATCTCACAAATACAGCAAGAATATACCCAGAAGCTGCTGTCTCTCCCAGCAAGTGGGAAGGTAAGGATGTATATTATCATCTGGACAATGCAGTATCCAGCTAAAATGCAAAAAGGGGAAAAGGGACATCCGCATCTTGTTTGCCACTCCATCCAAATATGAAGGACATAGAAAATAAACTGGACAGTGGGAGGAGGAAGAACTTTACTGCTGCTGTTGCAGCCATGCCTTAAGATACACCCAAACTGCTTCCAAATCTAAACTACTCTGAATCAGCTTTTCCATTCTCAAAGTAGGTTTCCATAATAATAATAAGTATATGGTTTCCTTAAAAGCATTCATTATTTTCACACAGTCCCATTTAACATAAGAGCAGTAATTGCTGACCGAATAAAGTTCTACATCTACATCTCCCTGGTATGTAGATAATACTCTGCTGCTCTACTAGATGAGCAAAATGAATCATTAAGAACTGGGACAGGAAGAAAACACTAAGACTTTAGAAAGTAACACAGAGTACCTATTCCTCTTCTATATCACCATACACAATGTATAATAATTTCCATTTTATGGTAACAAATTTATGATACTTCCTGTGCAAGCTATAGTCTCCTGTACAAGATTTCCTCAAGATAAACCTTCAGAAAAATGCTCTAAAATTGACTTATGATTCCACAGATAGATTAACACATCTGAGAAAGGGAGGGAAAAGTGAGAGAGGAGGAAAAAAAAAAAGGGGGGGGGGGAGAAGAGCACAGAATTAGAGGTGCTACAGAGAATGGAATGTTGGGAGTCTAATGTTGGGAAGTTGCACGTCAAAGAATTATGTAGGTACTCCTTCAGTAAAATGTATGTTTTCATGGTTTTGGTTCTAAATATATGCTTTTATGTAAACTGTATTTGGGCTTAGCACATCGTAAAAGTGTCTGGTGCATATTTTTGGAGTACTAATGAAATGCATGGATTTCTTTTATTGAGTCTGGGTCTACAGAGAAATTACATAACAGATTTAAAAGTAATCAGCAATATTATAATTAGAAATTAGGTTCTGCAGGGATAGCTACTGGGTTGTTTGGTGCATATAGTGTGCAAATACCACCTGGCAGGAACCAAATCACATATTTTAAATATCTAACACACTTCAGTATTACTGCCACTGTGTTCCTCTGGGCTTTTCTATAATTTACATATTTAGCCATTAATTAGCAGGGTAGAAGCCTCTGTGTTCACTTAGATGAAGTTCACCATAATGTAAAATGAACAAAGCCACCATTTCTATGTTAATACTTCCTTGAAATACCTCAGAGGCATCAAGAGAAGCTCTCCTTGGATAAACTAAATTCTACTTACTTCAGAGACAGATGCATCATATCATGAAGACTGCTGCAACGTAAAAGGGTTAAAAGCCATCAGCTCTAAAGAATAACCTTTGAAGTCCAAACACATCAACAATGATGTTTTAAGGAGTATCTTCATCACAGCTAATTTTAGATGTTCCAGTAGCTCCCCTGAGTTACTATGTGTATTGTATCATCAACTCTCTTTCAAAATGAGACAAGTCTTCCACAATACCCAGGTCAAACCTACTTTATCCATCTCCACTATTTTCTTAACCAGAACTCAAATACTTATCACTTCTTACCTGGTTTGACCCTAAGTTTCCTTTCTTTTATAGTATTTCAAATAAAACTCAGGCATTTTGACACACACTGCATTTACCCCCTCCTGAATCTCTGAACTCTTGCGCTCTGTTCATCCTGATTTTAAACAACCTCATAAAAGAACGCAATGGGTCACCTGCTGAAAAGGCTGAAGCCTTGCCAGCTCTGTATCTTACACACTTTGATGTAAAGGCCCTGTAGAGAACACCTGTTTCATGAGTAATTATGTGGGACCTAGTGGTCCCAGGGTGTCAGGAATAGTATAAATACTAGCTTTCTGGTTGTCTTCACAAGATAGCCTCCTGGACAGATCTTACAGTTTCTAACACCACGCCAATGGTAACATATTGAAATATGCTGCCTAATTTCCATTTAAATCTGCATAATATTAATGTTATTCTTGGCATTAACACAAAGTCCATGTAGTTTCTATAGGATTGTTCTCCATTTCACTGATAGGTCTCTAAAAAGAGCACAGAAAAAAACAGAGAAAACCTTTTGCAGCACTGCACCCAACTAGGGTAACTTAACTAAAGTAATATGTGACAATGTAAAAGAAATTACAGGAATTTGTAGTTTTCAGAATATAAAAATCATGAATGTTGTTCCCATAGAACAGATGGGAAAGATAAGAATTAAATTTAGAAGAAAGTTTAAAATAAATAAATAAATAAACAGAAACAGAACAAAAACATTTCTGTAGCTAATTTGGAAAAAAAAAAAAAAAAAAAAAAAAAAAGCTTAATAACCTAATTTGGCCACCTACATTAGTATTTTAATTCTGTAACGGGGGGAAATAATCACAATGGGGCCTTAATTACATGTATCATTTGTTCTTAATTCCTGTTCATTTTATCCTGTACTTGAAAGGCAGTTGGAAGGTATTACACAACTCCAGCAAACTGGAGGTAATACAACCAATGGCAGTAAACCAGATTTTTACCTCTAAAATACTGGGCTTAATCTAGCTTTATGGCAATTACTCTGTTAGTCAATGTGAAATAAGAAAATGTTATCTGTCTGTTTCCTCTAATGAAACACCTTTAAAAAGTTAGCAGTCTAGATGACAGACACAACAGGAAAATCAGTGATTCAACAGCCCTAAACGCTGAACAATATGTTCAGCCATCACAGATTACATATATATCTTTTGAGAAGAAAGAAACTTGCACTGTCCTCATATGTGCTCTTCCTACTCTGCAGAAGCAAAAAAGCTTCAGCCTGAGGTATTGTCTGCTTTCATTTCTACAAATGCAAGCTGTTTAACAAGTATAGACATATGCTTTTATGTATCAATACATGAGTGGATGAGGGGATCGAATGCACCCTCAGCAAGTTTGCAGACGACACCAAGTTAGGTGCATGTGTTGATCTGCTCGAGGGTAGGAAGGCTTTGCAGAAGGACCTGGATGGGCTGGACCGATGGGCCGAGGCCAACAGTATGAAGTTCAGCAAGGCCAAGTGCTGGGTCCTGCACCTGGGGCACAACAACCCCAAACAGAGCTACAGGCTGGGAGATGTGTGGTTAGAAAGCTGCCTGTCAGAGAAGGACCTGGGAGTATTGGTTGATAGTCGGCTGAATATGAGCCAGCAGTGTGCTCAGGTGGCCAAGAAGGCCAGCAGAATCCTGGCTTGCATAAGAAACAGCGTGGCCAGCAGGTCCAGGGAAGTGATTGTCCCCCTGTACTCGGCTCTGGTGAGGCCACACCTCGAGTACTGCGTTCCGTTTTGGGCCCCTCGCTACAAGAAGGACATGGAGGTGCTCGAGTGAGTCCAGAGAAGGGCTACAGAGCTGGTGAAGGGTCTGGAGAACAAGTCTTACAAGGAGCAGCTGAGGGAGCTGGGACTGTTTAGCCTGGAGAAGAGGAGGCTCAGGGGCGACCTTATTGCACTCTACAGGTATCTGAAAGGAGGCTGTAGCGAGGTGGGGGTTGGTCTATTCTCCCACGTGCCTGGTGACAGGATGAGGGGGAATGGGTTAAAGTTGCGCCAGGGGAGGTTTAGGTTGGATATTAGGAAGAACTTTACTGAACGGGTTGTTAGTCACTGGAATAGGCTGCCCAGAGAAGTGGTTGAGTCACCATCCCTGGAGGTCTTTAAAAGACGTTTAGATGTAGAACTTAGGGATATGGTTTAGTGGAAGATTTGTTAGCGCTGGGTCAGAGGTTGGACTCGGTGATCTTGGAGGTCTCTTCCAACCTAGACTATTCTGTGATTCTGTGAATACACAATAGAGAGAGAATGGGAAAGGTAAGAAATTACTCATTTTACAATTCTATTAATATTTGTGCCTACAACCAAAGTGAAGTTCAGTATGACATGAAACTTGAGAGGTTGTGCCTTGGGAATCCAGACACACTATCTGGGAATGAAAGCAAAACCAAACGTTGGGGTGACAAAGTGCATAGGGTAAAAGCACTAAATTATTCTGAAGAGTATGTTCAATTTACTTCTAGAAAAGTTGAATGATTAATTTATCCATAAAAGAATACAAATCACCAGCTATATAACTGGTAAAGTAGCTATAAAAACAAAATGGGGGGAGTAGGCTGGAGGAAGTAGCAACAAATATCAACAGACTGAACTCTTCTTGGTCAGAAAAAATGTCACCCGCAGGCCTTTCCAGTGCCCGAACAATGAAGTCAAAAACATTGGTCAAGATATGTGGCTGGTGACTTTACAGTGAATGTACCACACTGACTCAACAGGAGATATGTCTGATTACCATAATAGTTGTAGACATCATTACAGATGTGGTTTCTAACTCTATTGCTCCATTTGGAAGTAAAGCAGTATCTGTTTTCAGTAGTACTTAGGAAGAAAACCACTGTATGGGTAAGTTCAGGAAAACTAAGGAAACACTGGCAACCCACTGCCACTCTTTCTTCATTGTCTTCATTCTCCTTTTAATAATAAACTACTTTTAAATTTAGATGAGTTAGAAAAACTAGGCTGTTAATGTTTGTCAAAATAAAAGCTTAGCTGGGAGTGGTAGCCCCAGTTTTGGTGTTAAACTGGGATTCAAGTCATTACTCTCTGCTTAATTAAATTCCTGTTGTAGTTTCAGTTAGAGAAGCTATCACTTATTTTATGTGCTAAAGAAGAGTTCATGTCAATGACCATGAATGAAGCCATACAACAAAGAGTAATTTGGTAACCCATAAAAAAAAAAAAAAAAAAAAAAAAAAAAAGTTGCCTAATTTGATTTGATCAACATAAAGGCAATTTAAATCCACAGCTATAACTCTCTTGTTTGAATAGGCTTATTAAAAAGTTGAAAATCATTCCGATTGGTTATGGCTGTAGGTGTCAAGGTTTTGGCAGTGGGAAGCTGTAAGGGTGGTGTCTGTGACAAGAGGCCAGGTTGTGTCCTGTTCTGCAATGGGCCCACCACAGCACACAGCTATGATAATCAGCCTATTTGGTGGTGCCCCTGGGAAAACATATTTAAGAAAGGACAAAAATGACAGGGAGGGAAGAAGGAAATTATGCATACATGCATGAGAAACAACCCTGCAAACTCCAAGGTCAGAGAAAGAAAAGGGGAAAAAAGTGCCTCAAGCACCAGAGCATATATTAACCTGCAGCAAGAGGAGAGGATGATGGTGGATCAGGTATTTCCCTGCAGCCCATGGAGGAGACCATGATGGAGCAGGTATTTTCTTGTAGCCTGTAGAGAGGACCCTTGCTATTGCAGAAAACACCACAGCAGGACTCCATGCCAGAGTAGGTGGATATTCCCTGAAGGAGCTATAGCCTGTAGACAGCCCAATCTGGATCAGATTTATCCTGAAGGACTGTGGAAAGGAGCCACACTGGAGCAGATTTATTGTGAAAGACTGCAGCCCATGAAAGCCCACACAAGAGCAGGAGAGAACTAGTGGCAGCGAGAAACTTTTAAGGACTGCCTGCAGTCCCTACTCCCCATCTCCCCTGCACCATACAATGGAGAGAAGGAGGTAGAAGAGTCAGGAATAAAGGAGTGAGTTTGAACAGCTGTCCAAGGTCAGCCTCCCACAACCGTAAAATTTCCTCTGTAAAAAAAATGTTAGTGAATCAAATATAGCCTTTATATTAAGTTACACTTTTATTAACACTAACATTCATGTATATAAGAATTTACACTCTGGATACCTGTTTTATTCAGGGAATAAAATCTGCCAAACTATGGTTATTATTATGAACCATTCTGCTACCTTCTGTTTGGAGCTCAGATCATTAGCAACATCTTTAATGCATGCGTTTTTTCACTCTCTGGCTTTCAGACTATGGTTGTATGAGAAGTATTTCGCACAGGTGTTTTTAATCGTAGTCTCCAAAATATCTCCTTATTAAGTAAACAGACATATACTCAGACCTAAAGTGTAACAGAGAAGGGAATCTATTGACTTAAACATGAACAAAAGAAAAAAAAATATGCAAACAAATTTATGTTGTGTGCATGCAGAAAATCTTTATACTTTTAATGCAAAACATTATTATGTGTATTGATAATTTAGCATAATTTCCAACAAGCAGAACTTAAAATTGTAAAAAGTTCAAAGATGAAAGTATTACTTACCTCCTCTTCTTGATTAAAAAGGAAACAAACCTACCATGTGGCTTAATGTATAGGCCTAATGCACACCTCACTAAGTTAGACGATTAGGAGTTATTTCCTTAAAATGACATGAGAAAATTCACTATTAGTACTGGATTTAGTTCTGAACTATTTGGATTATTTATTATTTGTAACTATTTAAATGCAAGTAGGGATGCTGGGTGTGTGCAGTGTATGGAGACAAGTGCATGAAAGCTCTTTTATTGTATATATTCTGTGCCTATGTTTTTTACAAGTATTGAGTCGTAACTATTTCCCAAATATAGATTTTGTTGTTGTTCATGTTGTTCCTATACAGTCTAAGGGAAAATTCAGAGAAGCAGCATTCAAGATTTCCCAGTTTCTAGGTAGTACTTAAACTAAGCTATTATGTTCATCAAGAAGAACTATAAATATATTGCCCTTGGCTATTGCTGCAAAACACTTGTCTGAAAGGTTATCAATACTAAAATGCATTATAAAGTACTTGGATGACTGCTGTTTAAAAGTGCTCTGAAAACATCATAGAACAGTCTTGTGGTTTTTACAGATAAGGCATTTCTAGAGCCAGATTATTTTTATGAACCCTGAGGATGTCATTTCTACCAAGAACACTGAAGAGCACACTGAAGGGAATACAGTCAAAGGCAAGAAAATTTCCTGAATTTAATAGAATAATCTTTAAAGAAACTCCCGTGGACTACTGCTTGTATATCAGCACTTCACATTACCAAATCTGTCACTGAAAGTGACAAACATTTGAGATACACGAAAATAAGAAAAAGGCCTACACCTCTTGGAACTTCAGTTTTCTGCTTATGGCTCTTTGGCAACATTTAAGAATGCTCAGCATTCTTCAGCATCAAACTTCTTTCCCTTCTTTCTTTTTCAGCAAAGAGGCTTATGGACTTCAAACTGTCATTTACATTTTAACAACAACAAAGAAATTATTCAACAGAAACTCACATGAAGCAGAGAGTCCTGAGAAATCTTACAAAGGAAAAATAAATTGCTTCATTGCAATGATGAGCCCCAATTGTATGTAGTTTATGAAAAGGCAACTGTCATGAAAATTCTTAATTTATAGTGTTCAACAAACTGCTACTAACTGAAAAGCATTAATCAACATCACCAACTTAATGTGCTTTGTCAAACTTCTCAGTCTCTTCTGCCAAAGAAGAGTATTTTTGACAAGTAGATTGATTAGTGAGCTAACTGTGTTTGACTGAGGGGAGAGTGTGTGACAAGAACCTTAAAAGATGCTAAGAGTGATTTAATTTGCTCATACATAAGCTGTGTACAGTACTATTATTTTTCAAAATGCATGTCAATAAGACTGATAAGTTATTATGCAGTTCTAAGAAATTGTTTCAATCCTGATCTTATTCTCCTTGTGAAATAATTTATGAGTGAAAATGTGCAGCTGATCAGAAAGATGTCCATTAGATATGAATAATTATCAACTTCAGAGTGCTTTGCTAGCTCAACTGTATATAAAAGGTAACAGATTCTTTCTTTGGAGCTCAGATAAGCATAACAAAAGATAACATACTTGGCCAACAACATCTTGGCTTATATCAGGACTTGTGTGGCCAGCAGGACTAGAGAATTGACCGTCCCTTTGCACTCAGCTTTAGTGAGACTGCACCTCAAATACTGTGTTCAGTTTTGGGACCCTCGCTGCAAGGACATCGAGGTGCTGGAGTATTTCCAAAGAAGGGCAAGAAAGCTGGTGAAGGGTCTAGAGAACAGGTCTTAGGACCTGCAGCTGAGGGAGCTGGGGTTGTTTAGTGTGGAGAAAAGGACGCTCAGGGGAGATCTTATTATGCTCTGAGGTGGGGATCAGTCTCTTCTCCCAAGCACCAAGTGCTAAGACAAGAGGAGTGCCTTGATTTCCACCAGGAGATGTTTAGGTTGGATATTAGGTAAAAATTCTTCACTGAAAGGTTTGTGAGGTATTGGAACAGGCTGGCCAGGGAAGTAGTTGAGTCACCACCCCTGGAGGTCTTCAAAAAACATGTAGATGTAGAGCTTAAGGAGATGGTTTAATGGTGAATGTGGCAGTGCTAGGTTAAAGGTTGGACTTCGTGATCTTAGAGGTCTTTGACAACCTAAATGATTCTATGATTCTATAATTCTACTTTGTTAAGTGTAATAGCTACTCCAGAACTAAGGCAGAAATAAGCTTCTCTAACAAAGGAAACTAGTGTGGAATCCCACAGTTTCTCAGAAAAAAAAAAAAAAAAGAAAAAAAAAAAGAAAAAAAGAAAAAAAGAAAAAAAAAACTGCACTATTTTGTTTTTCCTAATTTTCAGATATTTGAGCTATTGCCAACAAGATTTTATTTATTTATTTTTTTCTGAAAGGTGTTGAGGGAAATGCAAAGGAGTTTTAACACAAGAGGCTTATAAACAAGAGAACATACCTGACCTTTCATGTAATGCCAGTGCTGTTTGAAGAAGACCTGCCCACAAGCATTTTCCAAGTCTAAGGTATCCTAAGCAGATTTGACATAGACAATTCTGTGACATCCACTTGTCTATTCAAGTATTTGTTAGTATGGCAAGCATGGGAGAGTGTGGCACTGGTGTGTGCTATACTCTGTTCATCCTGGGACAAAAGAGCAGGACAAGGTAAAGCTGTCTTAAATTATTCTAATGAAGTATTCTAAGTACCCTCCAAAAGTCAAAACAACAAAAAAAGGATAAAACCAAGGGTGTCTTCAGCCTGTTCTGCTTCTGTTAGTAGCCATGAGCAGATATCTAGGGATAGAATAGGAGCAGAGTAAACCTATGCAATTCTTCATTATGCTTTCATGTACTCTGGTCAATTTTAGTTCAGAAGATTTCCTGAGCATATTGAAATTATTCTATTTAGTAACCCACAATGATCTCTCACTCCAAGTGTTTGTTCAGTCACTCCCTTGAGCCAAACATAAAGCTTTGCACCTCTGTGACATATTTTGGGAAGGTATTGCACAGATGAACACTAGTGAGAAGAACCACTTCTTACTAGATTTCTCAGATGTCACTCCCTAGTGATGGTGACTAGCACTGAGCCCTTCTGTCTAAAGACAGGGTTCTTTCTCTGGTTGTGCCCTGTTTTATATAGATCCACACTGTATTTCATCTGCCATTTTATTGCCAATTTTTTCTGTTTCCTAGTGTCTTTCTGCAATATTTTGGTCTCGGTCCTCATCCTACCTATCCTAAAAAATCTTGTACCATCATCAGATCTTGTAATTTCACTGCTAACCAATTTTTTCAGGTAATCTGTGAACATGCTTGCCCTAGCACAGAGCCCTTGTACCACCAGTGATCTTTCAAACAAACTAACATTAAAAATAAAAATCTGTTTCCCATTTTTCACTTTATTTCTTTTCTATGTCATTTTCCCCCTCTTGTGCCATGGCCGTTTAATTGCCTTACAAGCTTTAGGTAAGGAATTTTGTCAATGTTTTTTTGGAAAGCCACAGACTATGTCAATCAGATCATCCCTAGCCACAATCTTGTTGACTTCCTGAAAGAATGACCAGAAGTTTTAAAGATGAGCTTGTATTTTCAGAAGTTATTTTCCAAAGCATTTTTTGTTTACTCAGGTATTAATAATCTTCTACTGTACTGTCTTCTAGTTTGCCAGGTACAGATATTAGGCTTACAGGACTGGAGTTTCTAAATTAGAATTATACTTGCTGCACTCTATCATAAAATCATAGAATGGTTTGTGTTGGAAGGGACGATAAAGATCATCTGATTCCAACCCCTCTGCCATGGGCAGGGACACTTCCCACTAGACCAGGATGATGAAAGCCCCATCCAACTTGGACTTAAACACTTCCAGAACAAGTCCAGAGAAGGGCCATGAAGATAATCAAAGGGCTGTAGCACCTCTCCTATGAAGACAGACTGAGGGAGTTGGGGTTGTTCATCCTGGAGAACAGAAGGCTCCAGGGAGACCTTATAGCAGCCTTCCAGTACCTAAAGGGGGCTTACAGGAAAGCTGGGGAGGGACTCATTGTCAGGGAATGTAGGGATAGGACAAGGAGTAATGGTTTTAAGCTAAAAAAAAAGGTGGCTTTAGATTAAATAGTGGGAATAAATTGTTTACAGTGAGGGTGGAGAAGCACTGGAACAGGTTGCCCAGAGAAGCTGTGGCTGCCCCATCCCTGGAAGTGTTCAAGGCCAGGTTGGATGGGGCTTTGGGCTACCCCAAAATCGAGTGGAAGGAGTCCCTGCCCATGGCCAATTAGATGATCTTTAAGGTCCCTTCCAATCCAAACCATTCTATAATTCTATAAACTCTGCAAGGATTTTTGCTGCTTTTGTGCTGGAAGAAGGATTTAGCTCTAACTTGATTCCTTTAGGATACAATTTCTGTGTTGTTCACTGAGGCATTAATTCAGTTTGACTATCAGGTCTCTGCAGCATAAAATCTATCCCTATTGCCTACACAGCTTACTCTGTCTTTCATGTATGTTTTGAATCCTGTTAGCAAAATACCCTACTAACTGCCTTTTTTTCCACCAGATCTCCATTGACAGCCAGACATTCAGGCTGCCTGCTCTTGCATCCAAAGTCTTTCTGCACCGCACAGAGCCATTTTGTTCATTTTGGGGGGTATTTGGTTTCCATAAGGCTCAGATGAAATCAATTCCTCCCATACAGTTTCCCTTTATACCACAGGTAAGGGCCAACCCTGGGTGAAGCTGCAGCTTGTTTTCTTACAACATTTTCTCAGGCATAGAGACTCTGCTTTACCTTCCTCTCTTCCTGCTCCTGCATATGGTACCACGATCTTTCCAGAGGATATTTCCAAAGATTTTCCTTTCCTCTTCTTTCTTCCCATGTGCCTCAAGCAGCAGATTTCTTTCTCTGAGGGATGTAAATTCCCTATGCTATTCATATGCATACATTACCCTTCCACAAGAAAGGTATATGACAACTCGGCACAACTGTCTTGACAGCCCACACTGTGCAAGAGTGAGCTCCCAAACTAGGAATAAATTTCTGCACAACTTTTGCTGCTGCTAGATTGCTAGATCAACAGAAGAGAGCAGTTTGGCCATGGGAAAAAAAAAAAAAAAAAAAAAAAAAAAAAAAAGATGAATTATTTAAAGGTTCATTCCAGTCATTGAAAACTACAGGTATTTTTGACAGTGTGACCTTCAAATAAGAAGCTACATTTTGATTTATAACTTTTTTTCTGAAAGAGGGAAGCATTTCTGAAACTTAACAAGGTGTTATGTAGTCAAGTACAGACCCAAGATAGCTTCCTCTGAATTTCACAAAAGAAATATAAGTGGAGCTCCAAAATTGTAGTTTCAAGATTTGCAATAGGGAGACTGAAACGGTTGAAAGAAAACCATACAACCATAACTATTAAAAAACAATATCACAAGAGCTGCAAAAGATATTATGGAGATAGGGCTGAGTATTACCTAACTTCATCTTCCATGGCACTTGTAAGACTCATTTGCCTGAATATCAGTCAACAGCTATCCAGATTCATTCAGAACTATTTTTTACCAAGCCATACTTAAGTATAAAACAAATCTAAACTGTTTCTGCCTGAAACAGTTTTTCTCCTGTTTGGTGTCCTGTGTAGGGAATCATGGGAATTTTACTGCTTCTTTTGTTTCTATCTTACATGGGGTAAACTAAGTGAAGTCTTAATGCTCAGTAATGTCACTAATAGCATTCTCAATATTTTACAAAGTTATCAAGCATGCGATGTGTCTTACAAGTCACTGACTTGGATTAGAATTTGAGGCAACAATGCCTTACATTAGGAATACCATAACACAAACAGGTCAAATGAGGCAATATATTATTGGACTTAGCTTGCCTCCTCTAGCCACAATATTTGCATGATGTGGTGTTTTGTTTTTGTTTCTTTGAATGGTTTGGTTTGGGTTTTGTTTGTTTTATTTTGTTTTCTGTAATACAGCATAAGTTAAAACAGGCTAACATTTTTATCATTTATTTAGCTATTTATTTATTTAGCCTCTACCAGAATGCCATGCTACTTTTCTGCCTGATCAGAATTTACTTTTTTTTTTCTTGTTGCTTTTTGACTCAATATTTAAATTTTAAATGTCAATACACTTATTGAGAAGTGTACACTTCTCACTTATCTATTTTTGGTATTTTAAATTTCCCCAGAACTTAATTGCATTCTTTCTTATCACTTATGCACCATAACTTAAAATGGAAACAATAACATCTTCCCATGTTTTAGCTACAACACCTAACATGTGCACCTGCAGGGTGCCAAATATTCAGCACCACAACACAAGAGACCACTCATGTCAGTTGGCAGCAGCATAAATCTAATTCCCTCAAGATGCCAGAGTGCGCACTTAAGAAGTGCAAGAGTCACAGGCTAAGGGGAGACACTGCTGTCTGGAGGGGGAGGCTCAGTCCACTTGATCATCAGAGCTGTTCCAGCAGCTATCAAATATTCCTAACTTTGTACATACTTGGGCAATTTAAATAGCAGAGCAGAATAGCTCTTTAGAGATTTTCTACACATGGTCCCTTTGGGAGGAAAATGCAAGACAGAAAATTAAAACCAGACAAATGATTTTACATAGCTAAATGAGTCAACCACGTCTACTAGGCAACAAACTGTTGGCCAACATATACCAGTGTGTATGCTTTATCAAGTTATCTTTCCTTAAGGAAATCAAAATTGTTTTACTTTTGCTCTGGGCTAGGATGCACCGTTATTGTGGGCCAGCTGACTCACATAACCTTGTTAACCTGTAATGAATTGTTTACATGGCTCTGTCCTCAGTCAAACCCAGCAGAACTTCCCAGGAAGAGAGCACACTCCACTTCTAGCCCTCAGCATCTCACTCCACCAAATTGAAGAAGCCTGATGCTAATAATGGAAATGTCAAAGCTACTCAAGAGGAACAGAAACATCTTTCACAGAAGAAAATGTTAGACAGGTTCCTAAGATGTGGGTTCATACACAGAAGCTTAAAATAATGGAAGAAGAATAAAGGAGATTATTATGGCAAGGTAGATATGCATGTGTCCTGTTTTTTCATGTTCCACTGCTGCCAGTTTTCACAGTTCTCACAAGTTTCACCTAATTGATTATTTGTTTTATTTGTTTGTCTTAAAGACCTTTTCCAAACTAAATTATTTCATGATTAATCATGATTTCATGATTATGCAAAAAAAAAAAAATCCTTGTTCTTAGAACCAATATAACGTCTGACAACATTCAGAATTAAAATTAAATAAATAAATAAGAATCATAATAAGAAGAAAATATCACAAAACAAGTCTTCTACTGAACAGTTAAAAGCAAATAATTTTATTTATTTTTTTCAGTCAATAATGGAAGAGAAGGGTAATTTGAATTATGAGTTATGAAAGCTATATTTTTTGTTGTTTTTTTAAGCTTATGTGTATTTTTAATCAGAAGTCTTTCATATAAATCAGTTGGTCCCTCTGCTTCATTCTCTAGTAGTAATCAATCCTATTTCCTCTTTCAGTTGGGAAGAAATCAAGTATGTGAAATTCAGCACTCTGTGGCACTTGCTGCTCAAAACTCTTAACTTGTTGTCTCAATGACTCTCTAATAATGGGAAACATATCCTAATATTTTCCTGAGTAAAAAGTAATGACAGGACATCAAATACATTGATATGCTAATGAGGTATTAAATTTCTTTAAAAAAAGAATAATAAAAAATATTTAGCTTCAATGTCATAGTCAAAGCAATTTCAGCAGTGAAAGAGAGATGGGTACTTGGGTTATGAGGAACCCCATAGCTTTCACACACAGATTTTTCTTTGAATTAGTTATATTCAAAATTAGTTATATACTGGCAAAATCAAAGTAATGATTGGAAATAAAATAAATTGTTATTTTACTGCACAATAACACCCCAAAAATCTGTCAATAAAAGATTTTCATAAAACATTTTGCCTTTATCACTACATACATATTATTACTCTACATATTTTATATATCATATAGTAATTTAGGCAACTCAGTAACAATAAAAAACAAGCATAATATCCTTCACACACACACACACACACACACACACACACACACACACAAAAAAAAGTACAACTAGCTAGTGAGTTAAAAGTAGCAGCAAAGACTTCCTTCTTCAATCTTATTTTTAAATAAAGACACCAAGTGGGCAGCAGGAAAGGATCCTGCAATATCTTTAAAAGGGTAGAGCTACAAAAGTTTCATGACTCACAGCTTAGTAAATTACAGTATATAGAGAAAAAAAAAAAAATGTAACCTTATGATTCATACTGTAATTAGCAGCTTAGAAAATGCAGAACAGAAAATTAGTCAAATACCATGGCTACTCAGGGCTTTGGAAATAAGGACAAGAACTTTAAAATCACTGCACACATTTTAGAAAGCCTGAAATGAAGAGATTTTGAAAAGGAGACATTTATAGGGAAAAAATCATGCATCAATTAGAGATGAAAGATTTTCCATTGCAGAAAACTTCTCTTCCTAGTAATAGTGCAAGCAGGAACTTCACTGATCAACAAGTCCAATTTGGTTAGTCAGACAATAAAATCAAGTATCAATTAAGTTTTTCCAGAAAGAATATTTAAATGCAAATGAGTACCATTAGGCTGCACTGAAAGTACAATGCAAGAGCATCATATTTTCCAACAAAAATAATTGTTCAAAAAAGAAGTATACCTGTCATTATAAGCCTGCCTTGGTGTGGTGGGTTAACCAGATGCCCACCCAGCCACTCCCACTCCCCCTCCTCAGTAGGACAGAAGGGGGGTTGTGATTAGTCCATAACACTGTGCAGCTCCTTCCTACCTACCCTTTACCCCTGCTCCAGTGTGGGGTTCTTCCCATGGGACACTGTGGGTATCTCCTCCAGCATGGTCCTCTATGGGCTGCAGGGGGACAATCTGCTTCACCATGGTCTTCTCCAGAGGCAACAGGACCTCTGCTCCAAATCCTGGAACACCTCTCCACCCTTCTTTATTGACTTTGGTGTCTGCAGGGTTGTTCCCATTGTATTTTTTCCTCACTTCTCTCTCACATAGCTGCTTCACAGCATTTTTTTTTACCTTTTCTCTTTATTATATATATATATCTTTTCTTGACACCACCAGCATTACCCATTGGCTCAGCTTTGACTAGCTGCATGTCCCTTTTAGAGCTGTCTAGAATCATGTCTGTCTAGCACAGGGACAGTTCCTCGTGTCTTTTCACTGAAACTAACTCTACAGCCACCCCACCACATAAGCCCATTCCACTCAGTAACACAACAGGGTCTAAATAGGAAAGTAGACTATTTTACAGCTCAAGAGATGTGATAGCTCAGCTTTGTGTCTGAGACCGAGAAGATAGAAAGCTTCATTTGAATACTGGCTTTAAATCCACAGCCTTGAGAGGAGAGAGGAAACCAAGGCCTAATTTGGATGTCTGCCTCACTCAAGAGTAGCTAAACAAATGCTCTCTCATAACACAGTAGCAGCTCCCTCAAGGCCTTTCACACCAGGACCCTGAATATCTACATAGATAGAAAGAGGCTGTCAGAAAGAAAAATAATAAAAATATATCCTGCAAGCTATCTCCCATGGACTTCTAGGGCAAACCTAGATCCTTCTCTATAACTAATCAAAACCACACATCTTTATTCCTGCAAAACTTTCCTCAGTCTTTCTATACTGTTAAGTCATCTGTCCCTGAGGTCAGCTGTAGAGCTTCCAACTGCTTTCAAGTAGTTTCTAGCAAGTGGCGAAGAGCACCAATCACATCAAGTGAACAGGGGATGACTCTTATGCACTCATACAATTACTCATAATACACTTTTAAACTCATGTGGGTATTTTCAGGAACATGTAGGTGTTTATAGGACAGGAAAACCACTTCCTACTCAGTTCTGACTTCTCTACACTTACTGACATTCTTTTCTCTATGTCATGCATCGTCTTTGGTACTAAAATATGTACATATGCAGCAGGAGTCTTTCTCAGGTTTTCTGAGGGGAGCTCATTCTCTGCAACCAAAAAGAACCAGCATGGAAGACAAAAATAAGCAATCAACACAATACACTTTTTTTTGTTTGTTTTTCTTTTTTTTTTTTTTTCTTTTTAAGTGAAAGACCTCCAAAATATTGTCTCATATGCATTGAGCTAGTAACACCTGTCAATGCTGTTGTATTATACGTAGTGACAGAATAATGTTTTCTTGAGAGCAGACATTTCTCTAAAATCATAGAGGACTTTTAGTTTGTGGTTTTTGTTTTTTGTTCTGTTTTGTTTTGTTTTTCTCTCAGGTAACCGGGGTAATATAATGTAGCACTGTTATATGAAAAGGAAATAAAAAATATGAGTTTCCTACAGCATTAGACCTTAAAAAAATAATCTATCAAGAAAAGGACATTCAAATGTACACAAAACTTTTAGTGGGGATCTAGGACAAGGATATAATACAAGATAAATATAATTAGCTTCAAGGAAATGACAATAAATGATCAGAGGACTGAGTAGAATAGTTAATCTACACGGACTTCAAAAGCTTTTCAGCAGAAAAACACAGGAAAAGACTAATGAAGAAAATTAGAAAGTGTGATATAGATAGCAAAATTCAAAGTGGATTCAAGAATGCCATTGTTAGATTAATGATTTGTTGTATAATACATGCAGTACTTTTTTTTTTTTTTTTTTTTTTTTTTTTTAATATGAAAGGCCTAGAATTTAGCCCAAAGCTGTTGTCATTATATCACATATATTCTACGTATTCCCTTATGCTCTACTGTAACAGGGGTGTGAATTCATCTGATCCTGTTTCCTGTACATGCTTTTCAGCTGTATTCTAGTAATTATTAAGTCAAAACTGCACCCTGGCATTTATAAAACTTACAAAATCCTGAGGAACCTCAAGAACATTACAGTAATTTAATGGAAATTCTACAAACCCATTAGAGAGTAATGGTAATGAACCTTGGGACAGTGGAAGTTGGAGAACAGTCAATCATGGAAGGAGCCCATAGGAAAGAGGCAAAAGTAAAGTGAAACAAAAAAGATATTGCTGCAAGTTCTCCCTGAAAGAAAATGAATCTTATTAAAATTACTTTCAGACTACTGATGAAGGAATACAGGCAAAGGAGACAGAATAAGACGGGCAAAAATAATTAGGTTCAGTGACTCTTACTTCTAAAATTAAGAAAAACACAACTGTTTCAATATAAAGCTATCATGAGGACTACAGCCATTACTTTGCAATATGCAGCCACTACTGTAGGTCATGCCATACAACATGAGTCAATGGCAATGCATCAAAGTATCACTGTGGTTACTCTCTTATCAAAAAGAAAAACTGACCATTCTGTTTTATAATACAACTGGTTTACAATGCATATGATCCTTATTTCATGTTAATTTAATCCAAGTAGTACCTAGAAAATATTATTCAGTCACTTGAATAAGTGACTAAGTTCATCATGATCATTCCTAAAGTAGCAGTATGCTTACATCAGGAGCAGTCAATTCAAATCATGTTTGAAAGTGATTTTTTTATTTTTTTTAATGGTCTGTGAACAGCATTAAGTTATACACATTTTGTATGTTCTCTACAAATCATATGACCAGCTTTCCAGGAAGTGTTGCATTTAGAGGCAAAAACAAGCTAAGCATAGGGTTACATAATAGTAAAAGCCACGATGAGATGCAAGGAAAACAGACTCAAAATCCTACAGATAGGTCTCTTCTACAGGTGCTGGATAGCTCACAGAATTAATAAGATAACTTACGTTTTGGTACCAGAAAACTGTCCAACATATTTAATATTCCCAATTTAAACACTACCTGAATAAGTTACTATTCAAGATTCTCTTTCACATTTCACATCAAAATCAAACATAACCAGAGTCTTGGAATGGAATTTTCACCCTTCACTAGTGGCAAAGAGCAGAATACTGCAACAGCTTATTTCGCTCCACAAAAGACAGAGCAGATTATCAGTCCTACATAGAAGATGCATATGATATCGTTTAAAGATTATAAAATCCCTAAGGCAGAAATAAATGAGTAATGATGATTCATAACTGTCTCAGAAGAGCAATTTGGAAACAACAAAAAGAAATAACACCTTTCAGAGTGAAATCCAATTAATCTTTGATCTATATACACATTTTGCTCCCTACCTAAGTAATTTTCTTACAGAAAGACAGAAATATCTAAAGCCTCAAATGTATTCTCTATTTTAATAATACAATATTAAATATCAGATACAGAGAATATTGATTCAGTGTATGAACCATGAAACATCCCATAAAACCATAGCATAATTGTATGTGAACTCTGTAAAGTCGTCAATCAACCAAATCCTTTAGAAGTTAACAGAAAAACTCTCTCAAATGTGCTATTAGAAGTTTTCAAGCATTAAGAAACCACTAAGCCACTCAATCAAAAATCTGCTATGCTTGAAAAATGAAAACAAGCACAGTAATATGTATACAGTTTTCTGAGGCTGTTTGGCAGAGTACAAGAATTCTTTTCTCTGAATGATAAATCTCATGTACTGCATTGTAGGCTAGTTATAGGACTCACAAAGCAAAGAAATTACAATTTAAGGACCTATGTTTTCCACACAAGTCCATTAGCAAAGAACAGATGGGGAAAGAGGTGATGGACTCTCCAACTAGGTAAAAAGCAGTTATCTGGGCAGTACTAATAGTATAAAACAATGAATAAGGTAAATATAGTTCTTAATTGTGTCATTTTGCATTTTCAGAACACCACATACCACAAACTAATTAATCTTCACAGTTATCTTCTCAAATTGTTTGGGGGATGTTATCACTACATTATAAACACGGAGCAGAAATATATTGAAGACAATATTAGCAACGGGTCTGGGAAAGGATCTCAAATTAAATATTTTTAAGACATTATTTAGGGTTCAAAAACACGAATGTCAGTGAAAGACAGTCCCTTTGATTGTTTGTCCACTGCACTGTGGGGTGTCTAGCTCACAGATACTCTGCTTATCTGGGCATTTCCTTTTGGGACTCTGAAAGGTTTATTAAAAGAGCAAGTCATCTTACACTTGTGACCACACAGTATATTTCCTTTTCAGATACTACATTATTTATAATGTAGTATTTATAATGTAGTATTTATAAATAATGTAGTATCTTAATAAATCATGTTTGCCACCAAATATAATGCAACTGAACAGCCATCTCTTACAGTTTCAGTCAAACACCTTATGTCCTTAACATTGCCTATTAATTTAGAAGTTACTAAAATCTGTCTCCCATGAAAGATAAATCCTAACGTCACATTATATCTTATAAACACTAATTGTGTAGATGACTGAAGAGTGCTATACAAAGACATACAGTCAATCTATATCCCAAAGTTTTTTAGTTTCTATTGCCTTTTGCCATTATGTCATTTCCTCTGAAGTCACAGAAGTGAATTGGTTAGTGCAAGAGAAGCCTGAAGAATATGCATACTGCATCTGTCTGCAGTATTGCTCAGAATTTGTTTGTGCATATGATACCGAGATTAAAATTAGTTTGCCGTCCTTTACAGATATTTCCATTAGCATAGAACATTAGTGTAACTATTTTCTCTCCTAATCTACCAGTACATAGTGTGTAGTATATATACAAAGCCTAAGCAAATGTAGAATCCAAGAAAAGAAGTTTGAATCACTCCTGTCAGTAATGTACTTCATGTTGTAAATAAGAAAATTAACTTTTCCAGCATGAAATTTTCTCCTTTACAACAGGGCTTTTTATCATTTTTGTTATTAGTTCTTGTAGTCTATAATTGTTGATATAGATTAATTAAACTTTTCAGAGAAGCCAGCTGCAGATACATGACCTTTCAATAATGTTTCCATTGTTGAAACAAAATATTTGAAGTGAGACACTTTTGTCATTAGTCAATTTTACACATGAAGATTGAATTCTGGTATTTCACCTACTTACACTTCTTTTTTCTTTTCCTTTTCCTTTTTCTTTTCCTTTTCTTCTTCCTTTTTCTCTTACCTTTTCCTTTCTCTTTTTCTTCTTCTTCTTCCCATGTAACCTGTGAGTAAAATCAGTAAAACCAGATATCAGACTCAAGTTAAATGAGAGTAGATATAGATATATCTATACCTGAGTTAATTACACTATGGTGATTAACTTCTTATATATAAATATTCAGGTTATATGAAGAAACTTTGACATGTTAGGAGAGTGGCATAGGGATCTGCTAGAGATGGAAAAGACCCAGGTATAAAATATTGCTCAAATTAATATATCCAATATATAAGTCTAACAGGAAGACAGGAGCTATTATCTGGTCACTACAACATTTAGTGGGATAGTAAGTACTTCATCCTTACCCATAATCTTATTCAGGTAGTACAGGGAATTCAGTCTGGATCTCCTGTGTCCTATAAATACTTTGAGGTTACTTTATTTCCTCTCAATATGATTAATAGAAAGTGCTTCTACCTAGCTCTATTTGTAGAACAAAAATCCCCAAAGACATAAATTAATGCTTTAGCGATTTTAATTATTATTCCCAAGCAAACAGTTAGGACTAATTAGGCTCATTAAATATATCAATTTCATATTATTTCAAACACAGTGCAATAAATAATTCAATCCACTGGAACAGAGCTACCACAGAAAACTCTGACACTATAATACTATGGACTCCACCCTGCATCTTTTTCTGGTCTTCAAGATAATATGCTCAAGGCTTCTTAATTAGAATAACCAAATTTCTATTGACTTGAATGGTTGTCAAGCTACCAGACACAATATTCTTATGTTTGATAGCAACATTAACTTTGTATCTAATTTTGTATACCTAAGAACATAGTCATCAATGCCATATTTCCATTGAAATTCATAAATAAGTTTTTAAACTTTTGAAAAACAACATTCAACACAACCATTTCACTTGCTGAGACATTATCTCACACAATTCTTGAAGCTTTAATCTAGAACATGGTATTCCCTCATTTCTACTAACTCTTAGCAATACTGAGTTACTAAAGAGTAACAACTAGCAAAGACAGAGGAAAAGAGCAATGAGCCCTGAAATATACTTTATAGAATTTTAGAAGGAGGAGAGGGGCAGGGAGTTTCCAAATGACATAAAAATTCAACTCTCCTAGGTAGTGTTGCAAATCTAAATCTAAGCACACTCTTTTCAAACACATTCCCCAATAGTATAGCACACTTCTCCAAAATGTCATCATTCATCTGAGCTTTTGTATACACAAAAGTTAGGGATGTATGCCAGTAATGAACTGTATTTTAAACTGACGTGGAGGTTTATGGATTAAGGAACCTTCCTACTGTATATTATATATTACATCCTGAAAATCAGAAGCGATTTCTCTTTCTTTTTGTCTGTGAAATGCTAGTAATAGATAGTTAATAGGTAGCTAATTTTAAAAGAATTTCTGCAGAGACCAATATTTACTTCAGATGCAGTCTGTGGAAATTTCAGAATACATACAGAACATCAGTGCTTTTCTTCTCAGATTGTTTTCAATCATGTATTAGAAAAAGAAGAAAAAAAAAAGTTATAAAATAAACTCAGAGGGCTTGAAGCCAAATCTTAGTCTAACTACAGAATTCCTGCTCGTATTCTCACTTTGAATACTATTGAAAACACATCTATATTGGCGTTGTTTGCTTTGCTCTTTACTGATGTTTACTTCAAAAGAATAACATTTATTTTCACCATGTATTTGATTCCCTTTTTTCTTTTACTTCTTTTACTCTTCAAAAATTTTATACAGAATTCATGATCTTTTACATTTAAAATCATCTTTTGATTTTTTTTTTGTTGCATTGTAAAATTTGTTCTTTGTAATACACCTGTAAGAGTGAGCTATTTACACATAAAATTTCTCATACATTTCAAACTAGAAAACATAACAGTCCATGTTTATCATGGCCTTCCAGCAGCTCTCACAGGAGATCATACAAAAACTGCATGACAGCTATGAAACGATGCTGTATCATTAATGAATAACTTCCCATAAAAGTCAAAATCCCTTGGCTTCTAAGGACTTATTTAGTAATTATGTTATATATAATCTTAAGTCAGTGATATTCTGCCCTTTCTTTTGTCTTTCCTGAAACTCCATTTGGTGGAATATATCCTACATAGCAGCAATTTATTTTGAATGAGACTACAGAGCTTTAAAATTGTTAATGCAAATCAAGTCACTTGATAGCTTTGGAGTGAACAAACACAAATATTTTTTTTCTAATTACCTAATACATTCTCTTGAATAACTTGAAAACATTTAATACACATTTATATCATTAGCATAATATAATCATAATGTTCCCATTTAATTACAATTTATTTGAATGACTAATCACAAGTTTCACATTTTAAAACAATGGGAACATTTTACAAACTGCAATATACTATCTGTCTATCAATTCATAAGTATAAATAGAATTTGCAAGACACATAGCTAATACTTTTATTAGTTAATTCTCTTTCAAAAATATTTCCTACCCCTTTTGCAACCTTTATGATAGATTAGCAGAAAGTGAGTCTGCTGGATACCTGTGGACTATGAAAAGAGAACTGTGTCCAAAGAATTATGTACCCGAACTACTGTTGTGTTTTTTGTTTGTTGTTTTTTCAGCCTATGAATAATCTCAGTTAGTGGCACCAATCCAATAAAAAAGAGTCATCTTATTTCTGAAGGATGTCAACTATATTTTCATAGGTGTGATAAAAATAATGGACTCTGTAGTCAAAAAATCAACTAATTCTTTTGTACGTTCTCAAAATGATGGAAAATCAAAAAGTAGAATAACACCTAGGAGAAATCAAGGAAAAATGTTTCAATCGACCCTTTTGTGCTTTTCATTCAAGCTATCAAACCTCTGTCACCTCTAATGTGCACATCTGGACTCATTGGCAATAAATCCTGCCTATTTTGTCACATGCTCTCCATGCACATTTCCACATGCAAATAAGAAAACACTGAGCAACACAAGTCAGCACTTTTCGCCCTACACCACCTTTCTGTGTAAGGTTCTCTCTTCTATATGTACAGTCTCTTTTTTCTTTATCTATATGTATGCTGCTTTGATATTTACCTGACAATTAATGCTTACCTTCCTCATTGCTGTGATAGGTTTTCAATCTCAGGGAGCTCTTAAAAGCAGTATGATCTCCTGTGAGAGCTGCTGGAAGTAAAAAATAATTACTTAACACATGTAACCACTTTAGTCTATTTGGCCAACCTAAAGCATCCAAAGTGTGTGTCGGTACCCTGGTGATGTAGAACAGGCCAGGCTGCCAAATGTAGTGCCTGTCCTGCACAGAGAGAGACTATGTCAGTACCATTTTGGAAGTGAGCTCATCATCACATCTGTGATGGGACAGGTATCAAGGAACTGTCAGCAAGTTTCTTGCTAAGAGGTGATGCAGTCTGTAGCCTTGTTTTAGAACTGAGATGCATAGCAACATTTTACTGTTATGAGTACAGAAAGAGGGGATCGCATTTGATTTACTTACCAATGGTGTATGCATCCAAGAGGAAATGATTTAGCATAATATCATAAAGTGGTGGCAAAACTCTCTCTTGGTCGTAAATATACTCATGCCCAAACTGAAAATCTGTACTCAAGGTATTTGCTAAAAGTGACTCTCCCTGAATTTAACACAGGCTGAACAGCCTGATGGTTATTCAAGCAGCTTCTAAAACCTACAGTACAACAAACGCACATATCTAATAAATTTTATTTTATTTTATTTTTTTAAAAAAAGTTAGTTGGCCATAAAAACTCTCTGTGCTGATAAATGTGACTTCAATGCTCATTATTTCAGGTGCTTATGCTATCAAAATACCTTTTTTACTAAAAAATGATTATGAAATTATTAATGGATGAACAGATGGAAAATTAAAGCAATTTAAATATCTGAAATATTTAGGTCATTAATCACTTTATGTTGTTCTGTTATGAATTTGCTCATTCCCAAACAGAGGCTGTAGTATTACAAAACAGATTTCCTAAATGCATTCTCCGCTAGTAATCCAGAATATGCCCAAATTGCAGGCATTAGTACAAGCTCTTTTAATAAATCTGCCAGTTCCATATGGCTTCTGTAGGGGAATATCTGTCTCTGCTTGAACACCATCAAGAAACTTTAATTGATTTCAGAAAGTTGCCATAAATTTGTTCCTGGAGGGTCTTCTTATTGGCAGTAAGATTTCTACCAACTTCATTTTTTCTGGACAGGATGATTCTTCAGTCTATTTCTTTGCTAATATAACATTATTTATCGTTCCTTTGTGACACAAATGGATGAACAGAGCTCCTCTGTTTTGCTATTGATCTCTGTTCTAATTTGTCAACATAATTTGTTGGATTTTGTTGTTGTTTGTTTGTTTTTCCCCATGCAGATTCATATCTGAGAAAAAGCTGCTCTGGAGTCTCCATTCTTCCATCCTCCCTTTCTCTCTCTCTCAATATTTTAAAAGTAAATAATTAACAGATCAGTAAATTAAAATAATGGCAACTGAATAAACATCTCCCCTAAATTCATTTAAAATATTGTTGTTAGTCTGTTAGAATATAACCATCCATTTTCCATTTTCCACCCTCAAAGATGTAAATCTGATGTAGGATAGCAAATGGCTGATATACTACATATAGTGAAAAATCTGATTCTTGTAGGTTCTTCAGGCTTCCTTTTACACAGATTCTGGCAGAGCAAACCTTCCCACTGTGATCTGACTGCAGTCAATAACAACTGTTATATTTCTAATTATTTTATTTTTTATTTTTTTTTAGCCAAAATAAAACAACAAAACACCGGACTCATACAATATTTTAAGCTGAAAGGAAAACCTGGATGTTCAATCTCCTGCTCAAAGTAGAGCTGACTTCAAAATTGCTTCAGGTTGCTCAAGGTCTTTTCCTGATAACTCACTAAACACAGATCACTAAACGCAAATCACTAAACACAGAGATGCCATAACCTTTCTGAGGAAATTTTCTTGTGCTTAACCAGTCTCATTGGAAAATAAATGTATGGACCGTAGATCTGATTTGGGGTTTAGTCTCTGAAATCTAATGCTAGTGCTCAAAAAGTGTCTACTTTAGCACAGCTATTCTGGCGGTAAATATTTTAGTGGAATAAATACAATAATTATATAACAGTATAATTAAGTGTGAAGCCTGTAGCAGCTGAAAATCAATACTGCTGTAATAAAGAAAATGAACAGGAAAAAATGTAGGAAAAAAAAAAGATACAAAGAAGAGAGAAAAGTGTACAGTAGGAAAGTGAAACCATCAGAGAACAGAAATATCATTGTTCTGAAAGAATAAACATATGTTGAACAATATTTTTTATTGAGCAAGAGGAAATAACAGCTGAAATACAGTTATGACCCAGCAGCAAAAAAAATATTTTTGATCATCATGAAAACTACCTAGAGTTTGATTTTATATTCAGGACATTTTAAATGTGTTTCCACAACCTGTTGTAACCCACTGTTTAAGTGTTTCTCTACAATGGGTGTTTTTAACGACATCCTTTTTTCTGACTGATTACAGAGCCATCCCTTGATGGGGATATTTCCCTCCCTACTGATCCAGTCACAAAGCTCAACTTTGTGACTAATTTTGAATCACATCTTTTTATTACTTGATTTCAATGTTTATCCTTAATCTCCAGGAATACTTAGCCTGACACAGGGTGCATTTAAGTCTCTACCAGTAAAAGTTAATTGCAATGTAGCCAAATATAATTCTCCTCTGAGTACATACAGTACCTGTCCTAAATGAGTATCTCTTTTTATACCTTTGATTCCTCTGATCTCCTGTTTTCTGGCTGTTTAGAGATGGGGAACCAAACACTGTTGATTCCATTCTCCTTTGTAGTGACATTCACTCTAATAGCTTTTATCTATGCTTTTGCCATATTTGACTTCAAAAGATAATGGCATTATA
This sequence comes from Oxyura jamaicensis, assembly GCF_011077185.1. Classification (NCBI taxonomy): domain Eukaryota; kingdom Metazoa; phylum Chordata; class Aves; order Anseriformes; family Anatidae; genus Oxyura; species Oxyura jamaicensis. The sequence continues at coordinate 98,726,794 of NC_048894.1, read as the reverse complement.
TATAATGGAAAGCTGCTACCAAGCGTCCTTCATTTCCCTTTCTTAAAGATCAAATCAAACCACAGGCACTAGTAATATAATTTTGAAACATGCTGCTTGCAAGAAATGATGGAAGAAAATCACCTCTTTACTATAACAGCTTTTCCCCTTTAAGAAAAACTAGTAAGTTTGTTGCTCAAATGAGCACATCTTCTTGTGAAGATTACTGAAATGCCAAACAAAATCTTAAATAAATCTACAGGCACCATGACAGGGCTTTGCATTAACACAAACCCTCAGATTCTAGCCCATCTGACTTTTTGTACAATTTGTCTTTCATGTAGTCGCCGTGCTCACTGTATTTGCATAGTTACCTCCTCAATCTGTGGTTCTGGCTAGTATGTCAGAACAAGAAGAAGCAATTTACACATAACTTTTCTCCTCTTGACTTAAATCCCAGGCACAATTATATATACTGAGAGTAGGGCAAAAATAATGAACCTTAGACTCATAGAAGAAAAGGATTAGTTTGTTATTTGTGGCAAAGAAAGTTACTTTCATGTAGTTCATAGTCATTCCTGTCTATTCTTGCCTCCCAGTCACCTCTCTTCATTTCTAATCTACAGTGAGGAGGACTGAATTGCAACATAAATGTTTCACTGCATTTTTTAAACTTTGCTGGTTGCAAGTGCAAATCACTAGTTTGTTAGCAGTGGCATTTGAGGTGAAATATCACTTCTAAAGATAGCAAATATCTGTCATAGCCATTAGATAAAAGTCAAAGACTAAAGGTTTATAATATATCTGTTCTGGTATTATGTCCCTTATTTAATATGGAAACTAAAATGGTATTTCCTTCCTGGAAGAGGGAAGAAGGAAGACAGGAGGAGGAAAAAGGAAGTTGGTGCAGATCTACCCTCCTACAAAACTTTCATAGTCACTGCATGAGAGATTAAGAGCTCTGAAAAACAGTATTACCCACACAGGAATAAACCCACAATAGTAGAAGTGCTATTCAGAGGAAGTTTCATATCGCTTCTGTCCATACAGACACAGGGATTACAGAAATAATTTAAAGTACAAAACAACACTAGATGTGCCATTTTCCCCACAAAATGCATAGCACTATGATGACTTCTAATAACTGATCAGAAATAACCAGGCAATAATTAAGAACTATAATTGCTTTTACGGTTTTATCTTGAAATAGTATAAAAACAGGATTACAACCTGCATAACAGCTAATAAGCCAAAAATTGGTTGAAAGACAAAAATAGTAAAAAGCTGTCCAGCAATGAAAATTGCATTAAAATTTTCAGGTTTGGAAGTACAACAAGCAGAAAGAGGAGTGAGCATAAAGTAATTCAGTCCTAGAATCCAGAGATTTAAATTTTCAAGCCATCAGGAAAATGATTGTGTTTTCTGTTACACTATTTTACAACTGAAAATTGAAAATTTCACAGAAAAAAAAAATAATTTTTTGAATTCTTACGTTTTTGTCAAATTACTTAGGCAGAAAAAAATTAATTCCATGACTTCTTTAAGTAAACAAAATTTTAAGCTCTCTAGCCTAACAACATAACTTTAAAGACAGCAGTAGTCTACCGTGTTTGGCACAGTAAAAACAAAAATGTTTCAGAATTTGAATCAGAAGTCCAATCAAAATACAAAGAATTTGATAATGTTCTATGACCATCAATGGACTTTTTCCTTGGGGAAAAAAAAAAAAAAAAAAAAAAAAAGGTGTTTTGGTTCTTTAATAAGAAGTCTCCATTTAAGATCTCGTCTGTGTTACATAAATGAAGCCTACTTTCACAGACTACTGTTGCTCTCACAGTTTTGAGAACAAACACAGAGTTCACCTGCCTGTGAAATTTCTGCCATAGAAACCAACAGTAACAACTCCTTGTTATTTTCAACGACCAAGTCAAGGGCCCTACTATAAAATGATTACAGGTCATGTACCATGCTATTGAATGACAGTTCTTGCAGGATCTTTCTGAGCATTGTAAATAAGTGCTGGGTTTCTGCAAACTGCTCCATATTTGCCAGTGCTTACTTTCAATTGAGGTAGCATTAGATCAACAACAAGGGCATTTGAAAATCTTATCAGAAGCATGCATCAATACTTCATAGACTAACTTGCTCTTTGCTCTGATAAATCCTCTAAAAATCATGCACTTTTCTGCTTGTGTTCTTTGCCCACCTCTCGCTCCCCTTCATGCCCATTCTTGATTTCTGCCAACAATGCATATATGCTCTGAAATCAGATATATATAATTATATAACTGTCAAAGTTGACTGTATTCTTGGGAGTTCAACAGTGTAAAGTGTCAGTGTAACAGTGTCATGAAACATGGAATTCCTATTCAGACACACAGACAATGCTGAGTTGTGTTCTGTGTCTTTCCTTCTTACTATAAGAAAAGCTCAATTAAAACTGGATTTAAATTGTCCTGCCAATTGCAGCACAAGCCTATCTGTAATGAAAACAAAAAGAAGTTGTTTCCAGAAGTCTTTGACAGAATGGAGAAGAAATCCAGCCTTCCTTCCACACAATAATCTTGTGGAAAATAATTCCTACTCTGTACAAAAAAAAAAAAAAAAAAAAAAAAAAAAAAAAACCTTCAGTGTTTCTTGACTGTCATGTCATCCATGACAGCTTCCTATACCCCTCTAAGGATTTTAAATGATAATTTAACTCTCCACCCCCCCCCAAAAAAAAAAATGTGTATATATATATATATATATGATTGATATCATACCATCATTACTGTATTTACAGTCTCTTTCAAGAAAATCATTTTTAAGAAATTGGAAATTGGTGCACTGATTTGACATTATATGTATGTATATGACATATATGTAATGCCTCCTGTAAAAGGGTCGCTTTCTGCCTGGTACTACTCAGGGTTACCCACAGTTTATGCGTTCGGGGTTTCTTTAATGTACACAGATAATTGCTGCTCGTTCCTAAGATTGATCTCAGCCAACAAAGTACACATATCTTTCTCAAAATTTAACCCCTTTTTATTCCCAAATAATAAGAACAATATTCCATGATAACTCTGGTAACCAGTACTAAAACTTAGGCTATACTTAGTGGAAAATCCACACCAAACATAAGCTTCACTTCAGATCCACTTTAGACTCATTTCAGATCCACAACAGAGTACTCAATCATGACTCTTGAGTAGCCCAAAATAAATGAATGTTAAATCATCTCCACCTTCTCCTGTTCCAAGGTGGTCTTTATATTCATTGAGGTAGTAGAGCTGAAGCTTTCCAGATAGAGGCCATGCTACATCTTATTTCTCCCACTCTCCAGAGTAAAACTAACACTTAATAGGAATATATTGATACCTACCCTTCAGGTAACCACAACCACCATATGTGATCCTGCTGTTCATGGCATGTTGGTCATATTTTGCATCCTATGAACAACTTAGGAGAAGAAGCCCACAGTTTCTGGATTCCAGTTAGACTAAGGCATAAATCAGGAGCTTGATTATGCATCATTGTTGGGATTACTGTTCTGCAAATACTTAGAGAAACAGCACTTGGCATCTGGGAAACTATTGGCTTCTGGTTTTAAATGCAAACTGAGGAAACTGTTTCTGGAATTTGGGTTTAGACAGACATCTGCAACCCATAAAAGTTCTGCTTTAGCCTTCTATTTCCTATACCTCAAGTTTGACTTCCAAGGCATGACCACAGCATTATATACAAAGTAATGTGTTTGAGAGAATATGGCTTTCCACTAACACCAAAGAGTAAGATCATAAAGAATAAGCTTTCTTCATCTGGCTGTAATTCCAAGACATAGTAAATAGGACCAAATTACAATCATTCTATTCATAAATTACATATATTCTGGAGTGTTATATCGATCTACATCATGTGATAAGTGTGAATACATATTTTACAATGTCGTGCTAAAACTTTACTGTAAAGAAAATGTATTTTAAATTAAATATACATGATTTTCAAGCAGTGTACTTAGAGTTATGCATATTCATATACATTATCGTTAGCATATATTTAGCAAATATTTATGAGCTAATCAGTAGTATAGCAATGCTGGGCATTTTTACAGCATTTACATGATCATAGATCTGTGAAAATATTGACTAATTGTTAACAAAGAGATCCCAATTAACTGGCAAGAAAATGATTAATTAAATATATGATAAATACCCATTTGGGAAATTTGACACAACACCTACCCATATTTATCTGACTTACACAACTCTTCTGGTACCTGGAAATATGGAGAGAGGAAAAAAAAAAAAAAAAAAAAGACAAAATCATATAATTTATGATAAAAATGTCAGTTGTACCAATGTTTTTTTTTCATTCATAAACTATTTGCTGGCTCAAGTGCACTTCAGCCTGGATTTATTATATCATTTTATCCACCTGGATAAAAAATACACATATCAATACACAATACACATACACCTGGATATGTACTGGAAAGTACATATACACAGGAAAGGATGGTTACAGGTACTCTTACTCCTTTTTTCATTTTTTTTCCTTCAATATTTACATATCATTTTCCCCTCATTAAGAAAAATCTCTTAAAGAACAAGTAATATGATGAAAGGAGTTACTGTCATTGTCTAAAAATGCATTTCTAGGAATGCCAATCAAAAATAAAGTGTTAGAAAAAAAAATACAGATAATTATATCTAGAGAATGAAATACATCTTTTTATATGTGACATCCTCATTTTCAAGGAATCTTCATTTTCATTAGAGAATGACATAGAAGGGAGAGGTTCTTGTTTATAAGCTTCTTTTTAAACACTATCATCATCCATGCCCTTTTCCAAAAATATTAATTTTCCTCACAGCATGCTATTTGCTGTCCTCATTTATATACTGTCTCTGTGATTGAATTCATACTTGCTTTGCTTTAAACATGTGAGTAATGGAATTTATTTCTATGAGTCTACTTAAATAGCTATTAAAATAAAATAAAATAAAAGACAATGACTACTATGAGAAAACTAATAAAAGTAATGTTGTTGAAAAAAATATATATTTATCTAGTATTAATGTGGGCAGAGATTTGGCTCAGAGTTTCATTTTAGTATTTATTTGTCTTAAAGGAAATTAAATAAAATGTGAAAAATTAGTGGGAAAAACTCCAGTCATGTAAATAACCAACATCCACCTCTTCAACAATTCAGGTGGAAGATCCAAGGGAATGACATTTACAGGAACCTCAGCCAGAGCTCAATGAGTGCAATAATGAAATTATTTTACAGCAGTATGGTAGCATTTGTACAATAACACATATCACTTCAGTGTTTTGTGCTGCCTCAGAGACTATTGTCAGGTCCAGTTCCTTTCCTTTCTTTACCAATAAACAATGTGATTTGCACAAATAGCAATAATAGCTGTGCTACTTCCAAGTTGCAGCTCAAGAGTAAGGTCTCGATTACCCAGCAATAGCATAATTCTGTTCCCAGTGTGCTGTCAGTACCTTGCTTTTCCTGGAACTGCCAGAACAAATGTGTTGTGTTTGCAATATCAACTTAGTCTTCAGATAAAACACAACTCTACATAAATACAAAAAATATATATTATTATGTTGTTACAGAAACAAAAACTACCTGTAATTGCCAAACTGGAGTCTGATTTCAGAAAACCCAAAACAAGTGTAAGTGCGAGAGTTTTAAAAACAAAGCCTGTGTGTATATCAAAATGCAAAGATCAGGCAGTCATAGCCAACCCTATGAAAATTAATTGGTGTTTCATATAAAATACTTTAGGTCAGAAGGAAAAGCTCAGGCTATGTTTAAAATGTTTTCAGATATATACAACATACCATCTTGTTTTTCATAATTCTGTAGTGATTTAATTAATCAGTTCTACACAGTAAAATGCCAGTGAAACCACCAGCCTTATATTGTCATTAATGGGGGATACAGAGTGATAAAACGATGTCTTATATGGCATAAATAGTGAAACTGTTCCCTAATCCCAGGATACCTGAGAATCTCCAGCTTTAAAAGGGCTTTATACAGACCAGTTTGCATGGACTATCTGTAAGATACTACAGTTTAGCCATGCTTTCTTCATATTTTACACGCATGTCAAAAATAAACAGGAAAAGGAAATAAATCCTTGACTTTAAGTACTTTCATGATTATGTAAATTATTTCAGTGTAGGACCGTATAATAAATTGCAGAAGTCCTAACAAAAGTATAAGAAATTATTTACATGTCAGGAACTCTATTTTAAATACTACTTCATCTCCTATGTGATCTGCCATTTGGAATATTGAATTGACTACCTAGTAAAGCATTCATGGGAATATTTTATAACTAGTTAACTATATGTACTGATATAAAATTAATTTTGCACTAAATCTTAGTTGAAAAGCCTAGTAAAGATCTCAAATAGTCCAATAGTCCAGATTACATATACTATAATATAACATACTTGGCAGACTTTCAGTGAATCTTGTTTCCTTGTGTGGAGTGACACATTTATCAAACATGACACAGGCATTTTGTGTCACTGTCATAAAATTTAATCTTCTCTGTTTGCTTTTACTTCTAAGCACCTTAAATATATGCAGAATTAAGAAGGTGTGGGAATAATCCAAACATATACTTTTCTGCCTCAGAATTGAAAACACAAACCCAAGTTCACTCCATTAAGAAATGAAAGGAAATATATATATGTATATATACATGAGATATTTAATACTATATGTATATATACATAAGAGATATTTAGTACTGTACTTTTTAACTGCAAAGGTGAAACCACTGGAAAAAAAAGTAATAGAGAATGAGAAAGACAAAAACCACTGCTCACATAATCTTCTTCTTTGAGCCAGACAAATACCTGCTGAAATTTTGATGAACCTGAATAATATTATTTACAAAAACTATTGAAATAAATTATTTTCAATATTCCTCACTGTCTTCAAAACTTCTATAAATTATAGGCACTGGAGAACTTAAAAAATCATCCCAAATTATATATAGAGAGAATTTAAATAATTGACAGACTGTAGGATTGCTCAAACACCTACCAAATGTTCTTCAGTTTTAGTCTGTGTCTTTGGGCATCACTATCCTTGCCATGTCACTTCACCACAATGAGGCATTTGTCAACTTATTCATGGGGCAAAAACGATGCTCCTATGTACGTTATTTTTGCCATTATGGGAACTGTTAAGAAGAGATAACAAGATGCATCCTCTGGTAAAAATAAATAAACAGATAAAAAATAATAATAATGATAATAATTTAAAAAGCAGAACTCAAGCCTTTAAGTCATTGTCCTTGAAATCACATTGCAAATTTTACAGAAATTCACAGAAAACACGAGTGTTCAGATAAGTTGTATTCACGGTCTCACAGTGTATTTTTACAAGTAACCATCCATGTTTATCCAGATTAATCTCAAACTTCCTCAGTTATCTCAGTTGTTTAACAAGCTTTCTGTTAATTAAACTCTATAATCATGTGAAGTTTTAAAACATTACATGATTACATGTTTCCCAATATCACCAACTCTTTTACAAAGCATAGAAAATACAGTACTCAAGCCTCCACTCAATTTATGCCTAAACAAGAAAAAACTGTGGACTTATCTTATGGAGTATATAAAGCCAACTAGTTCAGGCTTTTTTTTTTTTTTTTTTTTTTTCCTTAACAAATTAAACATTTACCCGGGGGGGGGGGAAAGACCTATGTGCAATAGAGAGAGAGAGACATATATGAATATTTACATATGAAGTGTAAAAGTAATTTTCACTTTAGATATAAATTCAGAATTTTATTTTACATATGTAATTGATAGCACCAATTAAAACAAATTAAACAAGGTTTAAATGGGAAGAGGAGTTCCCACAGAAGACACTACACTAAAAAAAAAAAAAAAAAAAAAGACAAAATTTGAAAGTAATATTACATTTGTCATTTGTTCACATTCGATGTTTTTCAAACATAGGATCAACAGATCTGCCCAGTAGGCAAAAAACACATTGCTAAAGGAAACATTTCTGTTACAGATAATCCATTCTTTGTCATTGGCAAAATTCCTACTTTCCTCCAGGACAGATGACAGCACTAGATGAATAACTAATCAAAAGACTGTAAGAGTCAAACTTGATGGCTGTTCTTGCATTGCTTTGTAAAGTTTATAGTCAATAAGCAAGCTAATTCATTGAAAGCAATGCAACTAACTCAAATGCTTGAAATGGAAATGTTTCTGTGGGTGCCAGTGCTGGCTGACTTATATTTCACACTTGCACGGCCCAGACATAAATGATTTCTTGTGGTACAAGGCAATGGAGTATCAGGATTTCTAATAACTGAGTAGTTACTCAGTTAAATGAAAATACAAAAAAGTTTGTTTAACTGACAATCCAACATGCAGATGTTGCTTCTGGCGTGGAAATAGGATGTACTGCCAAAGGGAGAGTTCTGTGGGGTCTTTTTTAAAAATAAATAAATAAATAAATAAATAAGGTTGCTTCTGAGAAAATGCGGGCAGAATAACATGTGATTGACTCTGAGCTACTAAGCTTGAAGCAATATAAAAACAATATAAAATTATATGATTCTATTATTCTATGATACAAGGTTTCACTTCAAGTTGAGTGACCAATCAGTCTGAGTCTGGCCAGGGTCTCCAATCTGCATGCATGGGACAGTGTGTATCCATTCAGCGGAGGTTTTTTGTTGTTTCAACACAGATCCAGCCTCAGACATTAAGGAAAGACAGAGTTGTGAACCACGTCAGATTTGTATCTCCTGATTATGCACTCAGACACCAGGCGGTATCTTGAGGCCGACAAGACTTGTTATTACACGAAAGGTGTCCAAGGACATAAAAGACAGAATGCTCACTTGTCTCATGTCCCTGGTTCAAAGAAGTATCTTGTTTCTTCTTGTGTACTCACGTGGACATCACATGTAACTTCTGATATCCATTCAGTCTATCTCAGTATGTGCAAGAAAAACACATGTTCCAGGTTAGCACGGGTAGCAGTAAAAGTAGCAACACTAAGCAGAAATAGTATACTATGTCTTTTCCAGAACACACACAAAAATAATACAGTCCTTATCTCTGGAGGCTTGTAATTAAAGTTGCTAACCCTGCAGTTAGCTTTATAGAGATAAATCTTAAAAACAGTAGAAAATCTCTTTTAAGTCAAGAATGCTCCTTGAACCTGTGCAGTTTTAGCTATCTCAAAATTGCTGCAGGTTAAGGGGATAGACTGAAGAGACTTCAGACATCACTGAAGAGATGATATTTATCACAAAAGAGATGATATTTAGACATGTAACAAGGAATTACAGAGTAGGATTTGAATGAGAGAGAAGAACAAGTAAGACATTAGATGTCAGTAGCCAAAAGAATAGGCAAAACATTGTTGGATGATCTCAAGGAGAAAAGACAGAAGATGAAAGCCCCAGGGCACAGGAGATCTTCCTGAGAAAGTAAAAGCGTGAGTCATAATGCTGAGATACTACAGTGCAATAATGTCAGGAATAAGAAGAGAAATGCAAAGATCAAATTGACTGGTGAAGCTGTAAAAGACCTGGAGGGGGTCTAAAAAGGCAGCAACCAGATTAGGCAGCAGCAGGAACTGGTGATGGAGAAGGACTGCTAGGAGCTGTTTGCATCATGATGCTACTGTGATAAACCCTAGAAAAGGGAAGACTGCAGGGGAACCCTATAATACCACATCAGGTTGTGATGTTGTCCCTAATGTTTCATGCATTTCTATTGTAAAGCAGCAGCAGCAGTGCCAGAACTGCTGACAGGCACAATCAACAACAGCATTTCACTGAATCTAAGCCAATAGACCGAAGCTACACCAGGAAAGGAAAGTTCCTTGAATCATTCAGTGGTCCCCCCCAGCATCATTTCTGTTTAATCTGCCAGACAGCACAGCTCAACATAGCTGTGATCTTTCCGTAACTGGTATTTCTTTTCCTTCCTTCCTTCCTTCCTTCCTTTCTTCCTTCCTTCCTTCCTTCCTTCCTTCCTTCCTTCCCTCCTTCCCTCCTTCCCTCCTTCCCTCCTTCCCTCCTTCCCTCCTTCCTTCCCTCTCTCCTTCCTTCCTTCCCTCCTTCCTTCCCTCCTTCCCTCCTTCCTTCCCTCCTTCCCTCCTTCCTTCCCTCCTTCCTCCCTCCCTTCCTTCCTTCCTTCCATCCATCCATCCATCCATCCCAGCTTATTTTTTAGACAACAACTGAAAGGTGCAGGACATAGGCAAAGTGCAATTAAAAATCACAGCAGTAATCAAAACGAAGGTTTTGAAATGGGGGGAAATTCAAGCTCCGCCACCCTTCGTAAGTTTCTTGAAGCAGAAATAATGAGCTGAGTCTATGTTTAAGACGTCTTTGGCAAATATTTCCAAAATATGACTGAATGATGGAACTGAAAAGAATATTTCAAAACTTTAAAAAGAGCTAGGACATAAAATGCATTTAGTGTTAGGACTATGTTCATTAGAATTTTACCCAGACTAGAAAAGGAACAAATATAAAGAAGAGACAAAAGGGAAATATCTTTTTCAAAAGGTCATTATGATATTTTATATTTCATTATACAGAAGCAATTCTCTGAGCAAATAATAAGTTATTCACTTCAACTCCTTAGTAAATTGAATTAAAGCTCCTTGTGTAAATGTGGTTATTCACATCAAATCAACTCATTAAAAAGATGGCCAAAGAGCTTCCCCAGTAACAAAAATCATTTACAATGCCAGACAGTTTACATATGTGATTTAGGCTCAGCACACAGTCACTCTGCCACAAATCACCCTAAGTCAGGTGTATTTGTATTGCTGTATGGACACTATCACATTCTTTTACTACCTAATGGTCAGTATTTGTACCATTAAATTTTACATTTTCTATACATTGTAGTTGAAAGCAGATTTTGTTCATTCTTAAACCATGTGATAATGAACAGATTGATAATCTGACTTTTATAAATTGCAAGCAATATCTGATGTCAGGACACTAACAGATGGTTAGATTTTGTTACAGTAATGCAGGTTGTTTCAGCTCTTGGCCTTCTGTCGTCACACCTGATCTTTCTACTGCTGTTGCACAGCAGAAGCAAACACACTGCAACTGCTCAATCTGCTCAGCCTCTCATAGGTCAATGCAGCATCTGAGGGACCAACAATCAAGCTGGAAATTAAAGGCCAAGAGATCGGTTGGACCAAGCTTTATCTGGTGGAGTTCAATGCGGTATAATGACTACTCAGCAGAGTGGACTGAAGTGCATGTTGGTCAATTTGAACAACAGCAGATTGTAGTAATGGGTATTGGAGGAGAAAATAAGAAGTGTCTTATCAAATTTCTCAACAAAAGGTTAATCCTACAAAACTGTAACACACCATTGGGATTATGTTCATGCTCTGACTGGAAATCCCAATACCCAAACACCTGAAACAAGCAGGGGGCTTACCAGGGGCATCTGGGAGATGAATGAACCTTAGACAACTGCAACTACAGTCCAAAAACATACAGCCAAGAGAAAAAAATACTTCTGCAGGAACAAAAGGAGACTGCTCGGAAGGAAGAGAGAAACACTTGGTGACAATGTGTGGGATAATCCATGGGAAGCCTGAGGAAGAGTTTTAGTATTGACACAGAGGGGAGACCAAGGTCTGTGGAGTCTTTAGGTTCTGGGGAGGATCCTCACTTTTTACTATGCAACCTTGCACACTTAATGATGGATAATCTACTCCTTTCTTTCTATGCACTCTGCACAAACTCAGGTTAGATGCAAACTGGTTAGTTTACCAAGGTGCTGTTTCACCTATATAATCTGTTCTTAGTAGTTGCTTCATTTTAGTACAAATGGCTACTCTGCACTAGAGCTACTTTTGCTCAGGTCACATTTATAGTCTCTGTTCCAAGAAACTCCTGCTTGCTGAACCATGTCTCTAAAAAGATAACAACTCTGGTACTTTTCTGTTCCATAGGTGTTGTAATTCATACAATAAACAAAGGCTTGTTAGGGGGCGAGTTGACACAACATTCTATCTATTTAATTTTATTAAGACTCTTATACCAGTCCTATTACTGAACACTCTACATCTGTGCCTTTCCTGTATGTAATATTGCCAGTTCACACAGGTATCATATAAAGCTGTACATTAAAATGAACCTTTCTTCAACTTCTTTTTGCCCACACAGAACTGTTTTACCTTCTCCTTCCATACCTTTTTCAAGATATACATGACCTAAATCCATCCATTTCTGCCCTTTTCTGTTGTGACAGCTATTCTCATGGTCACAAACGAATGGATTAAGATTACTTTTTTTTTACTTAAATGGACCAAGAGTTATACTGCTTTCTGATGGGAATGAACAAAATGCTTTGTATTGCTTGTTCTTTTTGCTGACTCTGGACTGTTTTATCACAGAATGGTTAGGGATGGAAGGGACCTTAAAGATGACCTTAAAGATCATCCAGTTCCAATCCCCCTACCATGGGAAGGGATACTTCCCACTAGAACAGGTTGCTCAAAGCCCCATCCAACCTGCCCTTGTACAGTTTCAGGGATGGGGCACCCACAGCTTCTCTGGGCACCCTGTGCCAGTGTCTCATCACCCTCTGAGTGAAGAATTTCCTCCTGACATTTAATCTCATTCTCCCCTCTTTTAGTTTAAAACCATTCTCCCTTGTCTTATCATTATCTGCCTGAGCAAAAAGTTGGTCTCCATGTTTTTATAAGTCCCCTTTAAGTACTGAAATGCCACAATGAGGTCTCCCTGGACCTTCGGCTCTCCAGGATGAATATCCCCAGCTCTCTCAGCCTGTCTTCATAGGAGAAGTGCTCCAGCCCTCTGACCATCTTCATGGACCTCCTCTGGACCCACTCCAACATCCCCACATCCTTCTTGTGCTGGGGGCCCCAGACCTGGACACAGGACTCCAAGTGGGGCCTCACAAGGGCAGAGCAGAGGGGCGACAATCTCTTCCCTTGACATGCTGGCTACCCCTCTGTTGATGCAGCTCAGGATGCAGTTGGCCTGCAGGGCTGAAAGAGCTCATTGTTGGCTCATGTTGAGCTTTTTGTCCACCAGAACCCCCAAGTCCTTCTCTACAAGGCTGCTCTCAATGAGTTCTTCACCCAGTCTGTAATCTTGTCTAGGATTGCCTCAAAACACGTGCAGCACCTTTTACTTAATTCTTTTACTGTACCATTTTACTATAATCATATTTAAGATGACATTAATTTTTTTCTGTTTCCTTTGACTAGTGTTTTTCTACTTCTGTTCTATGCTTATCTTTTTGTTTTCATGTTTTTGCTTTGTTTTAAATAAGGTTAATTATCCATGTTTATGAAGTAGTATGCTATTTCATTACAGTCTCCTTACAAAATTTTCTTTCTAGTGAATAAGGACCTCTATCATAAAAGTTCCTGAAAATAAATTTTATAGCATTTTCACTAAACTTCAGTTCTCACATTATTTCAGAGTTCTTGTGATTCTCTTTCCAACTGCAAAATTTCTGCCAGTTTATTCTAACGAGTCGTACAATTTGATAAAGTTTTCTTTTAAGGAATACTGTTTATCCTGAAACTTCTAATCATTTTATTGAGGATTCTTCATAAAAAGGACCACAGAAGGATATCACAGCACCAAAGCATATTGCACTGTGTTTCCCCCTAGACATGCCATTTGTTTTACAATACAGCTGAGTATGCCATATTTTCTGTTTTTGCCTGTTTAAACTCACAAAAAAATTGTTAGAGAAATCTCAGGGCTCAGATCCCTGCAGAAATAAGCTATTTTAATTTATTTTCTATCTGACATGAAAACACAATGCAATGTGGCCACATAGTCACAGATATTGAATTAAAACTGCTTCTGCCAACTTTTCTGAATAAGTAATCAAACCCAGATTAAAGCTCAGATTTTCCATCACACCATGAAATCATTGCACCAGAAATATCACTACCAGGTTTCATTAAGGCATAAAAGCAGAGCACAAGGACAATATTTCTTATTATTTCAATGATATACCAAATTTTCAGATTAAGAAGCACAGACACCAAAATAGCAACAAGATATGTTGCATATCCACTAACTGTTGTCTAAAGGTCAACATTTTTCTGAAGTCCTTGAGGTGCTTCCCCGCTCTCTGTCACTCTGTCAGCAAGTGGTCCTGTCTGAGCACTGTGCATACAGAGCTAAAAAAAGAATCAAAAGTGCTCCTGCTGTACAAAGTAAATTAAGTCAAAAGGATATTGATGAGATTACTAATTTATTTAACACATACATTGAATTCAGAATGGGAGTAAAACTTCATCTGTCTCCATGCATCAGCTACACATTGCCTAGGGCCATGAGCCTGTTCTTCATTCTCCTTGGTTTTGCTCAATTTAGTTTTGTTCTTTGCTCTTGTCCTGCACTTCATTTTTGACAAAAAATTTAGAACATAAATTTTCTGTTTTCTCACAGTCAACACGCTGTCACCCCACAATCTTTAAAATGAGAGACACCAATATTTTTATAATAGAATCGGGTTTGCTATTCTTTCTAAAAGCTTTCTATACTGAATTAAAAAAAATATATATATCTGAAAAATAACTGTGAGAAATTTTCACCAGTAGTTGCTTTTCCTTACTGCCTAGATTACCTTCTACAGGGAGAGGAGAGATGTATATGTATATCCCAAGCTACAACAGACTAATCACTCCTTTTCACAGGATTTTCTGTTTCATGAGGTGTTCTGGAAATGACTCTAAAGAGAACCATACCAAGAAAAGCAAAGCATCAACAAATGCCTTATCACTCTCTCTCCCCCCTCCATCTCTCTCTCTCTTCTTCCCCTTTCCTCTCCCTCTTTCAGAGACCTACAGAATAAATGGCCAATTTGTAGAGTGGTTTTCAGTTACAGGCTCCAAGAAAAAAATTATTAGTTCCCTCAAGCACTATTGTAGGGACACCTCAAATGTTGTTCAACCTGGAAGCCCTGGAGAACATGCAGTACGCAGCCAAAGCACCAAAAAAGGCACAGAGAACTGGCATTTTCAAGAGAAATGAGAGAAACCAGCTCAGACCCACCTCCTCCTCTCCCAAATTGGATATTACTCTACAACACACTATTGCCATTCTAAATGGGATCACACAGCACAGAAGTGTTTGTACTGCCCTAACGTGTTGTCATTGCTCTCATAAGACAAAACACAGAAGAAAACATCAATCAATGGCTGCCCCTCTACTCAGACCAACACATAATTTTCAGTTGGACAGAAAAGGGAAATCAAAAAACAGAGAAGAGGGGAAACAAGATGGATGACTGAAAAAAAAAAAAAAAAAAAAAAAAAAAAGATTTTAGAAAAGAGTAAAGGGTTACAGAATAGGAAACAGACATGAAAAATAAATAGTAAACAACTGAATGTAATCATGGCAGAAAAGCAAGGGCACACAATCTGCCAGTACCATAAGCGATGCTGAGATGAGAAGAGAAGAAGGCCTGAGAAGCCCTTTTCCTGCCACATGCTTACTCTCTTAACCATGAGCTTAAAAAAATAAGTTTTGCTCTATAATCTTACTGCTACTAGAAAGGTCAAATGAATGAATATAGTACCACTATTTCTAAAAACAAACATACAAACAAACAACAACAAAAAACATAATTCTGAGTGTTTCCTACATCTTTCTTACCCTCAGCCCCTGCAAAGTTCAATATCTCTCGAGACAGACTTTTTCTGACCAACTTTTCAATGTTTTCTTTTCCTTTATTCCCTTCTCACCTGCTTCATCTCAACCCTTCCGCTCCTCTTCCTTTTTTTTTTTTTTTAAGTCTTTCCATGCTTGTTCCAGTGCTGCTACATCTCACCCACCCTGCTTCAGACTAGTTCTAGTGAAACTTATCTTGAAATACACACACACATAGTTGTGATGACTCTAGGGAGAAGAGACGAAGTATAGCATTGGCTCTAAAAGGGGCTCAGAATACCGGCACATTACCAATTCACTGAAGAGTTTTCCAGTTAAAAGGTAAGTTAATGAAGGTGACATTAGCAGGAAACACACTGAAAACAGAAGCCAAATCCCTGAGTTCTGATTATTGCTTTTTATGCTAACTTCTGAGCAGAATAATTAAACCAAGATGACCATGGCTAACAAAATGTCTATGTGATTCAGTTCAAGGAAAGAACAATAAAAGAAAAGGTGCTCTGTGTGTGCATGCATGCGTGTGTGTGTGTTCATTTTTGCTTGTGGGATCGGAACATGAGAATAGAGCAAATCAGTAATACAAAAATCCTGATTTTTCTGAAAGTCTCCTTTGGTAAAATTTCAATATTTAAAAGTTAATCTTAATAAAATTTACCTAAAATTTGTATTTGAAGCAGCTGAAATGTTTTTTGTCTGAAGCATTTCCATCTCTTTTTTGTGCTTCAGTGTAAATATCTTAATGAGTAATTAGCAATATTTATGCTTCCACCCAAAATCTTCCATACCTATTCAACATATTCAGATATATTTGTAGCACTGTCATCTCTACATTTTCAAAATACACACCATTTCAATCATACTGGTTTGTCTTCTTTTGCTTAGATGGTTGGGGGTGGCTCAGAGGGGGGTATTTCTTTGTTCTTTGTGTGTTTTTCAGGGTTTTGTTTGTTTGTTTGTTTGGACAACTTAATGAGAAAAAAAATAGATTGAAAACAACAACAACAACAACAACTATATTTCTCAATTAGAAATCATTGCATAGATTGTATCCACTTTCACCCAAGAGTTCTAATCTTACCTCTTAGCCCTGGATCATATCATAAGATATGATTTGTGCAAACCACTTAGTCTTTCTGCTGAACCTGCACTGAAATAGACTGTTTCAGATGATGATAGAGAACACCTCCCTCTCATTATCTATTAACTGTGTAGACCTTACTAACTGTAATCCAGGAAGACTACAGATGTCTACATATGGATGATATGTGTCCTCTCCATCTTCATTCATTGAATCAGAACATTAAAATGTCATTTGTCCATCTCATCAATTTATGTCAGCAATACTCTGTAATAATAAATGCCTTGCTGTAAAAGTCTCCAATCTTGAAAACAGATAAATGTTTAACATTACTAGTGATATAACTGATAATCAGTGAAATTTCTCAGGACAGGAACACTTAATGCCTAATACAGAGAAGTCCTGATCTTGGCTGATGCTTTCAGTGCTACATCTCTACTAATAAAAACAGTTAGCAAACCAAGTTTAACTGGGGACTTTCTGTCATTACACCTATACACAACTTCATATCACTATTGAAATATTATCATTTTAGTAGGTTAAATTCTGGAATTGTCACACACATTTACTCACTCAGTGATATTTAACTATTGCCTTTGTGATTTCAGATAAGAAACTGTGCACTATTTGAATACAGTAAACAATTAAAATTTGATCCTTTTGCTTCCTCCCAAGATACTAAATGTTATTTTACATAATGACAAGACCTCAGGCTAGCTCAGTGATTGTCTTTGTACCTGTCCATGACTGGGAGAACAGAAGTTTTTCCTGACTGTTTGCTTTCCCAGTGCTTACGCTGTTGAGGTGGGACCACATCCAGTTTGGCGATGAGACAGCAGGCAAGCATCTGTACAGAGTCCCAGAACAGATGCACTGTTGAATGCAAACTGATACCAACAAACAAACAAATAAATAATATTAAACCATCAGATTAAAAACTCCTCCACCTGCCAAGATTTTGAAGTATAAATGGAATGTTCAGTGGGCTGCACTAGTATGATTAATCATCATTTTAAAAGTACACTGACTTTGCATCTCCATTTTTTAAATCTGATTTTTCCTAGTAAATTGACATCTCCATCTGACTGCTGCATTCCCACTTGTAATAACAAAGGTTCTTTGTCTCTCAAACTTTAAAATCTTAAAGCAAAAGGAATTCTTCATATTCTCATAACCGTCAAAGTTCTCTTTTCTTCAGAAAGAGTATGATTAGTAGGACGAAAAGTAAATGCTTTGGTCTTTGCTTTTCACTGCAAGCGATAGAAGAAAAAGTCTAGTAACATATGCAAACTGGTTGCCTTCTATCCTCCTCTTAAAACAGTTAATTCAACTGGATTTCATGGGTACATTCCCCCTAGATAGATTTCCCTCATTAACTTAAATAACAGCAGACATAAATCTTGGCATAATCTTCTCCCTGAACTTTACTGTCCATAAAGCATATGGAGTCTTCCTTGCCAGAGAGAAACTCGGTAATTTTTTAGTCTCCTGGTGTGGAGCCAAGGGATTATATCAGTCTGGCTGGCAGGATGAATCAGCAAAATAACTGTACCTCTCTTTTTTTATTGAATCCTATCAGATTACCAGGTATTTATTGGTTACAGATAAGGCTCACAAACTGAGATGTACACATATAACTGTAGATAAACAGAGTCTCAGTCACCATCAATGCCAAAATCCATACTTGGTTACAGATGTGGATCTAACATGATGAACATCATCAAGATCAAATGGTCTCCCTCTTTCCATTCATATGCCTGGACCAGGGGCACTAGAGCTGCTGCAGTCAAATCATTTATTTCCTACTGTATGTCCTTGCTATGAGTTGAATACTAGTACATGTAACTCATTTGTCAATTCCCTTCCACCTCATTCACAGCAAGTAGCAAAGGTTTCCTGTCAGAACTGGGAAGGAATTTTGCCTTCCATGTATGTCCTGAGGTTAGGGGCGGGGGAAGAAAATGAAGAAAAAGGCCAGACTAAAAGTTCCAGTAGCTGAGGGAAGTTGCAGCATTTATTTTAGTCATAAATTTGTTGCACTGTGGGAAGGTTAGTAACAGCTCAAGGAGAAAAGGCATTTAGGACCAGATTAAAGGGTAGGAAAAGGCTGAAAAAAAAAATACAAGGATCCAGGTTATATATATATAAATATATATATATATATAAGAGGAGGAGAGAGAGTAAGAGATCCTACCCGAAGAATGTTAGAAAAATATGCAAAACAGTGGAGCATTTGAGTAATTCAGCATTCTCTCCACCATAACAAACCGTCTCAGTAGAATAAATGACTGCTAATCAATACTCTGATGGTTAAGACACTGAGGGCTCAATAATCCAAATGCCCCTAAAAGCTGGAGGAAGACATGCAACGTAGGGCTGTGCAAATGACCTAACCATCATGAAGAAAAAAGCATCTGTCTATATAACAGCAGGGTGCCTTTCAGAGAACAGGTAAGGCTTGAATCCTTCAATTCTACCTGCTTTAGGTGAAAGTCCTTTGTTTCAACTGCTCCATGTTATCAAAAATATGTAAATTGTTCTCTCTAGTTGATAGCTGCAAACCCAAGGGTATTATAACTGCTTTTAAGTCTACTATGTGCCATTTATTCTTCTTGCCTTGGTTGAAAAGTTGTTTCCTTTCTTTCTGTAGTTTTCTGTGGGCCAGTCTCTGCTTTCACTTACTTTGTTGCAGATTTTTATTTCAAGCTGGAGAAACCAGCAAAGATTTTGCTTAAGGATATGGTTTCAAATGAAGCTACACTGCATGCATATGTGATGAATATATATATATATATATATATATATATAGCTGGAATATGTGTGCATGTAAAATGTCACAAGGATTACATTCAGGGTGCAGTTTTCAAGATATAATTGTACATTGCATGGACTATTTGTCAAATCATTGATCCTCTGACTATACTAAATGCTCTTCTTTATTTTTGAGAGTAAAGGGATCAGGAACCAAAAGCATCAGGGTGACATTATTTCAAAATTATTTTCCTTCTAAAATTTAGCTTTGTAAACATGACAAAAGTTTAAGAGGGAAAAATGTAATTCATATATCATGAGATTAGCTAACTGAAATACTTCTAAGCATATCAAGTAAAATCCAATCCAGCAGCATCCAATGTACCTATTTCTGTAGATAGTTGTATCTCACAACTAGTTTGTAGATAAGACCATGTTCACTAAAGTGAAACAACTGTACAGAACTACAAGTCAGGGAGACATTTGTACAAAATTCTGAGACAGAAAAGAAATAGTTCCAGCAGAAAACTTTAGCTTTGGTCCATGATGGTATGCTCCCCTGCCTCCGCACTTCTTGCCTTCAGTCTGGCCATTGCTTTGCTCAAACAGTGGCCAATTCCCCCAAGGCCTTGCTCACGCAGATAGTGACCACAAAATCACCTCAGATGGGTAGTGGAGAAACTGACAGGAGCCCTTTAAGCCCTTCTGTAGGGCAGCTGGCTGCATGACAGGATCTCTCCTTGAGTTGGGACATCTCTCAAGGTCATGCCACAGAGATCCTGCATTCTTTGCAAGAGATAATTTTCCATATCAGATCCTCGGTAAGTGATTTATCACTTGTTAAACTCTGTAAACTTCACTAAGGTTATAGCTTAGATTGATTGTGCACATGCATTCATCAAACCCTCAGACATAATCCATTGACCAAATCTGGGTGTAAAAGGAGATGCAGCCAAACCTAGGCTCTTTACTTCAAGGAGTTTAGAAAGCAAGGAGGTCCACTTTGAGCCTCATGACTCAACAGAAGGGTCTCCCGGTCACATCTGAGTTACCCTGTCCACTATGAGTAAATAATCAAGTATGCCTCTAATCTTGTTAAGTCATAGTCTTATTTATGGCTAAGCTTTGTTAGATAACTGCACTATATCAATAAATATATTCTCTTACAAGTGAAGCATACAATTTCATCTGAAATAGGTCTTGTGATAGGCTGTTATGATTTTAGACAAATTCTGCTGAATTAGGCTTAAAACGCATTTATTTTTTGTTTTCAGAATTCCCCATGCTTCCCAGATATTTTACGCTTTGCACAGACACATTGATATGTAATCTTCAGATACAAATTCACATACAATTAGCTCCCCACCTTATTAATTATACAGGAGAGGGACTCAAAAATAGCATAATTAAGATTACATGTGTACATTTAGTATGTCTCAATTTTTGCCTATTCATCTGAATAATCAAAAGCAGATTTCTTTTAATATGCCATAGATATGTACATATTGTAATTTACATTTTCTCATAAATATTCAACTTCAAATCAAATTATTTTTTCAGTTTTGCTCAGTAATATTATATATCATTTCCCCCCACGTTTACAGATTAATCTTTATTATTTTTAATCTGGCACTGAATTTTCACAGCTATAATACTGTGTATTTCACATATAATATTGGTACTCTAGGACTTCTAGGAGTGATTTACAGAAACTTCTGGAGATAGCTATCATTGGAAAAATAAACTAATTATGAATTAAAAGTGAAAAAAAAAAGTAATAATAATAATAAAATAAAATAAAATAATGAAATCTCATATTTTATCAGTTTGCCTAGATTAAGGCTTCAGGAGTAAAAAGCCTTTGTTAACTACAGCTCAGAAGCAGAGTTCTTCACAACAGAATTGAAAGAAACTCTGAATCAAGCTATTACCTAAGTTTCTGTACCAGGCCAGCATTTGATTTTGTCTTTTATTTCTCCAAGATTAACCAAAGAAACTTTAATAGGGCTTTCTGAATTAAATATTAAAATGTATGACAGTCCAGACGGTATGTAAGTTTCAATCATTTGAATATTTAATTCAGCACCAAAATTATGTTGCTAACTTCCTTCTGCCACAGCAATTCCAGCTCACTATGGCATTGAGACTGGACAAGACATAATTCCACAGTAGCACTCATCCAAGAAAAGGAAAGTCACAGTGCTAGGCAGAATATCAAGTTTGTGATGTAAGAGTGGAAGTTATCTGGGAATTTTATTATTAGGTTGGAGTAGGACTGCCTGGATGGATCTCTGCTGAGGAGATAGCAGATAGATGTTTGGAATGAAATAGTTTCTCTGGCAGTTCTGCTCTGAACTTGAAAAAATCACTTACTACTCCTTGTCTTGACTCTGCTCTCCATAGAAGACAGGGTAAGTAGGCCATAGTAACTCTCAATATTACCAGAATTTTAAAAATATCAAACACTCACTGTACTTTTTAACTTCAATGAGAGTGATATTCAGCTTGAAATAGCAACAGTTGTTTATATCACACAAAATGTAAGAACTGTGCCACTGTGAGCAGCTCCAGGTTAATCATCTGCAATCCCCTTCACAGTGTTTATTAAATTTACTGCAAAGCCCTTCACAAGCAGACAGCTTCAAAAGTTTAGCACAAGTTCAAAAAATGGCAGGTGTATGCAAGCTGTTGAGGCTAATGTGTGGGAGGCACATGTTCTCTGGTTCTTTCTTACACCAGGAACACAACCTCCATAGGTATTTGTACTCTCCTATTCCCTCATTTGCTTTCCTTCTTCTTTTATTTTTATTTCCTTTTTCTCCTTTTTATCCCCTGAAACTCTGTAGAAAGGCAATCTCCAAGTCTTCTTGTTTATATTTATGTTAGATTGGTGAGGCAGCCTTGGCCTTTGCTCTCATCAGATGCAGCCTGCAGCACTGTGCAGACATGCAGTCAACCAGATAGCTAGCTGCAGGCACCTCAGTGTCATGGCAAAATTGTGTTAATTAACCCAGGCACACTTCCTATCTTTTCTGCCTTCACCATTACATTTGTCTTTTCTCTTCTTTAATGACTTGTACCCACAATCTGCCCTCTTTTCTTTTTGTATCTTTGTTCTATTGCCATTTAGCTGTTCTATTTTCCTTTCAGTCTTTTGTTTGTTTGTTTTATTAGTATTATTACTACTATTTCTGTCCTTCTCTACACTGCAGTCTTTCTGAGGAAGAGGCTGAATACCTGAAGGTGTGAACATGACCCACAAAAGCAATAACGTTTTTCAAGAGGAAGTCAACACTTCAGATTCCTAGTGCCACTAGCCACTACAATATGGATGGGTTGAAAACTACAGGTTTCTTTCTCATTTTCTATTTATGGAGCTTGCTTCCTGCTGCTTCTTTCCTGGAAAGTGAGTCTTAAAGGAAGAGACAGAGAGAAAAAGTCCTAATACTAGTCCTACTGCCTCCCAGCACATGAAGTGTTTCTAGGCTGAGAAGACAAAGATTTCTATTCCCTGGTACCTCACGGTATCTCTCTTTCACAGAGAGAAAAACAAGGCTGCTGGCAGCTGCTTCCTGTGTTTGCACCAGCTCTTGGCAGTTCTCCCGTGGGGTGTTAGTTGCATATATCACTCTCTACACACTCTCTGGTGATAGAAGAACACTGCCAAAAGCACAGCAAAGAAAGTTGTCTCTTAGGGCCTCATGCATCCAATAGCTAAAGGACTGTCTGTGGCTCCTTTTATGGTTGCTGAATTAAGAAATTCAGAGAACACTGATGTATCCTAGTAATTTCCATTCTACTTATGCTAAGCTATGTACAGAATTATGACTGCACAGTGTATCAGGCAAATACATGGGAAACAGACTTTTTTTTTCTGGTTTTGCACAGAGATTTGTAATAGAAATGTTAAGGTTGCTAGGAATAGAGAGTACATGTATATGAAACACCAGAAGGAATAAGAAGAGAAAGGGGAAACAGATGGCAGGTTTAGATGACACCTAACCTGTTATGAAGATCCCAGCACATCTACACATGGTTTCTCAGTAACACCCAGTAAGTAGGAAAACAAATGACAATCTAAAACAAAGGGCAGACTAAAGTCATTTAGAGATGATGACAGGAAGATAAGGAACTGTTGTGAAGCTCTTAGTCAAACACAGAGAGGAAAGACAACGAGCAAGTCAGCAATGCTGCCTAAAGGTTCTGGTGGTGGGACAGGAGGGAGACAAAAGATGGCAACCAGCATCAGATTACAATGCATATCAAAGAAACCAGCCCATGCTTGCCAACCATGTCACCCAAATGTTTCTCTTTCTTTCTCCAGCACACTACACAAGAGGAGGGCAGTCATCCTCTGTAGAGACTGCTTATCCACAGTGTTCAGCTGTCTTAACTTTATTGGAAAAGATCTGTGTATTTTAAGGAAAACAATCTATCAGTGAATAACTTCAGAGACAGTAATTTAAATCTAAGCTCTTACATACACATGACTGACACCTCCCAAAGCTTAGTCCCAGTGGAGCAAATACTAAAAGCAGAATGTCACTATCTGGAGGAAAATTAAATAAAACAATGTGTTTTCAAAACAGAAGGTTGAAACTGTAACTGGAGCAGCACAATAAGAAATAAAGCCCAGATCTGAACACAGATAAAAGAAACTGTCACAAATACAAAAACTTAGAGAATATGAAATAATTCTATGAGGCATTCATAGAGGTGTTTTTTGTTGTTGTTGTTGTTGTTTTGTTTGTTTTTAAGAAATCATGCATTCAATCATTTATAACAATATGCCACAGTGTCAGCAAAAAAGAATGTTTGGCCAACAATGTCTGATGTAGCATTTACTCTGCAATGAAAAACTTTCTTAAACTGTTGCTTACTTGGTAAATAACACTCCTCTGCACAAAGATTTTGTAGATTCATTGTTTTGTTTGTTTGTTTTTGTTTTAACACCATCTTCTGAGGCTGATTTCAAAAATTTCTATCAGAGTGAAAGACATTAAAAATGCAATGTTTTTAAAAGCTTTACAGCAAGTGGTTAAAACTAATAGTCATCCTAATAGTTTTTAGTAATTTAATTAATTAATTAAATAAAAACTAATCGTTTTTAGTAATTTAGTAATTAACTCTGCTGCATTTCCATTTAGGCAAAAATTCTTGTTATGTAACGAATTGGTCCTAGGCAGATATCTGATGATTCTGTCTGGAACTGTTTCCCTAAAGGATGCTAAACCAGGATTGCTTTGCAATAGTCCTCAGTTCTAAATCAACTTCCCTGAAAATATATTGCATATAACACAAATTTTCCATGGAGATGGTGGCAGAGAGTTGCTTGTTTTGGATCTACATTTATGTAAACATCCCAGTTGCTACAAAATTACCATTACAGTGGAAGCTGTTGATGGGTCTAAAGGAAACCTGTATCACACAGTACTGTGAGAATGCCTCAGAATCAAAGTAACATGAAAAAAACTATATGTGTATATTCCGCAAAAGCCCAATTACTCTGCAACATCAAAATCAAAATTAATTCTCTTATATATGTTGGCTGATTCATTGTTTTCAGGGTTAGAACCAAGACTCTAAATTAACCAGAAGCTTGGAACCACTCAAAAATAAAAGAAAATGTAATGTAAAAAGATGGTATTGCAGGAAAAGATACAGAATAGCAACAAATGAAGATCTTAGAGTTGAATATCTATCAAAGCTCTAAAGATGTGGTGCAGTGAAGAAAATTTGCAAATTACTAAGATATTACAATTGGATCTCAGAAACCAGAATTCATCTTCCTAAAATACTTCTCTAAGACGTTAAAAAAAAAATAATAATAATAATAATAATAAATCACTAAGAAGATACGACACACTATCAGTCAAATGCTCTGCTTAAATAAATATAACAACAATGCAAGTTCACCACTAACAGAAATACTGAGAAGGCAACGCATCTTGCATCTCTCTAGGTTACAGTCATTTTGTTTTTCTGAAGTTTTTATGAATAAAACCATCTAATAGAAACTAAAAAACTACCCTTCCCACTAAGTCCTCAATTTCTAAATGCATTAGTACCAATACAACAAGTCTGTAGAGAAAAACTCCTTCCTTGTATATGCATTGTTCAAGAGTAAAAGCCTACTACTCTATACACTTTGGAAATCACCTTGCTAATCTGTTGGGGCACTAAAAGATGAAAGCTGCACAGCACAAAGAAAAATTGCTAACTGGGATCCACTCCATCGCAAACATTCATTACAAGTAAGTTTTACATCCCATTTGCTTCTCTCCTTATCTCTAATAACAAAGACACAGGCATTTCAGAAGATAACATTTACAACACAACTAAAAAAGGGCTTCTATTAGATATTTTACACAGAGGTATTATTACATTATCAAGCTCCTTTCCTTACATCAATCTACCAGTGAGCTAGCTGCAGCCATGGAACTGCGTACATGGGTGCCTCAGACTTTTCATGAAACTTAATGGCTCACTAGATATATAAAGAGGAAAATATTGTTAATCTTATTTGCATAAAGTGTTACCAAAAAGTGTGTTATCATTGAATGTCAATTGACTGATGACTTCTAGGCAAACCTTAGTCTTCTAGGATAATTTGGAGAGGGTACTGAAAATTAAGATTGCAAAGAAATGATTTTTTTATTTTTTTCCTCCCAAAGCTGAGGAGTCAAAGGGAAGAAAATAAATGAGCTGGACTGATTTCTTATTGATTTATACATCACAACTGACCCTAAAAAGTAGATATCTCCATGTGGATTTGGCAGCCTCAGGGTGAAGTGGTATGATCTGACTGAATTCATTTGGAAAGAGCATTGTGAAAAATACTGGTTAACAAGAAATCACCTTAAAAGGGAGCTTTCTCAATCTCTGTCTCTGTAGAGACATAAACATTATTTACAAGTCCTGATTGCAAAGTAATATAATATCCAAATATACAAGCAGTCACGGCCTGTATACTTAATATGAAAACTGCCCAATAACTTTTACATTTTTCTGTAGAATAAATACTTTATATAAGTACTCATAATAGTCACTTAGAATGTTATCTCCTGTACAAAAACACTAAAAACACTAGATTAACAGAAAATGCAGTTCCTCACTTTATTTCAGGAATTGTAAATCTGTTTGAAATTTTAATATGTCCTTTTTTATCCTCCATGTAAACCTCTGGTGTTTCCCTGATTATTTTATTTTATTTATTTATTTATTTATTTATTGGGGGGGAGAGGAGGGATTTTCATAAGTAGCTGCTTTTTTTTTTTTTTTTTTTTTTTTTTTTTTTTGGTTGGTTGGTTGGTTGACACCAGCACACTCCAAATCAATTGGAATATCAAGGGAAAAAGCAAGGTTAATGGGTGAGGATTTATTTCCAGCTCTTTACTGCAACAGATTAATACATCCCTGAAACTTTCATTTTTATTTAAGACTGCTAGAGCAGACATGTTAAAACTCACCAAATTATGCACAACATAGTCACAAAACTGTTTGATAACCTTCTAAGTTCTATTCCTTTCTGTATACTTATCCACCCTAAATTCATGTGGAAATAGTTGATATCAGTAAGAAGAGAACAAAATATAGATTAAAGCATTTTACAAAGTTTTCATACTACTCATAGTATGATAATAATAATGGAGGGAAAATGTCAAGTCTAAACCTAATGAATATTTTACCTTTATCTAGTCCACTGATAAAGTTACATAGTTAGTTATTAGCTTCTTATTATATCTCCATGGAGTCTTTGTTAAGTTATTTTCCTACGTAAATGCTGACTGCAATGGCTATATACCTGCAGTCATCCCACACAAGTCATTCTGTGTTCTGAATTATTGAACATACTGTTCTCATTACAAATGATATGTTAGTAGTTTTAACTTATCCCGAAAAGGGAAGAGCTTATCCCGAAAGGGAAGGAACATATTTAGAGCTGTGAATAAGGAAAATCCCAGTAAGGTAGAGATAGAAGAAGTCTACAAGTCTGCCCTCCAGCAGAAAATGAAAGGCATCTCTAAACAATATACAAATTGCTGGCCTCCTTTGGCATGAACTGAAGGAGGTTCCACACGTTTTCTTGGAAGTCTGTTCCATTGTTTTACTAGTCTCACCATTTAATAACATTTTCTTCATTTGTTCATATAATCTACAAAGTATTTCTATTTTCTTCTGGTATTATTGGGGCATAGTGAAGTAATCTTTTTATTAGGGATTAAAAGAGGTCATACCTTTCTCTTTTTAAATGTATCATATCTGATTCGTTTCACTGTTTTTGATGTTTTCCAAACCAGATCTTTCATTTTCTTCTGGACATCCTTCACTTTATTTATACAGTACTTCAAGGGCTTCAAAATTTCATACACTATTCAATTTGAGGATTTCACTCACATCAAAGAATAATAAACTCCCATGTTTTATAAGAAAACCTCTTGCTACTTTACTTCAGCATAAAATATGTGATTTTAATTCTACACCAAAAAGAAATGTTTATTTGATCTTTTTCTTGTTCTAGAGATGTGGTTAGCCATCTGTTACAAGCCCTAGGATCCTCCACTGCAGTAGCATTGATTAGCCAACTCATCATTTCTCCTTTTATTAATCATTTCATTTTTTCTTCTTAAGTTTGAACAATTATACATCTTCATTTTTTTTAAAAAAAAAAAAAAAGCTGATTCCAGTATTTTCTGTATTATTAAAAATATTCCTAATACAATGAAATCCAGAAATGTTTGAAGTATATGCTCTATTTTATCAGCAAAAACTGAACTTGAAAATGTTAGAGCTGCACCAAATAAAAACTTGCAGGTCTCTACTTAATTCCCCTTCCAATTGAGAGAAAAAGTAGTTAGAGGAGTTGTGGAGGGGGCAGGAGTCCAGCCAGTTGCACATATATTGCATAGTAGTTTCATCTGATGATTTCCCTATTTCATTTGCTGATGTCACATAGGATGGCATCAAAATCCTTATCAAGGTAAGGTATTACAGGCTGTTTTCCCTTTCTTTCATATTGACTAGAACATGATTTTCCACTGAAGAAAGTAAACAGATTGGTTTGACACAATTTGTTCTCATCAAATTCATCTGGTTTCTTTCTTCTTATTTAATTATCCTCTAGGTCTTATAAATTGATTCATAATTCATTTAGAATTCCCCCAGTACTGCCTATTGTGCTCATTTTTTCCTCATCCTTGAAGTACATTTGCTATATACTGTTTGTTCTTTTTCAGTCCCTTAGGATCTAACCTGTCCTCTATAATTTCTCAAAAGTAATTAAAGATTCAAAAAGTACCTCTCTTTTTTTTTTAAGCCCTTGAGGGAAAAAAAAAAAAAAAAAAAAAAAAAAAAAAAATATTTTAGAGTTTGCAAATTAAAAAACATCCTAAACATCCTAGTTAATAAAATGCTCTTAAACCCATTGTTTCCTTCATGCTCTGTGCTTATATTAAAAATTAATGTATTAGATATCCAGTTCCAAAGTATCTCTATTCTGAAAGCCAAAATAAGAGCTTTAATGTCATAATTCACTTTTCCAGTCTGAAGAGACATTATACTTTCCTTTATTTCTCCCCCTTTTCCAAGACTGTGTTAGAACCTTTTCATCTTCCTTGTCAGTTAGGCATTTTACAGGCTAGCCTGCTTTCCTTTATTATCTGTTTGCTTATACTATCTGTTTATTATTGTCCATAGCCATTCTTCCACCCCTCTTTCAAATACAACCCTGATGCAGAAAAATTATCCTTGAACATATCAGAAGTAATGGAAGTACCTTTTCAATCATTAGTGATTACATTAGAGAAATGGTAGAGAAAAGTAAGCTGCCAGGAATTCAAAAATAACACACAAAATATATAACTGAGAAAAAAAGTACCACAGGCAGCACCAGGGAAATACTAAGCAAACCTCTCCATATGTTTCATATCCCATCTTCTGCACCAGGATAGCTTGCTAATTTTTTTGTTGTTGTTGTTGCTGTTGTTGCTTGTTTGTTTTTTGTTTTGTGTGTTTGTTTTAACATAGTCCATTTTCTCATAACTTATTTACTTATTACTTTGATGATTTTCCTGACAGACCCTGTTCGCCTTTTCCCAAAGACTGACTTTTTCCTGTTTTTAAATTTTATTCTGCTACTCTATTCTTTTCTGTAGAGTTGTAAGTATTGTTAATTCATGAACATTTCCAATGAATTAATAGGTCACTTCAAATTCTCCAAGCATTCTCCCTATGGAGAAAGAACATAATCTAAAATAGTCACATTCACAACTTCCTTCACCTTCTGAAACTAAAGAAAACCCATCAGTGTGGCTTCACAATGCCATTCAGACTTGCTGTGACCTGTCTTGCTGTTTTTCCTCAGTAACTGAAGTCTATTATTATCATGAGCTTCTGTTCTTTGGATACCTATTTAAATTTCTCAGAAACAGATTTTCGACAAATAGGTGAAGTTTTTGATCTTTTGATCTTCTCATTCTTAATCAATGACATTGTGTACTTGAATAAGCTTAAAAAAAAAAAAAAAAAAAAAAAAAAAAAAGACCTTGATGAACCATTCAATACACCAAGTGGAGACACACAGCCAGAACAGCCAGATTTTTCAATCTTTACTCATGCTGATAGTACTTTAATTCATAAGTAATTGCACTGATTTAGTTAATTACTCCAAGTTTAAATGTAAATAATACCTGGAATAAAACTTGGGCTGAAATAACGGGTGCAAAATTAGTGGAATAACACTTGACCGCATTTCTTAATCAAACAGTTCTCTCTGTAGCTGCAGTTGTATGATTCACAGTCAGAGACTGGAAAAATCTCCTAATGATTTTTTTCATGTCCAATGAGAAATTTAATCTGGCTTGATTAAGGATCTTTAATAAAATACAAGTCTAGGGTGCAAACATATGCAGATAAGGCAAACTAAGTTGGATAACTACTGCTACCTACATAAAAATACACAACAGTGCAGTTAGTAAACACAAATACAGTATAATGTTTAATTAACAGTTTGAATAGGGAAATACCAACCTGAACAAGAGAATTCAAAGGTAGTTTTTTTCTTCCGTATGACTTTCATAAAAATAAAAAGTAAGAGAATAGAGATCAGCTAGGGACAGGAATGACATATAATCAGATATATGGGAGACATTTATGCCCTTCACTATCCAATTTCTACCTGATATTTTATACCAAATAGAAAAGAAATAGAACATTCTCAAGAATGTTCATCTAAAATGGCAAATGAATCCTGAAGTGCTCATTTCTCTTCACTTCCTGTAAAGGAGTCTAAGCTAGTTTTAGTGCAGATATATACAGAAAAGACCTCTAAATCATGATGAAGTTAATCCTCTGCTAAGTAGTGACTCTGTTGTTGCCCTAAAAACTCTCACATTACTGGAATGATTGTTTCATCTGCAGAAGAATAATTTCAATTGCAGACATGACATTAAAAATATCTGATTAAGTAGAAGTCCATATAACTTGAAGGAGCTCCTGCCAAAACAGAAAAAGTAAGTATACAGAATGTGGAAAAAGGGACAGGCCACTTGGGAGCAATATAGGAACATTGTCAGAGTATGCAGGGATGCAATGGGGAAGGCTAAAGCCCATTTGGAATTAAATCTGGCAAGGAAGGTCAAGGACAAAAAGAAGGGCTTCTTCAAACATATATGTAGCAAAATAAAGGCTAGTGAAAAGTGGGCCTGCTGCTTAATGGTGTGGGTGCCCTGGTGATCACTGATATAGAGAAGGCAGAGTTACTGAATGTCTTCGTTGCTTCAGCATTTACTGCTAAGGACATCCCTCAGGAATCCCAGACCCTGGAGACAAGAGAGAAAGCCTGGAGAAAGGAAGATTCCCTTGGTCAAGAAGGATCAGGTTAGAGATCAAACCTAGCCAAACCGAACATCCACAAATCCAGAGGCTCCAATGGGATACACCCACGAGTTGTGAGGGAGCTGGTGGACATTATATATATGCCACTCTTGATCACCTCTGAAAGGTCATAGAGAAGAAGAAAAAAAAAAAAGAAAAAAAAAAAAAAAAAAAAAAAAAAAAAACAGAAGCCAGTGTCACTCTAGTCTTCAAAAAGGGCAAGAAAAGGGACCTAGGAAATTACAGGGCAGTCAGCCTCACCTCCATCTCTGGAAAGGTGATGGATCAGCTCATCCTGGAGGTAATCCCTAAGCACACAGAGGATAAAAGATGATCAGGAGGCGTAAGCATGCATTCACCAAGGGGAAGTCATGCTTAACCAATCTGATGATCTTCTATGATGGAATAACTGGCTAGGTAGATGAGGGCATAGCAGTGGATATTGTCTACTTTGACTTCAGTAAGGCTTTTTCACACTGTCTCCCACAACATCCTCAAAGGTAAGTTCAGGAATTGCCGTTTAGATGAATGGACAGTGAGGTGGATTGAGAACTGGATGGATGGCAGAGCTCATTGGACTGTGATCGGCAACACAGTTTACTTGGAGGCCTGGATTTAGCAGTGTCCCCCAGGGGTCAGCACTGAGTCCAGTCTTGTTCAATTTGTTCATAAATGACCTGGATGAAGGGACAGAGTGAACCCTCAACAAGTTTGCTGATGATACAAAACTGGCAGGAGTAGCTGATACACCAGAGAGATGTGCTTCCATCCAGAAAGACCTGAACAGGCTGGAGAGTTGGGTGGAGAAGAACCTCATTAAGTTCAACAAAAGCAAGTGAAGGCTCCTGTACCTAGGGAGGAATAACCCCACGCACCAGCACAGGTTGGGGGCTGCCTTGTTGGAAAGAATATCTGCAGAGAAGGACCTGAGAGTCCTGGTTGACAAGTTAACCATGAGTCAGCAATTTGCTCTTGTGTCCAAGCAGGCCGGTAATGGCATTCTGGGGTACACAGGGGGGAGGGTTGTCAGCAAGTCAAAGGAGGTTATCAACTGCATCTATTCAGTCATGATGAGACCACATCTGAGTACTGTGTCCAGTTCTGGGCTCCCCGCTACAAGAGAGACATGGAGCTCCTGGCAAGGGTCCAGCAGAGGGCTACTAAGATGATTAGGGGACTGAAGAATCTTTCTTACGAGTGGCTGGAAAGCTGGAAAGGATCTGGGTGTGTTGGTCAGTGCTTGCCTGAACATGAGTTGGCAGTGTGCTCAGGTGGCGAAGAAGGCCAATGACATCCTGGCTTAGATCAGGAATAGTGTAGCCAGCAGGACTAGGGAAGGGATCATTCCCCTGTACTCAACTCTGGTGAGGCTGCACCTCGAGTACTGTGTTCAGCTTTGGGCCCCTTGGTACAAGAAGGACATCGAGGCCCTGGAAGGTGAGCAGGGCTATAAAGCTGGTGAAGGGCCTGGAACACAAGTCTTGTGAGGAGCAGCTGAGGGAACTGGGGTTGTTTAGTCTGAAAAAGAGGAGGCTCAGGGGTGACCTTATTGCTCTCTACAGCTACCCAAAAGGAAGTGTTGGGGAGTTGGGGGTCAGCCACTTCTCACAGGTAACCAGTGATAGGACTAGAGGGAACGGCCTCAAGTTGCACCAGGGGAGGTTCAGGTTGGAAATCAGGAGACATTTCTTCTCAGAAAGAGTAGTCAGACATTGGAACGGGTTGCCCAGGGAGGTGGTAGAGTCACCGTCCCTGGGGGTATTTAAGGAAAGGTTGGATGTGACGGTTAGGGCCATGGCTTAGTGAGTGACATTGATGGTAGGGGGACGTTTGGACCAGATGATCCTGGAGGTCTTTTCCAACCTTGATGATTCTATGATTCTATAAAGGGCTGAAAGATATGGGCCTGTTTACCCTGGAGAAGACTGAGAGGGGATCTTATCAATGTATACAAATATCTTAAGGGAGGGTGTCAAGAGGATGGGATCAGACTCTTTTCAGTAGTGCCCAGCATCAGGATAAAAGGCAATGGGCATGAACTGAAATGCAGGAAGTTCCATCTGAATACGAGGAGAAGCTTCTTTACTGTGAGGGTGACAGAGCACTGGCACTGGTTGCCTGAAGAAGTTGTGGAGCCTCCTTTGGAGACATTCAAAGCCTGCTTGGATGCAATCGTGTACAATGTGCTCTAGGTGACTTTGCCTGAGCAGGGGGGTTTGACCAGAGGTCCCTTTAAACCTCAGCCACTCTGTGACTCTGTAAGCCTTGAGTGTAAAGAGTCCCAGTGAGTGAGCAGCACTGACATCTGAAGTAAAAGACTGAGCTGGACATGTCAGTAAAGGCATCTGATTGAGAAAAAGAGGAAAAAAAAAAAAAAAAAAAAAAAAAAAAAAAAATTATAACCCCCTTTTTTAGTCCTGGTGGTAATACTTTGTGTGAAGCTAGATGTCTATGTCAAGTCTAACCAGGACAGTCTGCAGTTTCCTGAAGTGTCTGATAAGTCTACCAAAGGGGTTGTGCCATCCCTTGGAGTATGAAGATGACACACCTATATCCTCTGTCCTATTTCCTAGCATGCATTTCACCATAATCAGCCTAGACTATTTCAGCGTCACCCTTGTAACTGAGATGCCAAGTACTATGTTCAAGTAGCTTTACTATTAGTATGCACCAAAATGACCCAAACTCCCTACTACATCAACTTTAAAGCACAATTTTCTGCCACTGCAAGATGCTAAACTGTGTAAAACAGGATAATTTAATATGCATACAGAGTAAATTCAGTGCATTCATAAACTGCATGTGTATAGCTCCAACTGAGCTATACTAGCATCTGAAGCTTTTGCTCACACACAGCAGGCAGTAAGTCTGCTTTCCAGACATTTAACAGTGATCAACATCCATCTTTCAGTTGTCCTCTTGACTGGGGACCCAAATGAAGGCTAGGATCCATCCTGACTAAGAGTGCTAGCAATGACAACGCAACCCTGTATGGCACTGTTGGCAGGGGAAAATGTGTGTAAATGTGTGTAAATGTGTGTAAATGTGTATATATCATCAAGAGGAACCACAGGTATCCCAGGGAAGTTGGAAGCTACCTTCCCAGCTTCTTCACAAAAGGAGAAAACTGGGTGAAATATTTGGGGCTAGAAATAGCCTGTGGACAGACAGCTGGTCCTCCCTGTTCTCTACATGCAGTAATATATTAAAGCAACTTTAATGAGCCATCCATCTCTTCAAGGCACTCCGTGACATATAACAAACACCTATTACAAGATGTTAATTGGATCCCAGAGGTTAGTAGGGTTAAACCTATGTGAATAAAGGATTAAACAAAGATGACAGCAGAGAGAAACTCTCTGTACCTGAACAGATCTGAGAACAAAGGCCTTGTGATTGCATTTCAAACATATTATCAGTCTTCATATTTTATTAGTTTTAAGCTAGGGCAAAGAATAATAGTGGGATGTTTTTATGGCAAATCTAATTAATCAGCAACATCATTTTGGAGACTCCCCAAGTTCATTTTCAACTGTTCTAATCTTTTTGAGACATTTTTAGCTATTTTCTTCATTAGGCACTGAAATGTAGAACTAAAAATAAATAAATAAACATAAAAAATTAAATTCCTGATTCTTATGTGCAGCTAACAGCTTAAGAGAAATTAACCTCAGTTTGATATTTCAACTCCCTCAAATTATAATTACAGAGTAATTCATAAGGGCACTTTCCAGGAGTTAGTGTAAATGTTAAAGGAAAGAATGCTACTTAGTCTCTGAGGAGTTATATCTTTTGTAACCCTGGCTAAGCTATGGAGAATGCAAATTGATGTTTTACTAATAGCTAATAAAAAAGGCTGACAACATTGAACAAAGTGTTCTCCATAATCATTTAAAAATAATGTATTGTCAAGTCATGTAATACATGCCTGATTTTTTTTCCTACCCCATGGTACGTATTTCCCTCTAGCTTTCTATTTTTATATCTGCCTCCTCATTTCTGTAACCTTTTAAATTGCTTTGAAAACAACAGGTTTGGCAAACACATATAGTTCAAAGCCAGACCCTACATCATTTACTGTGTTTATAAATCACCTGGTAAATCCCTACAATGGATTTTCCACTGCCTTGTCAGTCTGACCACAAAAAAAAAAAAAAAAAAAAAAAAAAAGTTTGATTCAGACAGAAAATGACCATACCAGTAGATTTAGTACATCAGGTACATCAGAATCAGAATATGAGCAGCTGGGTGTGTGCATATATATATATATACACATGCACACACACACACACCATAAGAATAATATGAAAAATCCACTGTACTGCCAGTGTCAGACAGACTGGACAGATGATTATGGAAAACTAACAGCAATCTGACATGACAGACTTGACAGTTTCCAAACTACTATAAGAAGGGAAAAAAGTGCCAGAAAACATATGGAGATCAAAGTCAGAATATACATATATAATGTTCTATACATATAAAAAAATATATACCAGAAACACTTCAGAGCCTTGTGTGAAGAAAACTGCATAGGCCACTATAGCACTTGGGACTTGGAAAAAAAAATAAAAAAATAGAGCTGATAGGTTTGTGAAGGACAAGAACAATACATATCACCTTTTTAAAATTGGGCATGAATATATACACACACGCATAAAAGGAGGAGGGAGAAAGGTGAAAAGGGGAAAAGGGGAAGGGGAGAAGGAGAAAGGAAAAGGAAAAGAAGGAAAAAAAAAAGAAAGGAAAGGAAAAAAGAAAAAAAAGAAAAAGGAAAAAAAAAAAAAAAAGGAGATAAGAGAGGAAAGGAGGGGGAAGGGGAAGGGGGAAAGCAGATTGCCCAGCAAGGTCAAACATGACTATATTTACAATTATATCCACTACCACTTAAGAGGAATCTTTAGCAGCACTGAACATATGTTGGCTAGGGCACTTTGAACTATCTATCAAAAGTAAAAAACTTGTTTTCAGTCCTGGGCAACAGGACTTAGAAGAGATGATACTCAGAGCATAAAGTAGTGAGCTAATCCTCATTAAGAGTACACTCATATGAGGGGCAAGGGAGTAAAGTAATTGCCGGAGAATTTATAAATATCTTCCATAGGTTAATGAAATTATTGAAAGTTACATGGCAAAAAACAAAGTTAAACCTTTTTATTTTTTAAGATCCTACCTAGAAGAACATTATTATTCAGAGTCATTTGAAGAATAGTGGGGTTATTTAAGTAAATATTTCCCTACAATTCATACACACAGAAACACAGTTGTGCATTATATATGAAGGAACACAATCATGAACTAAGTTGTTTGATATTTCTGACAGCTATCAACTTTCATTGATCCAAACAAATGTTAAAAGATCCATAGAAAACAAGAAGTGTAAATACTTATCTCCTGCTACTTTATGCTACATTCAAAGCATGATTAAAGTGTAGACTGTGTTTTGAGCCTTAGCTAAATTCTACCTTATAGTAAGAGGTATACTAAGAGATTTTCAGAATAAAACACTCCATTTTCAATAAATTTAAACATAAATTTAGAATCCTATAAATTCTGACTGCTGACAGATTATCCATAGCAACAAGAAAAAAGAAAACAAAGACCAGATAACTGACATTAGTGCAGTATTCCTGCATATACACCTAAGAGACATAATTACATTCTTTCAGTTTTACTATTAAGGAAAGTCTGATAGCAGCTAACATCCTAATTGTTGGACTTCACTCAAGTCTTGAATTCTGAAAAACTGATTGCTCACCTTAGCCTTTCTCCCACAAGAGTTCTATGCTTAGAACACTAGCCCAGAGGCTAGCATGAGTTGGTGGATTTTATACATAATCCAGCCTCCTCCACTTCTTCTGTTTCTAAGGCTAGAGGTGTGGGCTGTTATTGCTATGTTTAGAACAAAGCAGACAACTTCCAGCATCTTCCAAAGGCATCCAGTCTCCAGAAACTAATACACAAACCAGAAGATTTAGTTCCCACTCCTCCCATTCTCCCTACCCCCACACTTGCAGGTAGATGACAGCAGAGAAGCTCTAGATAAATACAATTATCCATCCAGCAGGGATTAGATTTCAACTTTAAAGCTTGGTTGGAATACAGTTAGTACATTACCATCTAAACAGATGAGCGGTACTAGGACAAAACCTCATAAAGACAACCTAATTTCCAGTAGTTGGGTTGGTTAGTTTTAGCCTTCAAAATATCCTTATTAAGGAAAGTCTGTACTGCTTTAAATTATTTTCCTCATATAAGCAGAGCACAAAATTTTCCTTACTAGATATTGTGTTATCCTATGCTCTTAAAAACTCACATTAGTAATTTGTCTTATTTACCAGGTGTTACAGAGAGAGCAGAATTGAAATTTATATTTTACTGGGCTTTCAAACCCACTCATTATAGTATACTGACAGTTTTTACATTCTAATCACTCTTCCCTGAAGGGGCACACCCAAAATCTGGCATGGTTAACAGCCACTGCAGAGTTAAGGTAAGTGTCAAATACTTAAAGAGAAGACAGCAGAAAACACTATAAGTCTCTGGATGCCACATTGCAAAGATAAATACAGAGAATGGTGAGAAATGACAGAAGTGTTTGTTTGCTTTTTTTGTGTGTGTGTATTTGTTTCAAAATGAAAGCTATCTGCATCATCCTCTACCCTGGATATTTTGTGTGTCTTGCCTAAATATGTCCCTCACCTGTGGGCAAGAAACAAGATATGTGAACCACAGAAAACTTCTGTGTGTAATCAGCTTGAACATTTTTTGTCCTATTGTCTATAAGGTCTCTTCAAAATTCCTTGAGGCCTGACACCAATACAAGGAAGTTAAAATGCACACATTGGTGCTTGCATTGCTTCAATGGATGAATGAACACACATTCCATATCTTTTCAGTCACCTTTGAAAAGTCATTTCAAAAATGTAAATGAGAAAATTTCAGTAACTTCAGTAATGGCAGAGTTGGACTCAATGATTCTTTTGTTTCCCTACCATTTTTAAGTCACACCAATGGAACAGCCAGCCTCTGTGGAGAAAGCAGTCACCATTCTACATTTACCTACAAAGATTTGGTGTCTCTGAATGCTCACATGCAGACCACACTACTTTAAAAACATATTTTGGATGGCTATAAGTCAAAACAAAAGTACCAGTTATATTTTCTCTAGTTTGTAATTTATGAAAACATTCATACATCTAATTACTTACATGGCATCCTCCATAGCCATTCAACAGTACTGTCTTTGGCTGCTGGGCACATCAGAGTTTAACAGGTGTGGATACTCACCTGCAAAGTGACTACCCACCAAACAGTGCTAATAAATCTCCAGAGTTTTGATCTGACATCACATTTCTCTAACAGGAAAAAAAATAATGCTCCAAGGTGTTGGATGTAA
Organism: Oxyura jamaicensis; assembly: GCF_011077185.1. Classification (NCBI taxonomy): domain Eukaryota; kingdom Metazoa; phylum Chordata; class Aves; order Anseriformes; family Anatidae; genus Oxyura; species Oxyura jamaicensis. The sequence continues at coordinate 98,688,018 of NC_048894.1, read as the reverse complement.
AAGTCTTATGCGTTACAAAATCTACAACAAGCTTTGCAATATGGTAATACAGCTGGTTTGTTTTCTTCCTTCTGTGATCTGCTCTTCATGTATTGCCTTGCATTCTAGAGACAAACATAGTAGCAAAAAAAAATTTTGCCCACTGGCACAAAGCATGGAAACACATTTTGCTTTGTTTGTCTTCTGAATGCAATTTATTCCTCTACCACAAATTCACATCTGAATTTCTCTCTTTTATTCATAACAGGACCACACCAGCAAATGGCAGAAAATGGTATGGTTCCATGAAGGTTGATAAAAGATGGACTAAATTTATCATGAGGCTCCTCATGCAAAAAATGCAAAAACATAGGAAAAATGTGGAGAAGGCTCTGAATCAGGCCTAGCATACATTTTTGGTGTATCTTCTGGAGCAGTTTGGATGCTTCAGTAATATAACACTGGTTTAATATATTAAACGTGAATATGTCAGTTTTCATATTACATGCTAATAATAGAGGAAAAAGCAAGACTAAACAAACCTATACAAACAGTAATAAATTAATCAGGAGTTCAGAAAATATTTGGTGAATTTCTTAAAAAAAAAAATATGAAATTTTATGTACTATTTCTATATCAACAATCTATCAGCCACACCAACAACAGATACCTCTTGTACGACATTCCACTTGGGCCCTGTTTTACAAGTATAACTCTCTCATGGGATCAAAACCACTCACTTTCCTATTGGTCTTAAACTGTAATTTGCTACATGTATATTTTTAATCTGGATTTTTATGGAATGAAGCAAAATAGTTTTCACAAATGACAATTTTCTAAGATGCCACCTGAACAAAACATTTTTTCATTATCCAGAGTATCAAAAGGTGTTCTTACCATGTGCCTTAATAATTTTTGTCCTAATGTATTAATTGACCATTTAAAACATCAGTTAGGAGGGAAAAAAAAGGGTCTTCATATCTTTATCAAATGCACTGTCACATTTCAGTACTCCTCTGTAGGAGACAAATTCTCTATCCATCAAAAACACTGCTTCCCCATCTGTCTCTTTCTCTCCACAAAATTCCAAATTATCAGAGAAGTTGAATAAGGCAAGCACTACTCTTCTGAAATAACTCACATTGAATTTTACAAATACCTTCTCTGCATACTATATAATGCATACTACCTAAAAATAACTTTCACCATGCAGGTCACAAGTGTACAATTAAAGTACATTTAACACACTTGGGATGAAATAGTTAAGCTATCAAGGCAAAGCTCAAAGGTCATATTCCCTTTCCTAGTGAATAGATATCTTCAGGTGTAATTCAGTGTCTAAAAGATGCCAGATAAAACTCAAATCAGCGCCCTTTTGTTCCTGCACTGTCCAAGCAACCCTTGGACAGCTTGCTTAGACTACCTTTTTAGATATCCAAGGTGTATGTTCCTACCTCTTGTGACTCTACCTTCATTATGTGTCTTTTTGCTACATTCAAGATCCACCCCTATTCCCATTAGCCTAAATCATTCTAGAGCTATAATTCAGTGATAGCAAGTCTGCAGACTATAGGTCTTCCTTCCTCTCACCATCCTCTCCCAAAGTGTCAATTAAGACATCTGAAAGATAAACTGCTCAGACAAATCACCTCTCGTGCATATAAACAACATTAACATTTTGTGTTTCCCACTGAAGCAGAATATTCATTTAAATGAACTAGGAAATATTCATGTAAATATGCTGAATATTCATTGAAATATGAAATATTAAAAAAATATTCTGACCACATTATTTTAGAATACTAACACAGAATACTTTTTAAAACTTTTTTAAAATAAAGTTTAATAGAAAGGAAGTTTCCACTGGCAAGAAGTTACAAGGAGTTTAATAGTAAAGTCATTTATCAGTGTCTGTGTCCATAAACTGTTCCTGCCCACACTTGCTCAAATAAAAAGTAGAATTAAATGTAGAATTGTTTCTGTGCCACTCTTATTATTAGAAGTTGAGATTGGTATCACAAAATGAGAAACCTTTCTATTATTTCATGACCTGGCTGAAAGTTTTCAAGGAACATTTTACCCTCTTTACAAGAAATGAAGCTTTTAGCTGAATGTGCATCTTTTAACATTCTTTAAGAGTTGCTTTCTTTTCCAGTACATCTAGTTATCAACTTTTGAATCTTGTCCATCAAGTCTGATATTGCAGCTTGCAAAAGTTTTGGTTCAAAAAGGCACAGAAAATGTGTGTACTTCTGAATGTTTGAAGTGTACATTTATGAATGTTTCTGTGCTAATGATATTTGTAAGAATACCACTATCTTTTTAAAAAGTCAGTGATGCTTAGGCTGCAATTGACCAATTTTATTTTCAGAACATATTCAGCTCCAAAGCAAAAGCAGAGAAAAAAATTCTTAAAGATTTTTGAGGTTGTTTCTTGCTAATAACAAAATGAAAGCAGCCACAGTTTTTTTATGTAGAAATGTATCTTACACTCCAAGAAAGACACTGAAAAGGAAACTAAAAATCCTATTTTAAACTTAAGCTGAAATCTCTGTAAGATTACTATAATGTAAGGATAATATGCAAGTTTATGATATTGGAAGATATAGACATAAGGAATTATGGATCTGACAAAAATCAACAAAAACGACACACACACACACAAATATATATACATATATATATATAACTAATTTTCTTTCCTGCTAATTTTCTGCATGTCTGTAAATAGATATAGGATACCTAAATCTATTGTTTCTGTTTATATGCACTGTGTATGCAGTGATATACACAGCCATGTTTTTTGTTGGTTTCGTTTTTCAGGCAAAACAGAAGCAAATCTTAGACTATCTAAGTGAACAGGAAAACAAAACAATGTTCATTTTATAACGTTTATATCATACATTTATTTATTTGGGAGAGCACTTCAAACTCTTGTACTTATAAAAGCTGATAACACAGATAAAGCTTATGAAGGAGTTAATTATACACTTGAAAAGCAGTGTTAGTTCTATAGTAAAACACTTCAAATACTGGGAAAGTTTAACAAGAAGACAGGAATCAATAGATTTCCTCAGAGACTAGAAAAGACACTTACAGGGATGAACTATTAAGAGCTCCTTCAAGGATTCCCACTGTTGCTCTCTTGATATTCCCATTTTATTTTCCCTCATTTCTCTCACTACAGAATTAACTACATTGCTCTCATTCCTCTGTGGAATGATTGTTGTCCTTGCACATCCTTGTAAAGCAGAAAACATGGTTGTCACTGCTACACAAAGCAATACCTCCATTCAAGCTTCATTACTAGCTCAAAATTTCAGCCAAATTTATCAGCGTGTTAGCCAAGGCTAATGAACAACTCTGGGCCCATTTACAGTTTGACTGTCAGTGCAAAAGGCATGCAAAGACCCAAGAGGAAGCTTGACTGTAAGTGAAACTTCAAGAGGTCCTGAATTGTGTCCTTTTCTCAACTTTCTGGATGGGTATGTTCCTTACATACAATAAAATTATTATTAAAAAAAAGAAAAAAAAAAAGTAGAAATACTGACTCTTATTTATGGTGCATCATAAATCATTCTATTGTTGGCATTTCAAGTTGTAAGAAGAGAGCACTGGACTAGTCAGTGTGTATCAAAAACCTTCCTGTCTCTGGTGCTCAATTGTCACTGTTATTATAAAGTCAGGGCAAGTCCCTGAAACAGGCCTTTTTACAGAAAATACATTACTGGAAACTTACTATGCCACTAGTTGCCACAAATAATCAGATGATGGCTTTGAGTGCTCACAAGACGCTTGTTTTAAAACAGCATGGCTGTTTTAAAAGGGGATTTTCAACCATGGAGCAATCAAAGAAAAGAGTGGCTTTTTAGGGTAATGCATACCTGAGCAGGCTTTTCTGAGGGCATCTTGTGAGGAGTTGTAGTATCTGCAAGGATATTGTCAGTTCTGTACTGCATTTAGTTTTCAGCCTTTTTCACAGGACTCTTTGCTCCTCTGTTAAATTATTTTCTATTAAATTAACTCGTATATTTCTGGCTGCAAGTGAAACATTCCTTTTAAAGACATTTATCAGTCTTCTTAATGATAGCAAAATAAATATATATACATATATACTGTGTCCATATGGTTACACAGACCATTTGTTGGTTTTTTTTTTTCCCTTCATTAAAGTCATGGATATTTTGTAGAAGTTTTATACAAGTAGAATATGTGGGTCAAATTGTAACTTGGCTGGTTTGAACCGTATTTTTACTGTTAAAGGCATTTCTGGGGCCCACTGTAGTACTCAGCTTGATCACTGATGGAGCCTGAAGTGCAAGCCTCCCTGGAGACACAGTGTTCAACATGTGAGTTAATTCTATGCTATTTTGGGTAGAACACTTGATATAGGAGGGCAGCAAGAGGGTAGAGGGCAAGAGGAAGGCAAATGAGAAGTAAGACAGTGAAAGAAGACACAGAAGAAAAGGAAAAAAGTTAACTTTTGAAATATTTGAAAAGATTGAACAGCAAACACTTTCATCACATTAAAGTTTTGAATTCACTTCTTTTAGTTCCACCCACTCTGACATAATATTCTCTGACATTATAAAATGACTGTCACACCTCCGCAACAGGACTTGAGTAAATCTAAAGGAAAGAAACTGATTTTTAGCAAAGTTAAAATTTGTCAGAGCCAGGATATCTTTGGGCAGATCCTAATGTAACATATGTAACATTTTTAAACCCCTAAATATATATATATATATATATAACCAGTAAAAATATTCCTTATTTTGATCCAAACCAACCAACCAAACCAAGTGTATTGTATTGATGACTAGCTGGAATTCAAAGAGTAACATAAAAAGAAAGTAAATGATTCTGAAAGTTAACTGGTTCCTTTTAAACATCTACACATTTGTCATTACACTTCATTAAATTAAGATAGCTGCATTAAAGTTGACCCTTTAAGAGTTATCATACAAAAATTTCTAAATAAAAATAAACTGAGAAATTATATAAAACCGTTGCCTACTTCACATATTTATCTCAGTGTAAGGAATAGTGACAGTGTTCTATCTAAAAAAGAAAACCTCTACAAATATAGATCAAAATAAAACCATATTAAGTTAGGCTAAATATTCCAGCCAGGAAGGAAGGGAGGAGGGGAAGAAAATGTATTTTTCAACATGCACTCCTAAATAACTTAGCATTTCATTACAAGAAATAGACAACACCTTGCAAATCTGCTCAAAACTATGATTATTCAGGTTCATATATTAATTTTGGAATGAGATAAGTATGTTTAAGGTGCTTTCCTTGAAATTAGAGTTCTGATTTAAAAATAATAATAATAATAATAATAATAAAAAAATCTTTAAATCTTTACAGATATATTTAATCCCTGACAATGGAAATCGTGAGATGAGAGTAACTGTAGCTCCTCCTCCTTATTCAGTCCAATCATGAAGGCTCTGTTAAGCAGTCCCAAATGCAGTCTTTTCCTCTTGAAGGATTTCAATGGAATGAAATTACAAACTCCTTTCACATAATTTCCTTGAAAGTATTTATTAATCTTGTGCCAAGATGTACCAGTATCCAAGAGGTTAAGTGGGTATATACACCCAAGCTGTGTAAATTCAATCCACATTGCCTAGTTATAAAGCCTTAAAGGATGAACAAACTATTATTTGGGATTACTATTGACACATCATTTAAAAGGGAATGGTGATAGATCAGTCTCCCGTAATTATAGAGACACCTGACCTTAATCAATAGCAGGCAAATTTTATCCAGACTAATGCTGAAGTTACTATTCAATCATAAGAGCTGTCATTTCACTTGAAAACAACTATGGATTCCTTGATAAATGAAACATCATGGAGAAGATCCATTAAACTTGACAAATTCAAGAGGAGTGCCAAGAAAACAACACAAATCAATATATGATATTTATCAGTTTGACAAAAAGCATTTGATGTGCAGAAGAGGCACATGTACACTCATGACTTGATCTGTTTTGTTCTTAAAAACATAGTTGTATAATATCTCAACTTCCCACTATTATGTACAAAAATATAATCTTAGCGAGGCAAATCTAAATGACATGGCCTATCCTCAGTAGTGCTAGGTATGTCTGTTCTATTTTTCTCTGTGTTTAATATCTTTTCAGTTTTGGCAAATAGCAGGGAGATCAGACCTCAGTGCATCTGCTGTCTATGATTCAGATGGCAGACTATATGAACTTAGCAAAGGTCATGTCAAAGCCAAACACTACAGCATCTATTAACTATGTTCTGTTGATGACTGTGGAGTACAAATAGCTTATTCGTAGACAAGAGTGTCCTTAATCACTCCTCCAAAAGTGCAAAGCACTTAGCAATTTATGGGCCAAATCGTGACTGGTTTGTAAGTAGTATGGGGGCACAAAAGCCCCAAAGGCTAAATAAACCAGCTTTGCTTTCAGCTTTGTGATCCTGAGTATAGTCAAGAACAGTGAGTAATGTCTGAGAAATAAAAGTGAAAATTGATTAGAAGCCAAAGATTTTATCATATAACCTTTCTTTGTAGCAGTTTCCCATTTTTCTTCCTATCAGCGTCCTAAGCTTTGACAAACACTTCTGTGGCTTCTTCAAACATATAAAAGGGAATATAGAGATCCCCTTCTACCTAAACGTAAAACAAGGGGAGTTTGGCCAAGTGGGCTGATGAACAAATCCAACATTGGCCTTAATAACCACTGAGGTATTTCATGCACTGGGATGATGGAAACTAGCATGATGAGTGTGTAGTGCCCTGCATACAGTGAGCCCTCATTACTCAGCTGCATGGTCAGCAGTCCACTGATGCAGTGACAAATATATGAAGGACAGTTACTATTGTTGCAATCATCAGTTTTTGTTGTTCCTCATCGGGATGTAGAATGACCAACACTACTTCATAACTGCTTACAACAATATGTTGCAGTTGATTTCTCAGAGAAGGGTCTAATAAAGGGTGTGTATGCATGTAATATACACACTTGTTTTATACAAGCAGCCTGCTTGTCTGATGGAGTTTCTTATGCTTAGGCCAGGAGATATAGTATTTCAGTACTTTGTAGCTACACAGCGTCAGTGCCATAATAATCACACCACAGGTTTTTCATGCCTACTCTAAAACAAGATTACATAGTCCTGCTTTTGTCCACTGTACATTTAGTATGTATGCTTGCTACAAAAAATATGTTTATCAGATCACTTACCAACACAATACTATAGTACTGCAGGACTAGAAATGGTTCCTTGCCCATTCCAGAAATGTAAAAGACTTATAGTCTAAAAGGTACATTTCAAACAACTTGAAAAGTCTTATTTCTAGTGACTATATCAGAGCATTGGCTGAAGGGCTTTCAGCATTATAGACTCTCCAGGTCAAATTGATCTCTTTCTAGAGGTGTAGGACATTAGGCTCAATTGGACAACAGTCAGCTCACACAAACACCAGAAAAACTATTTCTCAGTTCAGGTTAAACAGCCTCTCTTGACTATTCCTCCAATCAGCAAGTCCTCAGCACTATAGCTTTGGTGCAGAGAAAAGATTGCAACACTGGTATGTTGAGAAAAAAGCATCAATGCCCCATATAAGCGTTCTCAAGCATCAGAGCTGTGCAAATCCTGTCTTTGCCCAACACACACACTAGCAGTAAAATCTCAGAATCACTTTAAATATATACTCTTACACATTTTTTCCATACAGCTACAAAAGATGATAAATAAATCTAGACAGTCACAACAATAGCCAACAGAGTTTTCTGATTTTAACTTTGAAGAACCATTAAGTGAGAAATAATCCTTTCCATTTCCAGTAAGTGACCCCCTAGACTGGAATTCAAGCCCAAACATGAGATGATCATCCTGATGTAGATAGCACAAGAAACAGGTCTTTTTGGTCTAGATTAATGTAGGCTGAGCTAGAAAAATACTAGTATACATACATATACTACAAGCTTACAAGCTAGAAAAATACTAGTATACATACATATACTACAAGCATACAAATACTACAAGCTAGACTGATGGAAGGTCAGGTGGGGGCATCACTGAAAGTTATTCTATTGATGTCTTTTCATTCAAGATTTTCTCTGAAACTTCAGGGAGGAAGAACATTTTATGTGAAAAATGACATTGAAAAAGTAAATGAAAACACACAAACAGAAAAAAAAAAGATAAGGAAAAAAAAAAAAGGATAAAGAAGGATAGCTCATTAACGGCTTGGAATTATGGAAGTGGCTGCAGCAGCTGCAGGAAGCACTATTGATGGTTTTCTCCTATTTCCACTACTTCCTGATTTTCAGCTCTTTATTAGAGCCAACATTTGAGTGAAAGTTTACCTTTCATAGGAGCTTTCAAGTATACTTGATTTAGTAAACTTTGTTTGACCTAGCAAACAAAAAGGCAAAAGATTTTGGGAAAAAGCATGTATTTAACACTGTGGGGATTTGACAAAGTCTCTGAAAGGAAACTATCCTGTTTTGGGTGTTTTTTTTTTCCTCATTCGTTCATTTCAGACATATGTCAGCACAAACCCCCAAATGAAGTTCTCCTAGGCTAAATTAGGAAACACACATTAACTTTATGATTTGAAAACAATAAAAAGATTAAGAGCTATAAAGGATAGCATTGAGGGAAGAAAGAAGTAAAGGAAATCTCTTTTCAGATGAATGGAAAAGCTTGTAAAAACCTCATTTTGGAGTAGATCAAAACTTTTTTAAACTAAATCCCATTTGATTTTAGTCCAAACCAATATTATTTCTTTCATTATTTTCAAATGTTTAATTTCAAATATCACCACTTTCTATTCAAAAATAAATAAGCAAATAAATTATAGCAATTTCCTCTGTTCAAGGCAAAAATATGAAACTTCTAAAACTTGTTTAAAAAACAAAGCCTTTCTCAAGATCAACTTCTTTCTGTCATGTTTTATTCTTGATGAGTCACAATCATCTAAGACAAGTGCAGAGCAAAAAGTCTTGCCAGCTCCAGAACCATTTTGCTGAGAATGTTTGCTACCTAAGAAAACTGACTGACTAAAGACTGGAGAAATTCTTCTGTTCCTTATGCCTTTTTAAAAAATAGTGCCAATAATAAAATGTGTATGGTCAAACTGTAGTAAAAAATCAGTTTTTCCCTTGCTTTATTTGACTTGTAGTCAGAAACTGATCCAAATGAGAGCAACCTCTTACATCACTAGGTGATCTGTAACTCTTTAACTGTCCTACCATGGGGGGGGAAGGGGTGTAATTAAGGTTTGCTTCCATTTGTCAAGTATATTGATGTCCAAATGTTCAAGCAAGAATTTTCACAGTCTCAGATGTTTCTTTGCAAATTTGAAATGTCCTAAATAAATCAATTTTTCTGAAACTCTTGCTTTTTCAAAGCATAACACATAAGAAAAAGCAAAATTGCTAGGATCTTGGAGGAAATTTTGGGTGCTACACTTGAAACAGTTGATTTCCCAAAGCTTATCAAGCCTAAAGAGAAATTCTGCAGAGAGACCTCAGATGAACAACCAAAGACAGTTTAGGCAACAATTAACAGTTCTGTTTCCTTTCTTTCTTCAGTGACAGTCCTCCACAGAACAACCACTTTCATCTTCATGCGACCATGAAAGCCTGTTCAGAATTGGGCTTGGAGAATAGAAAGGGAGATAAACTTAAAAATAACCTGCTAGTTAAATTAAAGAGGAACATTGTCAGGTGTTTTGATTTTGTGACAGTTTCAAGAGGACAAAATTAAAGCCAAAGTTTTGGAAATACCTGGAAAAAGTAAAGCATTTGACTAGAATCAAAATAATTTTAATTTCAATGTTAAAAAAAATAATTTAAAGCTTTTATCTTAGTTGTGGATAGAATATTTTCTCACAATTCTTCTCATGGGACGTAGAGCATGCTCATGAGTCTTCTCATGGGACGTAGAGCATGCTAAGTATTACTCCTGAAATTCAAAATCCTTTTCCCTTGAAATTCATTAGCCTTATAATAGGCTATATCAATTGAAACCAACCTGCTCATCTATTAAACCAACAGTAACTTTTAGCTTCCTCTCTCCTTTTAGAGTACATCTTAAGAATCCTGCTAGGCTCCACATCATACTTAGCCAGCTAATCTTACAGCTTGCACTGTTTTCTCAAATCCAGCCCTTGTTCAGCAAGAGCTCCGAAGCGTGACACTATTTCTGGCAACTGAACGTATGCACATGCTGCTCTGCTGAGCTTAAAGCACTCAAATAGATCCAAAGAACAAGAAGTAGTAAAAAATAGAGGTCTTGGTCTTGGCTATCCACCAGCAAAAACGTCCTGAGTTTTGCTGAGACACAGCACAAATTCTATTTCAAAACGTTCAAGGTTTCTGAACTAAACACTGACAGTATTAATCTTTCTATGTTGTTGCTGAGAAAACAATTAAGTAAATGTCTCAGGGAAGATTTTTTTTTCTTTTTCCTGGCTGACTCCTTTTAAATTCTCCTCTCCTCCTCACTTTTATCCTTTACCCATTGTAACTTGGAGAAAGTCAGGAAAGAAGAAAACAAAACACTGTTAATCTAGTATCAAATCTCCAAGCATGGGAATAAGCCTTTTGTAAAAGTTAAATATGCTATATTTATTTTAACAGAAAATAAATAGCAAAGTAAATTAAAAATAATATGATTTAAAAAAATGTTTTAGAAGTTTATACATAGTGTGCTTTTGCTGCACAGTTAGAAAATATTGTTTTATTGAATACTGCAGAGCAAACATTTTGTTGACTGAAAAATCATCAGAAGACAATGGTCAGAGTTCTAATGGACATGATGACAACAACAGGTCTACAAATCCTGCTGCCTTTTTCAAAATCAGGTCACAGGAAGCTCTACTCCCTTTCCAAAATGTTGCCTTCTATCAATAGCACCAGGTTTCTATATAGCAAGATGTTTTGTTTGGCATTCCTATAATTTAAGACAGATTTTTTCCAAAACATGACAATAGTAACACTCTGCAGAACAGTCTATAACCAAAGGAGCTGATCTTTAGTGATAATTTTACTTTGAGGTTTCATCTAGTGAAAACACATCAAGCTCAGTGCAACCTTAGGAACATCAGATATTGAGCATTGTTATTTAGGATTACTGTTATTTAGAACTATTGTTATTAAGAATTGTTATTTAGAACTTTAAAGATTTTGTGTGTGTGTGTTGAAAGTTATCCAGATCTTCAGAACATGGTGGTTGACTTTTGCCTCATCAGCATGTCTCTCTTTAGAACTTCTCATGGCTTCCTCAGACAGCTAGGCCAGAATGCTCTTTTACTAAAATGATACATTACATGTCATTCTAAATATCCAAGTAAGAACTTCTGTTGGAAGCATTTCCAGCAATATCTGCAGTTCTTCCATCTTCTGAAAGTCATTAATTGCTCATGACTTTCCAGTTCTCAAAGTTCCCTAGAAAGTGTAATATCAGCACATCTTGACCATGAACTTGAACTGCATTACAAGAAAAGGAGGTAGGTGGTTGTTTATCATCATTTGATCAATCTCAGAGTGTAAATTAGGAGCTGAATTTCTCCTATTTGCTACCTCTGTTTCTATCCTAGCATACAAAAATGAATCATTTATAGTAATATTTAACAACAACAACAAAAACAAACACAATGTAAAACAGAAGAGCATTCTTGTTTGTAATCATTGGTTTACTGCCAATAAGAATAGAATGTTTTATATGGAATTGGCAATTAGCTTTCCTACACATAGATTTGAAAAATATTTGAGGAAAATAGCTCAAAAACTGGAACTCAAACACTGACCATCAGGCAGAGGGAAATTGCCATAAAGAACATCCTCATGAGAAGAACAGTGTCTCAATAAAGTTCATGTTCTATAGCTTCTATTCACTCATTCTGTCCAAAAAGTATAGATCTGTATTAGACCGATGACAAATTGATATGACATAAACTAAGCAATTAATCTTCTAGTTTATGAATCACTCAAATCATAAGGCTCTAATGCTTAATGGACCAACTTGAAAACAGACATTTTGCCTAAAGATGCCTATCTGAAAACTCAGAAAACAAGTGTTGGCCAACACTGGCATTTATTAAACAAGTCCATTTTTTATTTCTTTTTCCAGTAGAAGCAAAGCATATTGATTGTACTAATGATTAAATGATCTCTATAATCTCTTCTAGACTTAAAGCCTTGTGAATTTATGGACTGGCTCAGAAAAGAAAGCACAAAGCGGAACTACTACATATTTTTATTTGTTTGCTCAATCCTTTCTGATTGATAGTGTTCTAGTGTATTTTTAAATGGCTTTCCCTGTGCTTGAAATTGATGTCATTCAGTTCTGCTGACAAGCATTTTATATCACTGGGACTGTGTCTCTACCAACCAACTGGTGGGGGGGATGGAGAACAGGTAAAACAATTAGTGAATACAAAGTAGACACGATTTAACTCATAACTGGAAAAGGCTACATTAAGGGAAAAGGAACCAAAGGCATGTAGCAGCACATTCACTTCAATTTAACAGTATTTAGACTTTTCTACCAAAATCAGGTAGACAATATATCATCTTGCCCAGTAAGAAGGACTTCACTTAACTACTAGATACACTCAGACCCTACACATGCACTAGAAAGCATTGGGAACAGTGTTAGTGCAGCCCCTATTCAGAAGCTGTACAAGAATTATGTAAATGTAAGCTGCAGCTCTCAACTGTTACTCAGTATTCAGGGATGCTTACGTATTTCACAGGAGACAAAATAAAAAGAAAATAGTAGAACAAGAGAAAATCCTTCAGCTTGAGTGTGTAAACTAGTACACTACCTCGATGAGAAACAGGAAGGTGTTAGTGTTTCAGCTGACTGTGACAGAACAGGGAAGAAAATACAAAGGAGTAGGAGGAGTGTGCTAAGTCTAAAGCATGTGGCCAAGTCTGCTATTATGGCTTTAAAGATCATAAGCTTGGATTTAATTCAGAGATCCCTTCTTAATTTGTGTCCATTATAATTCTGTGAGTTCAGCTAAGGTTTACTCCCAGTTGAATAAAGTACACAATGAACATTGCAAAATTTTCAGTTATCCATCTTATCACCTAATACAGCTTTTCCTTGTTACCTCTTCCATATTGAGTGATAGAAACAAAGCCTACAAATAAGGACAAAATAATGAATTTAGAGAAGGAAACTAATGTTAACTTTTTTTTTTCTTAAATATTGTTCTAAACATCTTAACTCATCTTTCTCAGATGTTTACTGCTAATACTATAGTTTAAGCAATACTGAGTAGGATGTTAGAAAGCCATGCCAATCTGCAAAAGAAAATTAAAAAATAAAAATAAATCTAAAGCAATTTTAGAGGCTTTGGATTCCAAGATTAGACATAAGCCCTGATATATGTGGAGGAAAAACAGAAGGATTATTTCTCAATAAAAATCAATTCCTAGGGAAAAAAAAAAAAAAAAAAAAAAAAAAAAAAAAAACTTAAGGTCACTTACATTTTCTTCTGAATATTTAACCTTTTAATATCGGAAATAATCAGAAAAACAAAGGAATCTGCTTTCCAGGACATTAAAAAAGAAAACAAGAACAAACAAATAGGTATATATCTTCATTAATGCTCAAATCCTTATATTCACATAGATTTCTAAAGAAAGAATTGGATAAAAGATTAAATAAGAGATTTAAATAGAAGACAGGTTATGTACCCAAATTATGGCTTGTGGAATCCATTCTTCTACTCTTCTTAGGATCAAGGACATATCAGTTCACACACATACACACACACAAAAAAAATCAACTCTAACAATATACAAGTAGGTGTATATAGGTGTGGGTATTTCCTACATGTATGAGCTGTTTGCAGGGCAAAGCTTCTCACTCTCTCTCCTTTTCTTCCAGGATAAGACAATTACCTGAATAAGATTTCACAGCACAGAAACAAAAGCAAACTATTGAAGGCTTGGAAGCCCTATGCTCCACCACTGTGCACTAGCACTGCAAGTCACAAAACAGCACGAACAATTGAGGGGAATTTTACAGAAGAGAATTTGCTTCTTTCCAGACATTAATGTTCACCTCAGTACAAAATATAAAAAGGCATTTTGATGTATAATTTTTTTATTTTTTTTAAATGCCAAAGGCAATATGGCAGCAGCGGGTAGCCAAGAACAGCAGAACTCCTTGGAGAAGGATCTTATCCAGAATAAACTCCTCCATTTTCCCTTCATCTCAGCCACTGTGATTTTGGATGGCCTGACCAATACCAGCAACATTAGGCTATCAGGTGAAAAGGTATTCTGCCTACACAAGCAGAAGAAAGATCTATAAATTCATGCATTTTTAAGAAGAAAATTTTCTTTTACCTATACATTCATCCAACAAATATCTTGTAGTATTGTGTACAGTCAATAAAATGTCTATAATCAGCGGATTTTTTTTGTACTTCAGGAAAAATGCATCAAAGATGAAACTTGAAATAAATTTGGTTTGGTCTCTTAACGCACTATCTACCTAGACACTCTTAAAATAGCTAATACAGAAATTCCGTGACCTATCACTCATAAAAATGTTAATTAAAATTAGGAATAACTCAGGATCTGTGCATGCACGTGTATTTGATTGACTATACTGGAACAAGCTAATGAATGCCAGTTAAACTACACCAAGGAAGGCTAGCCATATGTCTAGGTTGACCTTTGACCAACAATGAATGCACAGGAAACCAGAAGTTCAGTGGTCAGTTTCATAGCAGTGGTTAAAGAAGCAGCTGTCAAAATCCTCCTATTACACCATTCTAGAAAAGTTAGAGAGCTTTCCCCACAAGAATGAAGTGATTAGAATATCACAGAGTAGGGATACAAACTTTATCTTGACAGCTGATACCCCAGTTTTATATGCCTTTGGATAGCTTTCTCCATTATCTCTTGGCCTGATAACATATTAGGGATAAGATCCTACTTCAGGAGAGACTGAAAGTTTCTCCAAAGGCTGCACACTTAATGAAGGGGAATTATACTGATTAAAAAAATAAAATGTTTAAAAAAGCATGTGGAATGGAGGAGAGTGAAAAAAGTAAGCAAACTTACCTTTGTACCAAGTATGACATGCAGTCATATCAACAGATTCCTGCTTACTGCTTGGAGATATTACCATTGCTTCACTCATATCAGTAATTGTCTGTTGTGACCACAGAGGTTGCCGGCTGTCTTTCAGCAAATGATAAGTCATCTCAAATGATTGAGGATTATTAGACGGTTACACTTCTATTTAAAATAACAAAGAAATGTTTTCTGATTAAAACAAAAGCAAGCAAGCAAACAAAAACATACAAAAAAAAAAAAAAAAAAAAACAGCAACAAAAAACTACCTTTCCTTTATAAACAGGAAAAAAAAAATGTCAAAAGATTCCTTCTGTAATTATGGGGCTGCTCCGCAGAATATTTTATCTTGACACAGATTAGCATGACTCTCACATTTTGTGGAATCAAGTTCCAATGTTAACCTAATTTTAACATAAAGAACTCCTGTTGAATAAATAATGCCTGGTAATCTTTCCTTGGCCACAGATCAAATATTCCCCATATACACTGCTATTTCATACACCATTGGAGGCTGTACCATCATTAGGCTTTTTACTTCAAATTACTCATCAATAGCCCCCCTGCTGCTACAATAAAAATACAGTTTTATTTTTTAAGGAAAAAAAATGTTAAGGAAAGGGAAATGATGATACATTCCCTATTGAAGCATTATTCCAGAACTAGTGAGTAAATAAAAAGGTAATTCTTATACATGGGTGGCATATGCTTTGAGAAAAGGATGGAAGGACGTGAGGAAGGAAGGATGCGAGACTGTAATTTCAGAATCACTTTAAACCTACCTGAGTGGTGACAAATAGAAAAGTACCAGCTGTCTCACTTCTGATTTTCCCTATCCTCCTTCCTCCTCCTTCTCTTGTCATATACATGTAAGTTAGATAAAAGAACAGATTCAGTTGACCAAACCCAGTATCTTTTTCTGCTGAAGCAACTTTTTCAACCTCATTAACATCAGCAATAAAAGAAGAAAAGTGATAGAAATGTAAAAACTACTTTTTTGCACCCTGGCCAAATTTAGATCTACTTTAACCAATCAGGAGACTTCAGTTTTACAGCAGAAATCTTCAAAATGTTGGTGGTTTTCTTTCAACTGAATTAGTTTAAAATTGTTTATGTTTACTGAGATTGTGGTATAACAAGCATTGCATACATATCACAAAAGATGTATGAGCATCTACCTATTTACATTAATTCAGATAAATAAAATGCAATTTGGCCCATGATGAGTCTAAGTGACATTCTTGAGAATTATATATGTAACTAAGTTAAAAACAATTGGAAGGAATACGGGGAAACATGCAGTTGAAAGATCTTAAATAGCAAGATATCCATCTGAGTAAATGTTTCAATATGGAATCCACAGCAGAGATCTCACTCAGAACATTTCAAGTGGAAGCACAAAAAAAGTCAGATGCACCAAAATCTTCCAATGTGTTTATGAAGTAAAACTGGAAGACCTAAGGAGATATTTTCTTTTTTCAGTCTTAGCTTCCAGAAACAGAGCTAAACAGGAATTGTTCTCATTAAAGCAAATCAAATTTTGATGTGAAAAACATTAACTCTGTATTTTACTGCTTATGAAAAAAAATCTGAGCAAATAAATTGTTAAAAAAATGTAACAATATAACTAAAGTAGTGAAACACTTTCTTAGATTTAGTATAAAAATATTTTCCAGTGAAAAATTACAGCCAAATGTAAAAATAGTGCCAAATAATTCATTAATACAAGACCTAGAAAAAAAAGCACTGCATAGATAAACCTAGAATAAATAAACCTAGAATTAAAGTTCAAGAGAATTTCTTTCTAAAAGTGTAAGTTAATATGAAGTTTTTAATACCATTCTAGCTTTGGCAGCAGTCAAATATTTTCAATATTTGACACATTTATGTCAAAAGAAAGTAAATTATTTTTGCTATTGGTTGGTCCATTCTTGTCAAAATCCAACTAAATTTCCATTTTTCTTCATTCTGGGTACATCATTCCTGCAGTTGTCAAGTAAAGATACAGCTAGATGGAAAGAATGAGGTTACTGGAGCACGAAGCACAACATTTAAATAAAATAAAATAAAAATAAATCAACTTTTATACATTCACAGAAAGTTACATAACATTAAAGAGAACCTGATAGAAAGTAATTGCCTTCAAGATAAGTAATTAAGATTTTTGATTGAAATCTCTGCTAAAATAAATCAATTAAAATAATAACTAACGACGAATTAAAACCAACGGGCATTTTCTTGACTTGCTAGAAATTGATTATGTATTGCCTAATAAATTGACCTCTCTTGAGCTGACCAAAAGAACTACGTTAGGAAAAAAAATAGACCCATTTGTTTTTTTCTTTTATTCACTTCTAATAGAGCTACCAGCGCCACCATTAAAAAGTTGCTAGAAAACAATACTCTGCTAACACAGCTAGAGCCAATTCTATGAATGAAGACACAGTAAGAACTAAACCTTACAACTGACATGTACCTGGAGTCTCCTGAAGGAAAAATATTACTAAAAATATGTACTAAATGCATTACTACAGAATGTGATCTATTATTTAAAAACACTAAAAATAAGCCATATATGAAGATAGTTCTTCAGCTGCATGAAAGACAGTATACTGGAAACTATTTTCAGCTTGTAATTGCCACCCCTTTGGAAGCTTCCACAAGCACTTATTCAGAACATGTTAGCTAGTATAAGTACATATAAAAAAAGATTGCTTCACTTTTTCATTGCTACTAACTAGACTTTTTTCACAAACAGTTAAAAAAAAAAAAAAAAAAGATATAGTTTTTATTTAAAATATACTTTATGCTTATTCCATGAACCAGAACACTTTTGCCTTTGAATGAGGTAATCTGACAAAGTGCTTTTGACTTTAAAATTCCTCTGCCCAGTGATAGTGTTGCTTTGAAATGTAGTTGATATATGCTGTTTCTTCTCTTGTACAACTTAGAAGTAGAAACTTCACAATGCTTTATGATTTCAAAAACTGTGATAAGAATATGAAGATAATTTTGTGAAGGAAAATTATTGGAGTTAATGTCAGCATATGTTACACAAATTTAAAATAATTTGTAATGATATGTATATGCCAAATACTTCCTTTAATTTCCCATATAATTCAGTCACAATACCAGTGTTCAGTGTATTCCACCCTGGAACAGTGACCTCACTCTGAACATGTGATACTAAAAGGAAAGCAAGAAGTTACTATATTCAGCAACTGAGAACTGTGAAATGGCCAGTTTCCATATGATGATAATACCACATAGCAATAAATTTTTCTTGACCTTTGGCAAGAAAGAACAGATGTAGAACTCTATGTTTTGGACACATATCAATATTCATTTACCGAATACCAAAATGAGAACAAAGAGGAGAACTTCAGAGGGAGTAGCTGGATATTTAAAAGAAAGGACTACATTGCACCCACCAGTGGGTAGCAGTTTGGGCAAACTTCTTTTCTGAACAAGGCAGAACCAAGAACTCCAATTACTTTGTTCCATTTGAAGTGGTGGTTGGCACTGTTTAGCTGGTAACCAGAAACATCTCCAGAATGTAAAAAGGACATTATGAAGCGATGTTTTTTTCATTTACAAATATGTAAATACGCATTTATTTGACTAAATATGGCTAGAGCAACATTAAAACCATATGCTTACAAAACTGTGCATATCTAATACAATGGAATTATTACCTGTCACCACAGCTATTAAAATACATCTGCAATAATAATGTACTTCAGTCCCTTCATATTTATATATGGTACAGTCAAGAACTGAGAATGCTTGACAGTGACTCTACTAAACTGTGCAAATAATAATAATAATAAAAACAAAACAGGAAAATAATTAACTGTTGCCCTATAACGCGAGGATATGAATCCTTCTCCATTATTTTTAGCATGTAATTTACACAGTTCACATATGTATTTACAGAATTTTATTAACTGTTTCTCCCCTCTGTTATTAATGAATGAAACATAAGTTTAAGAGAACAAGGAATCAGCCTCTAAGTCCCTCCCAGCTAAGTGGGGGGTGAGGGGGAAATACTTCCCTAGATCATCAATATTCCCTTGATGGTCTACAAGAACCTTGCTTTGAAGAAACCTTAAAATTCCTCCTTGTTCATTTCATGAAGATTCTGAATGCAAGAAGATGAGAAGGAAAAAAAACAAACAAAAAAAAAAAAAACAAAAAAAACACTGATCTGAGGAAAAGGGTCTACTTTACTTATTTTAATTTTTATCCAAAGAGCACTGGGACATCTTTAGGCCTAAGATGTAGCAATTCTCAAATTCATGTTTGTAATCACATTGTAGTGTTACAATGCAAAGCTATGACTGTAAGTCACGGAGACAAAAGTGTACCTATTCTAACATTAAAATAAGCAAATCTAGGTACGTTTAGGACAAAATCTAGCAATAGGGTCCAAATAAAGGACCCCAAATATGCTTTTGCAGCTCAGCAACAGAAAAAGGGATACCAGGTTAGTATGGAATCTTTATGAGTGTTTGGAAAGTAAGCTCCAACAGCTTTGTTTAAAAACTACAATACCTCACTGTGGAAACATAAATACACTATGCTGGCTTTCCCATTTTCCCCTACAAGCAATGTCTCTCAGTTAAATATCTCTCAACATGCATCGCAAAGTCTCCTCAGGAAGAGTTCAGTAGATGGTATACATCCTGACTCACACTGTCTCACAGAAGGCATAGCTCCAGCTGAAAGTTAGTCCAGGAAATAATATATATATATATATATATTTATTAAAAAAAAAAAAAAAAAAAAAAAAAAAATGGAAACATTTCAGCAACCCAAGAGAAATAAAACAACATTCACTTTGCCACAAGATGTTATGGATATTAAAAATGGGGATAGATTCAAAAATCTATTAGACAAACTCCTGAGGGCTATGAAATACAGAGATCAAAACAGAACTGAGTTAAAAATTCTTCAAAACTGAGATATATATTCAGGGAAAGTACACTTACTCAAATGCTTTACAAAATTCATTTTTAGATATATATTCCTGGTCCCAGTCACTGGGCTAGAAAGACATTAAAATTAACCTAGACCTATCACTTTTACATTAATTCATAGGAAATTATACTAGTTTCTGGGAAATCAATTTTAGAAAGAATAACTCAAATTTTCATCAGAACACAAGGGGAAAAATACTTGATGACTAGAAGCCCATGATGACTAGAAAAAGTCAAACACTACACCTATATTCAGAACAATAAACCTGGAGGATCTGGGGTACTACAGGCCACTAGGTAGCTCCACCTCAGTCTCTCAGAAAATTGTAGAACAAGCAAACATGGAATCCATTCAAAGGCAAATGGAAGACAAGAAGATGGCAGGGAATGGATTTACGAAGGGTAAGCTGCATCTAACCAACCTGTCTTCCTCAATGAAGTGACGGGGTCTGCAAAACAGTGGAAAGCAATGGATGTCATTTATCCTGATGTCAGCAAGATTTCTAGCACAGTCTATCACAGCATCCTGGTAGACAAATCACAAAGAAATGGACCAAAAGGGATGAATACATAAAGACTGGAAATATAGGTTTCCAAAATATCATTATGAAGAGAAGACAGTGAGAAATCAGTTGTGGCCTTCAGCTAACCCATGGGTTGTTAGACAGTTACCTTCTTATAATTCATCATCAGGTGGACACAGCAATTGGAAAAGAGGTGATAAGCACACATTACAGCAAGGAAAACTTCAACTAGATATAAGCCAAACAAGTTTTCATAGTGTGTGGCAAAGTAGTAGAT
Source organism: Oxyura jamaicensis (assembly GCF_011077185.1). Lineage (NCBI taxonomy): Eukaryota > Metazoa > Chordata > Aves > Anseriformes > Anatidae > Oxyura > Oxyura jamaicensis. The sequence goes on along the minus strand of NC_048894.1, from coordinate 98,667,165 downwards.
TAAGGTTCCCAGGAAGGTTATGGAAAATTCAGCCTTGGAGATTTTCTGAAGAATAGGGTAGGTGAGAAGTCATCCTTTTCTCAAAAAATTGATCAATTTTTAGTTTCCCTGATTTGAAGTGGAGGTTGGAGTAGACCTTTAGACACTCATTCTATGACTCTGCAAAATGTAAGACATGCAGTTCCTAACACTTCAAATTAAAGAAAGTTCTACAAGTCCTTTGGTCCACAATTTTGTTAATGCTTTCATCAAGTTGTTTTTAAAAAACTGACTTGCTTCTGTAGTTTATTCCACATGCAGATAAAAGCAACAATTAGAAACCTCTTTCTAGTGGTCAACCTAAATGCAGCCTTAACATCCTGCATGGAAGCCAATTAAAACAAAGAATACTACCACCGACATATTTTTAGAAATGTATTGATCCCTAAACTATAATTTCACAAATCTAATGCCTGTAGTACTTTATTCAGGCATCATCTACAAATACATTCATTTTCTATGACCACATGCTACCCAGTTTTATCAGTGATTAAAATCTTAAGGTTATTTCATGAGAATAAATATATGAGTGGCACCACGTTTTATACAACATTTTCCCATGTCCTCAATTTTCAGCTTTAATTGTTGGTATTACTATCATCCATTAAAGGGTCTAAGTTTTTTGTTTCTTTGTTTTTAATCTCTAAATTATGAATTATTATGCCACAGGTGCAATAGGCTATATTTTTCCACACTGAATCTCATTGATTTCCTGCTCATACTTCAGATCTCTCAAGGCTTCTATTAATTCTGTTCCCATCAATGTTTATCTTGGCATTCTCTGTTTCATATAGCTGGCAAATTTATTTACTTATTTCATTAAGTTCATTTCATTTCATATTACTTCTACATGCTTAACAAGGATTTATTTTAATTTAATTTAATTTACAAGCAACCGCTCCCTTGGAATAAGCTTTTTTAAAAACATTTGGGGAACATTATTTTAGGTGACCTTGACTGTTCTTGCAGCCTATGATTTGGTGGCATGACACACAGGCTTTGATTAAATATCTTTTTACAGAGCTTTGCTTTTAATTCTGGATGTTAGAATGAGACAGTGCATGCCTAACCTGAGATTTTATTTTTTCAATAGACCAAATACCTGCTCAGTAGGATTCCATTCTAAAGGCCTTTTGCTTGAAAGACATATTGTCTTTCAAAGTCTCTCATAAGTATTTTAGATCAGAATCCCTCATACTCATACTCTCCAAATCTACTTTTAAGACAAATCACTTGATTCCCAGGCAGGCTGGGTATCTTTCACCTAAAAAGGGTCAACAATTCTGTAACAAACACTAAACAATCTTAAACAGAGGTAAAGAGAAACTTAAGAGTTCAGAGATGCATTGTTTCATTTTCAGTAACTGTACATGAATTGCATAGATCAAGTGCAACAAGATATAATACAAGATGACTGAAGCACTCCACCACAAACTGGAACACAACATAACATGATGGTGAGAATAATTTCTTCACAAAAATGTTTGGGAATATATAAACGGTCTCCTAGCTCCAAAGGTTTCAAGTTTGTTACTTACTGCTGTTTTCTGAGCATGATAAATAGCTTGTTGTGCACAGGATAGAGATATAATTCCCCTTCCCATGGCAAAATGCAGGCATTCTTATCCTTCTAGCATATATCTGGCCTCCACACATTGCTGTTTTCAATACCCACTAAATCCTAAGAGGGATGAGCTAAGAGCATGATAGGTAAACAAGCAGATACAATTCTTTCCCAAAGGGACAATAAAGGAAATTATTGCAAAGCATCTTTAGTTCTAGTGACTTGCTGTATGCTAACAACCTTTTAATTCCTTCTCACACCTTCTTGCTTTCAATACCGTATTAAAATCTTTCATTTGGATCAGCTAAAGACATTCAAGAGAGGGGATCTGTTAAAATGGAATGAAGCAAAATCACAGAATATCCTAAGCTGGAAGGGACCCACAAGGATCGAGTCCAATTCTTGGCTCCACTCAGGACCACCCAAAAAACAAACCACATGTCTGAGAGCATTGTCCAAACACTTGTTGAACTCCAGCTGGCTCAGTGCCGTGACTGCTTCCCTGGGGAGCCTATAGAACAACAGAAGAGACATAGAATAGAATCTGCCTATAGAATAAAAGAAGGACATCTATCTAAAGGAAAAGAAAGAATATGCTTTTTTTTTCTTTATAAAGAAAATGAACTATGCTCACTGCAAACAAACTATAAAAAAAAAAAAAAAAAAAAAAAAAAAAAAAAACAGGGCAGAAAAGTGTAATTATTCATGGAGTTGCACTGGGTTTATGTGGCAAGGTCTTCATAGCAGGAGGACTGCAGGGGTGGCCTCTGTGAGCAGAGCCCTGCAGCTGCCCCTGCCAGATCAGAGCCAGCTCCAGCCAGCTCCAAAGGGACCCACTGCTGGCCAGAGCCAAGCCAGTGAGCAATGCTTGTTGGACCTCTGGGAGAGCAGATTTAAGGAAGGGAAAAAGAACTGCTACACAACAGTAGCTGGTAGAGCAAGGAGTGAGAACCAGCCCTGCAGACCCCAAGGTCAGTGCAGAAGCAGGGCAGGAGGTGCTTCAGGCATGCAGCAGCAATTCCTCTGCTGCCTGTGGAGAGGCCCCTGGTGGAGCAGGCTGTCCCCCTGCAGCCCATGGGTCCCACATGGAGCAGATCTCCACGCTGCAGCCCATGGAGGAGCCCCTGGTGGAGAAGGTGGATGTGGTATGGAGGAGGCTGCGGCCCATGGAGAGCCCCACAAGAGCAGGCCTGGGGCAAGAGCTGCAGCCTGTGGAGAGGAACCCATGCAGGAGCAGGGGTCTGGGGGGATTTGCTGCCCATGGGGACCTGTGCTGGAGCAGTTTGCTCCTGATGGATTGACCCTGTGGTATGGAGCCATATTGGAGCAGCCCTTGAAGTGCTGCTGCCTGTGGGAAGCCCATGCACGATCAGTTTGGGAAGGACAGTATCCTGTGGGAGGGACCCCATGTGGAGCAGGGGCCATGAAGTAAGCCAGGAGTGACCATGAAGAAAAGGTGGAGATGAAGCGTTAGGGACTGACCACAGCCCCATTCTGGTCCTCTGCATCTCTTGGGGAGAGGATGTAGAAGAAGGTGGATGGGGGGAAGGTGTTTGTAGTTTGCTTTTAGTTTCTCACTCTTCTAGTCTGCTAGTGATAGGCAATAAACTACATTAATCTCCCTCTGCTGTGTCTGTTTTGCCTGTTATGATAATTGTAGAGCAATCTCCATCGCTCAGTCCTTATCTCAACCCTTGAGTCCTTTTTCATCATATTTTCTCCTCCTCTTTCTTTGAGAAGGGGGAGTGAGAGAGCAGTTGTGGTGAGTTTAGCTGTCCAGTAAGGTAACACCACCACATGTTCAAGGCATTTGCTAATTTTTAAGTTCTATAATTGAAACCAAAGGAAGTACCCAGTGGTGACAATATAACTTCAAAACAAATAGGAGATAAGCAAGTTAAATTCTTCCAAACATTTTCAGAAGAAGCAAAGTTGAATTGATCTAATTAGTTTGATACAGTATCAGAAGTAGACAAGGTGTTAAACCTGTAACAGCACCTTCATGCTTTTTAATTGGGGACTAATTCTAGCTACTAGTCATGGAGTATCACACAGAGACTCTGAGGCATACAGAGTATATAAAATGAAGTCTAACCAGAATTTGCCTTTATAAATCTGAGAAAATTTTCTTCTCATCTGACATGTCTTAGAGATCTTCTAAAGCTGCTATATTTACTGATAAAAATTCACCCAAACAGCTACTAGTATCTTTCTTTGTGGAAGTGCTGCCACTTTCCCAGAGCAACACATCTTAGTGTTTGCATTCCCCAATTACAGCCATGGGGAATTCACAACCTACTCAACAGTGCTGCAGAATTCCCCATCCGCACACATGCTAAGAGGGCTCAGCAGCTCCCTTCTTGGCAATATAAAACAAATTTATCTGCAAGACCAAGGCGAGGGGAGCCTTTTGCCCAAATGCCCAGAAATCTAAGCAGTTGCTAAGTGTGCAAGTTCTGTGCACTTTGAAAGACTGTTTCAAAGGAAATCTCAGCTTTGAAAGAAGAGTTTAAGTCACATCTTTCATTTGCAAGATGAAGCCATAACAATTAGGCTTTATTCCAAAGCATTTGCTTTCTCACAGATTTGTTTGCATCTATAATGAATATCCAGCATTTTTTGGCATAGTTGAAGGAATTGCAAAGATAGCTAATTTAGATTAAAACTAACAAAACCATTACCCTTCCTAAAAATAAAAATAAAAAATAAAACCTATAACTACATGTCAAGGGAAAGAAAGAAAATGTCATAATAAAAAGAGCCTATTTATTGAAATAATTTCCTTCTAGCCGACTAAGCTAAAACTACACATATAATAAAAATCAGCACTGTTACAGAAGACAGTGTATATCATAGCACTGCTAGCTGCAAGGGCCAGTAGGCCAGCGTGGAGTATATGTCAACTCTTTTGTTGTCTCATTAAAAACTGCTTTCTAAATATAATAATTTTTTCATCAACAAGCTAGTCTTGTAGTTTTAATTCCAGCTTCTCAAATCATGAAATGTAAAAGCATTGGTATAAGATCATACTACTGATTCAGGTCCTCATTTGTTTTTCTTCTCCTTTCTAAAGCTAGAGGCCATTTGCAATACCAAATTTAAAAACTGTGCAGGAGACAGGGAAGATGTATATAAGGATACCCTGAGCTGGGATTTTCTTTTGACCCTTTTGCTAGAGTGGCCTTGCTGAGTACATGCAATTGAAGGGTGACAAACTTCGTATTTTGTAAAGCAAGCTCTTAAATCACAATCATATCCAAGATGCTATGTTGAATCCTGCCAGTGAATATATAAATGTCTTATATGGTGGTATAAAACAGACTTTTAACCAACAGTGAAATGAATCATTCCTGCACTCAGCACAAAGGAAAATAAAAATGTACCCATTGGCATTCAGTCCCACAGCTCCCCTAAGTCACAGCATTTTTGAATATTCATCTTTTTTCTAAAGTTATTCCCACTATGTTTTTGGTTGGCTAATTTGCTAGCGCAAAATATTGCAAGAAAACTCAGGGTATTATTTTCTAAATAAAGCAAAAAATAAAGCAAAGATGGGGAAAGGGAGAGGAGAAAGGCTACTAAACTATAATAATAATTAGTTATCAAAGAACATTTTTTCAGGAAAAAAAATAAAATAAGATAAAATAAAATAAGATAAATAAAATAAAATAAAATAAAATAAAATAAATCTCTGTGGATTTTGCTGATATCCTCTCAGGGAGTACAGGGTTGCTAGGCTTAGTGAAAACTATTTTTGCTTATTTCAGAAAAAGGTCTTTATTTTGAGTTTACTCCGTATACAGTATACGAGAAGGATCCTTCCCTCTAGCAGTCATGTTACTTTCAGAGTATTACTAAACTTTGCCCTTGTAAGATCCATGCATAGTGCCCCCTAAGAAATTAGACAGATAATGGAAATAAGCAGACTGTAATAAGAATACACCAGAAGGTGTGGGAGGAAGAACTGTTAGAAAACAGATCAGGTTTTGTTGGTAGCCTACAGTTTTTATATCAGTCTCTGCTTGTTCTACAGAAACCCACTTGTGACTTCCGAAGTCCTCCTCCTTTCCTACCCCTGGCAGACGGGAAGGATGCAAACAACAAAATGAGGTTGTTAGTGTCATGTTAGTGGTACTTAATTGCACTGCTTTATCAGATACATGTCCATGTGTTCACATTACTGAGCATAAGATCTCTGAAAGGCATTTCCACTCTGTGAAATGAGATTGCATTAAGGAAGTTCAAAGGTGAAAGTGTCTTGGTAAATAACTTTATGTTGGACAAATGCCTTCCAAGGCTTGTACATGGCCTACTACACTCTCAGTAGCATTTTTCCAAATCTACAGTCTCATTATGGATTATGTAGAAAGTTGTTCTCACATAGGTTTTGCTTTAATAGGCAAGCACAAAAAATGATTGTGCAAGATTTTAAATGGAACTGTACTCAGTATCTTCTTTTTTTTTTTTTTAATTTCATTTTCAGATCTTGTTATAAAAAGAATGCAGAAATGTAGCTTACTGCTTTTCTCTACATTTTTTCTTGGCAGGGTGCAGGTTGAAATGGATTCCAAGGATAAGTCAATATGAGAACATTAACCAGGAGAAAAAATAACCACGCAAGTTAACCATAAATAGTTTTATGCTGGTTTAACTCCCTAAACTGACATATTGTGGGATCAGACAAGAATCTGTATTGGCACAACAGTAGGAGGGCAGTTAGGGGTGGACTGCTTCATTCAGAAGTCACAAAGGGTATCACTGGCTTGGCTGTGTCACAAAACCACATATTCTAGGCATGTCTACGTTATGCAGGGTAAGGAAGCTGAGGAGGAAGCCCATAAGTAATTTCCCCAGATTGACCCAGTGTCTGATAAGACTTGCCCTGACCAAGCTGTAGCCAGACCTGAGAGCTTAAATGCATTTCTAGCTTCACCAGCCTAGAAACAATAACAGTAAAATTTGTTCTTTGTCCTCTCTGTGTCTTACAACAAATCCTGGCCTTATGTCAGGAACCCAGATAGCCTGTAGAATTTATTATAGCTTAATTGCACAAAAATATATTCTTTAAAATGTAATAAACTGTAGAAATAATAAGATCTATGTTACAAAAAGAGGCTTTTTGTCTGTAGACACTATCTTTAGAAGGCAATTCAATACATAATGCCTTAATAAATTGAAAAAAAAAATATGTATAAAGAATAGACTGAATGAGTGACTTTTTCAGCATCCCTCAGCAAATCTTTCAGTGTCTTAGATAAGCTTCTGGTGCATGTTTACCAAGTCCCAGTCCAGAGCTTTATCAAGAAAGCACACTCGCTTATAGAAAGATAGAAATTAAAGCTAACATCAAGAAACTTATTCCCTAGGTCTAATTCATCACAGTGCTGGTGGAGGCTGGAGGATTTTATGTTTTCCAGTTTCTTCTCTGGCATTACTTATTCTGTTTGCATATGATTTCTCCTGTCCAGTTAATCAACCAATTTTCTGCACTAAGCCCTTAGCAAGAAGAAGCTTTCTTCTGCTCCTGTAGCTTTAGAAAGAAGAAGTTTTATTGTGCTCCTGTAGATTTATTATTATTAGACATCAGTAAGGTGATGACAGAGGGTGCTAAAATGAGGCCAAAACTTGCAATTATCATTACAACAGGATCACAGGCCCTTCACATGGCAGGGAGGAACACAGGTTTTCCAGAGCTTATTGAGTTGGTTTCATGAATGCTGATAATTACAGCTACAGTCACAGAAGTTCTCCAAGTTACTCAGAGAAACTTGTACATTTTTTTTTCTTCTTGTAAAGCACTGCTTTTTGCACCACCCCTTCTCCCCCTACCCTCCCAAATGCTATCACCCAAGTAAATACTACTGATGAAATAAAAGGATCTTCTTCCTTTGCCTTCAGTAAAAGAAAATGGAGAATAAATGGCCCCATCACAATAAGTGTACAGGCGTTATCTTGCTACTAGTACTAAACTGTAGTATCTTCTACCAATCTTCTTCTTTCTGTCCTCAAAGCTAACATGTCTTCTGCAGCTTTCCAAGAGTGATTTTAATTTCAAAAACTGAAGGAATAGCTATGTCCTGAGGCATTTTTCTCTAATACCTTTCATTTAACAACTAGCATTGCCCAGCTAATAAAAACATTTATGTAAATACTAACATTTTCTTTCCAAGTTTTAGATAAGTAAGAGAAAAACAAAAGATATGTTTAAGAAAATTCTTAATAGTAAATAGCATTTAAGATCTTTATCTCTTCAATTTTTCTTTATTACAGAAACATATACTACATGAAAGTTTGACTGGGATTTACTTTCTCTGCTTCTTCAATGAGAATCAGACAACGTGCATACAAAAACTTATTACGGAAAAACACTTTTTAAATACAAAGCCTTAATCGCATCATCTATTACAGCTCTTCCCTAAAATGTCACTCACCAGTGACTGCTACAATATCTGAATACACAATTAACAGTCTATACACAAGATAAATTTCTTGTTTGATGAGGCCATATTTCTCACCTATCTTTCAAAGGGACCCACCGTAAAGCAACTTTCCAGTTTAATTGGATTAGCCTTCAAAAATCTCACCCAACATATTCTTTTTAGCCTTTCTGTTTCACCAGCAAATTGAAAGGTAAGAAGATTAAAGAGGAAACCTCTCACAAAGATGTAGAAGCTAAAAAAAATATATAAAATAAATAAATAAATAAATAAATAAAACAAAACAAAAGTGACCAAGTGGCCCAGTAAAAGGAATCACTGACGATGAACTCATTGTCACTAGAAGACTGAATCATTTTACCATGTATTTAACAAATACAGAGACTGATGTATCCAACAGATTACAGATGCATATTCCTAGGGAAAATGTGAAATGTCAAGGCTTTACCACTTCACCAGAGCAGATAATTAAGTAATCAGAACAATTAAACATTGACAGAGCACCAGCGACCCCCAGGTGAATTACAGTCCTGAATTATGAAAACATTAGCAAAGGAAAAAGTAAGCCTTTGGCGCATATACAGGACAGATTAAAGGCAGTTGTAGGATTGTTTTTATGATGTGTACACTTATTGTCCAGATGTGCTCAGCAGTCCACAACTTTTTGTTGCCAAACTGTTTATTTAGATGCCTTGGGGGGAACACATCTAGGTACATTTTCCCTCTGAAAAGCCACTGAATTAGGAAGTGGGAAATATATAGTCATCCGTTCTCTCACTCTTTTACACTACATGAAAAAATATATATATATATATGAAATAGTATGACTGCCCTAAAAGATTTGTGTCCATCCGAGTAAAAAATTTCAGGCTCCAAGGGAAGTTGATGTTCAAAAGGCCCTCTGAAAGAAGCGTATATAGGGCATCAACAGCAAAATTATGCCAGAGGCCTTTAACCTTCATAACATCCTATGTCAAGGACTGTTTGCACTTTAGTAACTGCCCTGATTATGCTCCATGTAGAAATACCCTATTTGCTAAACAAGGAGTATGAGCAGTATAGCTGTAGCATTGACTTCAGGATAAGCTTCCTCTCTTGTTATTCTTATTAGAACAGGCTCGCTTTACTTATTTTCCCATGCCATGGAGGATGGTTACAATATGGACTGCCTGCCATGACAAAGCAGCTCCAGTTAGAATGAGTTTGCCCTAGGGAATGGACATGTTGTCTGGATGGCCTGCAGGGACAGCAGTACAGATGCTGGCTCAGAGGTACATCAGAGATGGGTAACACATTTAATTCCCAGGAATTGTCACCAGTGACATCCATGATTACCACATTCGCTGCAAACAAGAGTGTGGAAGCGTTTCATAGGCTAAGTGGAAAATTGTTTAAAAATAGAGAGCAGGGAAAATGTTATACGAATAATCTATGAATACTTACTAAAAAGTCAATGCAAAAAATGGTCACGTACATCTCAAAATGGTCATGTGTTTCTTAAAAGCACATTTAATATTCTGAAATAGTAAGACTTCATTTTGTTGTCCTTACAAAAGGTCAAGAGAAAAGAAAATTAAGAAAGTATTTGTTTCTACAATTGATTAAAGTATTTTCATAATTAAAAGATAGTAAGAAGACACTGTATCCAATAAATGAAATATGACATGCTATTGAAAACCAAATTACAATCTCTGACATAAAATATAAAATCCATATTTAAAGCACGGACTCAAATCTGAATTTGCAGAATTTTACAACTTCAATCCAGACCATTGAATATATTTCTGATTTAAGAAAAGTGGCCTCATTAAAAATAAATAAATCTGAATTATCTGATGACGTAAAATGGTTAAAAAACATCAAATGATATACAGTAAGGAATACAATTTTCAGAATGATTTCTATAGATTAAACATGTGGGTGGCTTAGTAGCTCTCAGAGTTCAGAGTAGAGAACAGAGTAACACTGATGTAATGAAGAGAAGCAGGTGGATGGTTCCAGTTATATGAGAACATCTCCTACTTCATCGGGGCTGCTAAAAATGATTAATTCTGTGCTACATCATTTTACGTGCCATGGCCAAGTAAGTTTGCTATCCCACTTGTCAAAGCCATGCACATATTTGGAGGAGGTGGTAAAGAAAATTATCTTTTGATTATGCTCCAACACCCTTTGCTTTCATTTAAAAATATGACTTTGGAAACTAGGAAGAATGGGGAAACTTAACAGGAAAAGGTGCCTAAAAAGACGTCATATAAATAGAGGGGGAAAACAGGAAATTAAAATATGAAATGTGCCACTGGGGAAAATAGACTTTGTGGAAATGTGGGAAAATATCCAAAGAAGGAAATTCTGAAAAGCAGTATTACTGAGAAATTCATCTTGTGTTAATATTTGAGGCCTTAATTAATACTTAGGACACACAGCTGTATTAATACCCTAGGGAAGTTCCTCTAAATGTTTCAACTGCATAACAGGATCCCTTCTGCATCCATTCCTTGGGAACACCTAGAATAAATAAAAAGAAGACATGTCCCCCATCCCACCTCCAATGCAAACACAGCATCTATGCAGCTCCTGAAGAGATATTTTCCTCACTGTAAAATAGCACCAAATCAATTAATACCATTATTTCATTTAGCAAAGCAACCTAGAAACAGGAATCTTTGAATAGTCATACTACTACTTTACTAATATTTAACATTAATGCTTCCACACAGATCATTAGTTTAACAGGAAGTGAATAATAGATGGAAAGCAAAAAACAGCAATTCATAGCTCCATGAAAGACCTTTCTGAACTTGCAATGACCACTGACGGTACTAAAATACAGCCCATTTACAACTGAACTGACCGTACTTTGCCTCTTACTAAACCTCTCATTATATTTAAACACGTACTGGAATTGATTTTCACTGAACAAGGAACCCAGACAGGTTTAATTCTGAGCACATGCTCCGCTAAAGGCAGCAGAACTAAAGCCCATGTCCTGTGTAGTAAAGGAGGTTAAGGAGAGTTAAGTGTTTTTCTAGATCATTATCTTCCAATATGCATATCTGTTCAATGACTTATAAGAGTTCAATTAGTACTTTTCAGATCTGCTCTCTGTTGCTATCAAGGTTATCTGAAGTTTGATGCATAAGGCTAGCAATACTTTCTTTTAGAATAACTGCAACCACTACTTTTCTGAAAATATTCTTAGCCATTAATATTTTGCTGTCTTACAAACTAAACAGAAAAATTAAAATACACATGCTTTTTAAGTGTAGTTGGGAACAAAAAAATAAATAAATAAACTTAATGTCTAGAGACAATGCCTAGTGACAGTTGGAAATTAAATGAAAACCTAGGGATTTAATCCAGCCCATTTGTCAGCCACTGCATAGCATGATGCATTGTGTATGGCATAGGTGAATGAACAAGAGCACTACACACTATCCATTCAATGAGTCACATGAAAATCTGCCTCCTAATTCATAGGTAACACTTTACACACCACAACAATCAAAGAATTGGTATCTTCCTTCGCACTTCAATTTGATGGGGGCAGGAGGGCAAGATGGGACAGAGAGAAACAAAGGAATTATAGTAAACAGAGAATAAAGTTAATCCAAAAACATGGTTGCCAACACTTAAAGTTATAAAGAATATATTTATTTACCAGTTCAAAATTTGTGCAAATACTGTTTCCTGCATTTGCAGCTTTGATGAACCTAGAGTAAGTGGCTAAACATTAGGAGCAATCTCTACAATTCTTTAGCAGAGAGCAAGTCCTCTATTCACCATGACAAGAAAGTCATGTCATTGCTTCTTGGAATAAAATTTAGTGATAGTACATTGCATCCTTTCCTGTAAGAATATTAGCAATGCAATAAATGTGTGGAAATATGCACTCCCTCTTCATCACAGTCCCACTAAACCAAGTAGGAAGAAAAACCAATACATGCATAATTTAATTGCCAAATAGACCAAAATAACAGTCTTAGTTTTGCTTTCATCCTCTTTACTAAATACTCTTTAATGCATGAGATCTACTTCCCAGTGCTTTAAAAGTCAAAATGTAGCCTCTTTCTGTGTGCATGCATATGATTGCAGTATGCCTAATTTTGGCTTTTGAGGACCCCTCACTCCTATTGCAGCCAATTAAATTCAAATCATCAGGCTGGTTTTACAGATGCATCTAAATTTAGGCACAAATAACATGATAAAAAAAAATAATAATAATACTCTTAATCTAAAGCATGTGGTTGATTCTTCACACTTGCTTGACTCCTGTTTTTTTCCAGCTCTGTTGACTTACAGGTTCTAGAAATATTTTACACAGATCAACTAATTTGAGTTATTTACCTAAGATGAGTCTTTATAGAAATCTCCATTTTGAGGATTAATTTGAGCATCCTGAAAGCTCATATAAAGCTTCCTAGGAAGAGTCCTAGGAAGGAATTGCTGGCTTGCAATTATTTCAGAAAAATCGCGTTATACCATTCATGTCTTCTGAAATTTCTGAAATGTGTACTTAGTAACAAATAGGTAGAAATATGAAATTCTTTCTATAGTCCAAAGAGAAAGGTGACCATTTAAAATACTACTAGACTTTTTTGTTTTGTTTTGTTTATCATAGAATCATTAAGGTTATCTTTCATTTTGTTTTAAAAGACAATGCACATTTCATCCAGTGTAGAATTTACACACTCCAGATGAAATGGCACTTTCTAGCATGAAACCAAGTCATTTCTGCATATTAGAACTTTCACCAAGGCAGATTTAAACTTCTGGAATAAACTCAGAAAAATAAATAAATAGATAGATAAATAAATAAATAAATAACCTGCTGCAAACCTCACTGTTCTCTAAGTGCAAAGCACCTTTTTTGATGTATGACTTCCTGACAGAGGGAATCATGGTACTTGTTTTCCAAAGGCCTTTTATCAAAATGAAACCAGCTACAAATAAAAGTTGCCTTCCATGAAGACAATGAGAAGGGTAAACAACAATAGATAGATGCATTAGTAGTAACACTACCGGAAGGCTTTTACATACTCCAGAGGAACATATGGGGTATATGGGATTTGGAGTGTAGGGGGGAGGTGGGGAGGAGGCAGGTAACTGTCCTATGTGTTAATCAATACAATCTAAATTAAAAGAGAAAGAGGTTATGTCAAATTACCATCAAAAAGGAATGCTTTCCCAGGTTCTCCTTTAATGGAGACAACCATTTACAGCATTAAATTCTCCTGCACAAAGCAAGTGTATTACTAACACTAGATATAAAAAGTAGACATTAAAAAATAGTATTATTAAACATGCACCCCAGAGAAAACTAAAGAGAATGTAAAAATATTTTACCAGAAATGGTTTTATCAATTTCAGATTGTTATGCTCCTCCTTAATGAAAGACAAAACAAAACAATTACAAAACCACAACACCAGCAGGCTTGCAAGGAAAATTGTCTTTGTTTTTCCTTATTTAAGCACTTAATTCATTTCTCTTTCTGCTGCGAAGTCTCTAACGTTAATAAAATTAATGGGCAGCTTTACCTTGGGGATAGCGAGGATCTGTTCTTACCAAAACCTAATAACCCTTGATAAAATCTTTGAGGCATTTCTCCCCTCACATTAAGCAATGACAGCATATGTGCTAACAGGCCTGGCAGCCCAGGACACAAGGACAAAATTTTCAGCTGAGAGACCCAGCTAAAAAGCCTAACCAACACCGCTGGTTAACAGGATTCTTCAAGACTAGGGAGGATGTATGGACTTAACAAAAGATATACCCTCTTCATTTTTCCTCGTTAGCTAGTCAAACTTCACCTAATAAAGGAAAAGTCATTTCTTAGTTGTGTTAGACACATTAGAGCTAACTCTGCTAACGTTCACAAACAATGTACTGGGAGGCTTAGACGAGAAATACTACAGCAGGAAGACGGACTTGAGTGGAGTAGCCAAGCTTATGCAATTTTTGTGACATGGGTTAAATGCATTTGACTCACGGAAAACTGACTCCACAATCAGTAAGATTGTAAAGTAGGTATGTTTATTCAGAGCTGGATAGCACAGGGTGTAGTCCCACCAAAGTCGTGTGCAACAATTCGCTCTCGTGCATTCTCTTTTATCCCCTAAAATATTACATATGCATTAAGTTTTGCAACACACCTATACATATTCATTTCCTAGCTCTGCCTAGCCCTGCTTTGTATGCTAATTATCTTATCAGTCCTGCGCTTGTGTAGTATTCTCTGGTGGTCGTCCGGGTGGTCGTCGGGATGAAGTAAGACGTCTTCCTCAGAGTTGAACTTTTAACCTCATCTCCCTGCGCATGCTCCCTGAGTCCTTGGTCACAATCTGAGCCATGAAGTTGGTTTGGTCCAGTTCCTGGGGGCCGTGGGGCTCCTGTTATCTTGAGGCCTTGCATGTTTATCTTATCCTTTGTAAACAGTCCTCCTTATCTTTGAGCCCATGCTCACAGTCTGAACAATAAGGTTAGGTTGATCTGGTTCTCGGAGCCCCAGGGGCTCATCAGGAGGCCTAGGCGCAGCATAGGCCCAGTACATCACAAATGTAGCACATATTAAACAATGAGTGTTTTCTATATATTTATTCTTAATCAGTCACTCTCTAATTTCTAATCCCATGTTTCACATTTGCCTGCACATTGAAATTCTTGTTGGTTTCCTTTTAATTCCTGAATACCCAAGAAACAGGCTGCCAAAAATATTATTTACCATTTGCACAAAGACAAAAAGTTCCTCTTTCTCATCTACATGCAATTATCACTAGCTTTTTTGAAGCAGTGTAAGCATTTTTTAAATAAAGCTAGATCGTACAACCACCCAAAAATGACAAATATCTAAAACAGTTTCATTTTCATTAGGTTTTATTCATGTAGCAAATAAATAACCAGACTTTCACTATATAGAAATCCATTGGATTGTCTAGGATCTTCTATAAAGAGATTTTCTGGTTGGCTGGCAACTCGCTTAGAAACTGTCCTCTTTCACAGCCTTAAAATGAGATGCAATAAACCAAACACTCAAGGTAACATCTACCTACCTCAGCAGGATAGGGACAATAACAAATACAACTTTCATTACGATTGCAGGCTATTTTTCTCCAAAGGACCTTCTCTCACTCAGAGCATAAGTACATTCTGAGAATAAGTAAGGAGCACATAGAAAAAGCTTCTATCTGTATAGTTTCTTTTCTTTTTTAGAGTTAATATAAAAATGAACAAGGAAAAGCAGGAAAAATTAATGTGCAACTCCTACAATTTGGTCCCCTCTGAAGAAGTAGATCTTATCCTAGCATCTCCCAGAGAGATTGAAGATGGTGTGGAGCAAATCACTTAAACTAATTTCACCTTTCATTAGTAGCAATTTTATCATTCACTAGTAGTAATTAAACATGCACTCTTCACACAAGTGTAATATTCACAGGTGACATCTCAAAGAACTCATTCACTCTGTTGACTGATTTTGTGAACTTACTGTGAAGAGCTGGTACATTTGCTAAGACAGAAGATCAAGCTGTTCTAGTTGGCCACTTTCAACAGCACAGCATGGCTCCTTAAGGAGCTTTGAAAATGTCATTAGCCATGTTTTGTCTTGCACAATAGACAATTGCACTAGTTCTCCCAGATGGGAAGAGAAGTAAACTGTGGCCCCCAAAGCAATCTTGCTGTCACTGAAGTCTCAACTTCACCCCTTCATTGTCAACAGAGGGCAGGAAAAAAACAAACAAACAAAGAATATATATATACAGAGTATAGAAACATTTGAGGCTGCTCTGTGTTTGTCACTGGGTGCATGTAACCCAAAGTTAATGACTGGGGTACATGGATGTACATACCTCATCAGTCAAGGTGACTCCAGTACCTGATCAGGCACAAACCTTAAGCTCTGATGGTTATCAGGAGTTAAAAGAACAATTAAGAGTCTCCTGTCCTTCATCAAACAGGTAATTAGCAAAGAGAAGCACAAAGTTACAGAGAGAAAATGATTGATTTCTTTATTCATTTGTTTATACATAAGTTAGCAAGTGAAGTAGCTACAAATGATACAACAAGAACAAACTATAAACGAAACACATCACTGGGACACCTGTAGATTTGGGGCTCCTCAATATCCTCTGATCAGCAAGTCTGGACGTCTTGGAAGTCTTAGAAGCATCTCAGTACAGATATTGACTGATTCTCTCTTTTTATTAATAAGCACCTGTTCTGTATTAAAAACTTCTGTTCCTGGGACTTTGGGGTGAGGTAGCTGAAACCGCATGCCTTAGCTGGTAACTGGGAAAGATTCAAAATGCTGTGAAAAGTCTCTTAACTCTGATACATCTCCTGAGTTGCCAGTGAAGAATCCATGTGCTTCTCAAGGTATGTACTATGCCCCTGTGGAGGGAAAATAAATAAATAAATATATAATAGAAAATAAAAGAGAAAAAAAAAAATAACATCATTCAGAAGTTTGGAATGTGAAAATTCAAAACACAGTGCAGAGAGGAACATGACAACATGCAGACTACATGAGGTTACCTCCTGTACCAAAATGTTTAAACAGCACCATATGACTGTATGGTAAGGGTGGTGAGGCACTGGAACAGGTTGCCAAGAGCAGTTGTGTATGCGCCATCTCTGAAGGTATTCAAGGCCAGGCTGGATGGTGCTTTGGCCAACCTGATCTAGTAGGTGACATCCCTGTCTATGGCAGGGGGGTTGGAGTTCGATCATCTTTATGGTCTCCTCCAACCTGAGCAATTCTATGATTATAATATATTCTCAGTTGTTGAAATGTAGCAAATTTATGGAAACTACCACTCAGTGATGGCTGTAAAAAGCTCTGTCTATGGTTTACTTAACCTTGCTATGAGGTTGGAAGAGATCTAACTGCCCACCTTTCTTGACAGGTACAGGGCTCCACTCCCTCCATTGCTTTCTCTCCTCAAACCACTCCAGGAAGTTTACTATGGCAGGGGGGAAGTGGGAAATAAGAGTTTTCTACATAACAAGTTGAACTGAGTAATGAAAAGTCATAACGATATAGGGGGAGAGACAGGTGGGTATGAATATGACAGAATCAAACAAATAGTACCTCAGCTTAGTTTCTTCTGAAACTGCAGTTTTAGTTTCCCTGTGTCTAATTTCCTTCTTTGTAAAACAGGAATATTCATAATATATTTCAGAGGAGTTTGTCAAAAATGTATTCAAATAAATGCCTCAGAAGCACAAAAAAAAATGCATAATGCACTATATTGAGTACTACAGTCGACTCCATGAGGAAATTAATAATTCCAGCCTCATTCCATGGTCTTATAATTTTAAATATATAAAGTATAAGGCCAAATACTGAATGAAGAAGATAAAATTGAAAAATTAAATAACTGGTCATGAATGGTGAGCTCCATTCATCCTGTATGCTAACCCCCACACTGGTCCTATTAAACAAAACAAAACAAACAACCAAAACAACAGATAAGACTATTTAATTAAAACTTATATTAAAGCCCAATTGTATTCATTTTTATTTTTTTTTTCAAAAGAAAGTATGAAAAGACAACAATAGATAAATTCTGCAAATGATGTCAAAGCTCTCTGTAAAACTATTAACACTGAGAAGGCTCAGAGTTGGTGACGCTCACACTGTCCAACCTGGCTCCCTTGCCTTGCTCACCTGAACAACATGCACTTTAGAACTCCCAAAATACAAAGCTAGACACAGTGAAACAAACAATAGGTTACAGTACAGTTCTACAGACAGACAGTATAGATTTAATACAAAGGAGCGCTAGATAATAAGATCAGACTGAGCATAATGCTACAAAAACAATGGAAAACAAGCCCACGTATGAGACTGTAGCTAGGAGGATAAATACGATTTTTTAGTGTATAAATGAGGAGAATGATACATAGAGCAAGGAGGTGACATTGACTATTGACACAGTATAATGTATTATTGACCTCATAATTCTACCTGTGAGATTCTGCAATGAAGAGTAAATTTCATGGGTCTACTCAGCAAGAAACTTTATGAGATACTGCAGTTAAGCCCTCTTGCCTTTGCAAAGAAGCTGCTGTTCCCAAGGATAAGATTCCTGCTTATCAGCTATGACTGCAATCAGAAGGGAAGATCAACTCAGCCTGGTAACTTACTGTTGGTGTTTTGCTTGCTACATCAACAAGGTTGAGTATGATTAGTTGAATAACAACAACAACAACAACAACAACAAAGTATGTATATGTAGAGAAATTTAGTTGTGAAAGTCAAAAACATTTGTATTACCACCACAGGGATATTTAAACATGACAGGCTCCAGAAAAATCAACAGGTAGTAGTAAAGTGTAAAGCAAAGAGGTAGCTGAAGAAAGTCTTATTTCATGCTCTAAGTTTTTCATTTGCAAGGTCTTCTGTGTTTCTGAATGCACATTTCTTTTTTTTTTTTTAAAAAAAAAAAAAAAAGAGAAAGGAAGAGAGAGAAAGAGAAAGTTAAAATTGCATGTTATTTCCTTGCATTTTTGTAAATATACTGGCTTGCATGGAAACAAGGAAGACTTCTTTCACTTACGTTTAGGGATACAAGGATAACTGTTTCCCAGCTTACAGAAATCACAGCCACATGCCATTAGAAAGAAGCTCATTATGTACTTTGGTTCAAAATTTATCAACCAAGATAAATCAGGAATTAATGTGAACCCAGAGGAACATAAGGCAGATAAATTATTCGTTTAAAAGAATAGAGAAATGGAGAAAAAATTGGTTGTAACAATTACAAAAAATTAACCTCATGTCAAATGCTAAGGAGTTTTAGATTGAGTAAAATAAAGGTTGGTAAGACATAAAAATGCTTTAATAAGTTAGTTCAATTGACAGAAAATATAACTCAATCCATTATAATAAAATCCATTATAAATACTATGCTAGAAATCATAGTTTTGCAGACATTTATGTATTGTACAGAAGACAGTCAACAGGTAAGAATGTTGACCTGGACTGACTGACATTCCTATTCATTGCAGCCATAGAGGAAATGATCTTTCAGAGCAACAAGAAAAAAAGATGCATTTTGCCATTTAGTACCCATGTGTTTCAGAAGTAGAAGAAACATTCAAGCTGGACAATTTCACTCTTTGAATCCATCTGAGTCTGACTGAACTGACAAAATCAGATTCTGAGATGTATTTGCTGGTTGTGTTCTGACCTACACATTATTTTTCACTTTTCACAGCTTACTCCCAGATGCTTTTATTTGAAGTGTTAAACCCTGAGAAAGGTTCTAATAATGATGACTTTATCTGCTTAAAGCTCATTGTTATTTTTTTCTTCCATGGCAAAAGCACCACTTCTTAAAAATAAGCCAAATTAACAGTTTATTTGAACTCTTGAGGAACTCAGATAATCAGAGTACTGCAGTTAATAGAAGTATCATTATGTAAATGAATAAGTAGAGATGGTTAATCTAATGTACCTACCTAAGGGATTAGGCTTCAGATACAGCAAAGCATTTAAATATACCTTACAAGGTAGTTTTAAATGTCATCCCGTCACCAGAAAGTTTTTAGATGCTCTGGAGAAATCAGGCTGAGATAAAGGATGTAGGTAAAGGAAGTGCTTTGACAAATTGAAGCAAATAAAGACACAGTGTCTGACAAGACAACAGTACACAGAAGAATGTGTTGCACACAGATTGGTACATGCTGACTTGGCAGTATACATGGGCAAAGTGTAGGTGCATTTTCATACTCATACTGTTTATGGTCACTGGAAACACACTGAACAGAAGCACACCCGCATTTTCACAGCCTGACTCGGAAATTTTATTGCCATCATTATGTAACTGGATGGGTATGACAAAATATATAGGAAATACCTACCTATACATGAAACTAGTTGTCAATGTTAAAATTAAATCATATCTTGTACACTGCAAGAACAATACACATACAGCCCCTTTCGTCTCCCGGTCTGATCTGTACTCAGGACCCTCTTGAAACCAGTAAGATAACTTGATCATGCAAATGACAAATATATTGCCAAAAATACCAAAAACATCTTATTTGCAAAGCACACAGAGAAAGCATTATTTCCTTGAGCAACAAAGAACCTCAGAAGTAACCCTGCTTTACAGTTTTAAAGATGTCTTTAAGCCAGCGCAGCTCTCTGAGCTGCCCACAACTGCTCCTTGCTTACCTGCCATCTTGTGGGTGGTATTTCTTCCTGTTTCCATCTCAGACACCTACAAACACCCTCAGCACCAGTCGCTCAAGCAGTTCAATCCCTGCAGTGTTTGGAGGGTCCCACTGGGGAGCAGCTGGAGGGCACTGCCATGTAGTGTGCAGGGTCCAGGGCAAGAGGACATGGCCACTGAAGAGAACTGGGCAGGCCCAGCCATGGTGACCGAGGTGCAAGTGGCGACAGGGCTGGCCTCAGCTTGATCCAGGGCAGCCATTTGGTGAGGCAAGGCCAGGGTGGTGAGGGAGAGCACAGCCCAAAAGCCCCCATACAGCTTCCCAATGGCCCATGCTTACACTGAACTGCCTGCTCAGCAGTGTGACACATCAAGGCACCGCATTCAGCACTGGGGAGCCCCAGGGGCCCCAAGGACAGGAGGCAAGGTAGCAAGAAGAGGCCACAGGGTCTGATGGAGCCCTCTCCCACTGGGATCTTAGCTCTGCTCAACTCAGGTGTTTGCCTGCATATTTGGCTGTCACTTACACCTCAACTGTGGAAAACGGGCAGTGACTGATCCAACACATCCCTTACACAGGTCAGGAAAACTGTCACTTCACAAAATGCTTCGTTTGTTTATTTTAAACAATGTTTTCCTTGTAGAAACAATACCTTGGTTGATCAAATGCTTGTCTAAGGATGTTGAAATTTTGTTTTCATCTCCTGCTTGTCTTCCATCTCTTTGAAAGAAGTCACCAGCCATCATGTGATCAGTCTAAGTTAGGTGAATTCACTTTTCATTTGGAAAACAAACAAACAAACAAACAAGGTGAAGAGAGTAGAAGAGTAGAATAAGGAACTTGAGTCCATGTTCTTGTGGTTGGGACACCAACAGAGAGACCAGCATAGGGTGGGGAATTCCAGATTCTGGTTCATGATTACAGGACAATCTTCAGGTTCTTCTCAGTGGCCAATGAACCTAAAATCTGTAAATGGCTGTGAAAGCAGGACTGGAAAATGAGATTCCCTCCCTTCACCACCCCTCAAGGTATAGGTCTTAATTGCTGGACTACAGAGCATTTCTTAGTTTCCTCTGGTCTGCACTGACTGCAGATAATTAGGCAAAACAGGTTACTTGGAGACTGTTCCATTGCACATCCCATTTTGATGGAAAGAAGGAAGATCTGTTCCATTCTTTCACAACAAACACCAATATATATCTGTCCTGGGAAGGCTTTTAGTCTCCGCACCTGTAAGCAGAACAGTTTCTAACATCTGGAAAGGAGCAAGATTTGAGACGTACTCTTGTGCTTTGCATCTTCTCTGGCTTTTTGCCCAACATTCATGGCTTTCTACTTGCTTTTCAGCAGGGTATATCCAAGTGTGGGCAATATCCAACTCATTGCAATTTTAGCCATTTTTAAAATTCTTGACTCTAGTAATCTTCTGTCTCCAAGTCTCTCATTCCTTATGTATTTGGTATTCCAATCACTTTTAGCAAAGTCTGTAGATGAAAGTCACTCACATCTTATGTCCTAATAAAGTGTTTGTCTTTTTCACTATGCAAAGGATTGGAATGATCACCAGTAGGAAAATAAAAGTAAAAAATAATAGAATTGGGCAAACGATGCAAATAATATCCATGATAATTTTTGCCTCTTCTGGGATTCTGATGCCATTTTCTAGCAAACAAAATCAAAGTGAATTTACTAAATGTCTGAATGGACTATTTGGCATATATATAGTATTTACCATGTAACATGAACAGTAAGGCAAAAAGTCCCATTTTCTTTACATCTCACTCTATAAACAGCTGATGCCACCTAAGTCCATCTTTTCATATAGTATCAAATCTATCCTGCCTGACATACAGCGCTCTCTTATCATGCCAAAATAGACTTCAGTATCAATAAGTTGGGCTATAAACTGACTGGCAGAAGAATCATATTGATGACTATTTCCTCAGGATAAGGCAATTCTCAGGCATTCACTCTGTGAGAACACAGAACTAATGATGGGAATCTGCAGTATCCTCTGCTTGCAAAACAGCTGTTCATATATTTGTAAACAATGTTTTGCACTTTCCCCTTCTATTTAACTCTAATGTCTTATTTGTAAGATAATGAGAGACATCAAGAATATTGTGTTTTTATCTCCATGACAAACATAACTTAGAGGGGAATAATAAATCTAATTTAATTTGGTGTAACTACAAATGGAACTACTCCCTCTGTAGTTCGTCATTACACCTTCACATATATCCACTCTTCCCTGTACTGGATCATAAAAAAAAATAAGATAAAAAAAGAATTGCAGCTACTAAAACCATCACAGATCACATCACCCACAGTACCATCATACTACCAGCAAGAGAAGCTTTGACAGCATTGAGACACATGAACAGTAACTGCCAAAAAACACAGATTCTAGTTTGAGACATTACTATTGCCTCAGTCTGTCACAGGGAGAGAAGTTAACATGAGCTGTATCTTCTCTGAGGTGCTAAGCATACCCCAGAATGTATATGAAGCTGAGACAGCCCAGTTGCCTATCTGCAGGGGCACTCCTGGGGGCTTTCACATATCTGTTGGATAGTTATTTTTGAACCTTCTTTCATGGCATGTGAAATGCAAACTGGCAAAGCAAATAGTTCTGAATCATTGTCACAATATCTCTTAAACCACAGAGATCATCTTAAAATCAGTATTTCTATTTTTTGGGGGAAAAATAACTCCTAGCTTTATAAAAAGAAATTACACCAGGTGGTTACAAGTCACCTTCTCTTCCTGAAAAGGAATGAACAATGGGTAAGAAAATGCACTAGGAAAAAAATAAAAAATAAAAAAAAAGGCATGAATATTCATTTTTTTAAAAAAGAAGAAAAAAAATATCAGTCTAACCTGGTTGATAAATCAGCCTCAGAAACTGACAGATTGCAGTCAAAACATATCACTTTCTGAAATCAGAATCCAGTGGATTTCTAAATGGATTTCTTATTTCTAAGCAAAACTAATTCAATTATCTGACAGGTGAGAAACTACCACCTTAATTGCATGCATTTAGCTGATTCTATATAGAACACTGATGTAAACATAGGAGAGAATAAAGATACCGATATGAAGGAAACTGGAAAAGCTAGAATGTTAGATATGCAGTGAGGAAACAGGCAAGTGAAATGTCATTGGGAAATGAAACTCAATGCAAAAATGTGCAGTGAAAGGAGAAGAAATGCTGAGAAGAAAGAGCGTTGACAGTAATTTATACATATTTAGAGCTCAACATAATGAGGAAACAAGAGGAAGGAAATGCAGGTGTAAACTGTTATCTAAAAGACATTGCATGTCAGAATCAAAGGGAAGGAAAGCCTTTTAATAGCTAGCAGTAAATGCTGTCCAAGAAGATGACACAACAAAGTCAGTTAGGAAGAGCAACATGTTATTACTGGTAGAGGAAGGTCTCCTCATGCTGTTAATCTATGTTACTTTTGCTTCCTCCATCACCCGGACAATCCATTGAATGTTGAACGTCTCTTCACCATGCCTTTTTGAAACAGGATTCTGGGCTGGCAGGAGAAGCTGCTGTTTTCATACCTTATGCGGTGGTTTTACCGTGCTAGGCAGCTGAACACCACAACTCTCCTCATCTGCCGCTCAGATGAGGAGGGCAAGGAGTAAAGGAAAGAACAACTCACAGGCTGAGATAAGGATAATTTAATTAAAGAGAAAAAAAATATTAAGGAAATATTATTATTAATTAAACAATTCAACTAAAGGGAAAAAAGGGGAAAGGGGAAGAGGGAGGGGGAAAGGGAATAAAAAAAAAAAAAAAAAA